>NW_019174307.1:32823-128476 GCF_002260705.1 Seriola dumerili | reverse complement strand
TCTTCTTCACCTCTCTCACTATCTTCCTGGCCAGCACAGGTGTCACTTTTGGCTTCCGACCACATCCTCTGAGATTTTCCACAGTGCGGCCCTTTCCTGACTTGTGAGCAGCCACAATGCACAGCCGCAGGTCCTCAGTGAGCTCCATTGTCTCAGCCATGACTGTCCACAAACCAACTGCAGAGAGCTGCTGTTTTTCACCTGTTAAGCTGATTAAAACAGCTGTTTCCAATGAATCAGGGTAATTAGGATGCTGTAGAACAGCTTGGACTATTTGGAATGGTATAGAACTTTGGATTTTCCCATAGACTGTGACAGTTTGCAAAGGGTATGAATAATTTTGGACATGCCACTTTTTGTTCAAATGTAAATAAAAGCTGAGAAATATTTTTTTCCACAATGATGCCTATGGTACATCGTCTTATTATCTTCAGGGAGAAGCCTGTGTCATTTTCGGTCAAAAAAAACCTTGCTGGTTGAATAAAAGCAACTTTAAGTCAAAATTTGCCAGGGGTATGAATAATTTCGGGCTTGACTGTATATATATATATATATATATGTTCTAGTCTGGATCTTAAGTTATCAGAGAAAAAAGCTGAGTAAATGTTAGACAGCTCAGCTCCCTTGTGTCTTGTGTCCACCGAAAAACATAAACACTGACTTTAAATGTGAAACTGCTTTGTTCAGTGTTTTTACTGGTTATAATCAGCTGGTCTGTTTGTTGTGGAGAGGAGGACACCTCTGTGGATAATTCAGCTGCTGGTAAAAACAGCAATGGTGGTGAAGACAACAACTCCCATGATCCTACTTCACCCAACAGCGTCTTTTGTTATTGTTTTGATTGAGAGATTCCTATTGGCAGAAGTTACATACTGTGTGTTTAAGGAAAAGCATAGGGCTTTTAAGGCAGTTAAATTCATCATTTCTCTATGACTTTAATGTGGAATGAGATCAAGCAAGAAGAAACTCTTCCTGACTGAGATTACATCACACATTACTACCTTTCTTGTAAAAGTTTGTAAGTGAATCGGTCATCAGTTGACTGATGTCAGCAAAATATTCTTCCTACTACTAAAAGCAAATAACACACGAACAGTACAAGCACAGTAAGCACAGTCAGAGCTTTTCTTGGCAGTGGAGTAAGCAGTTCCTCTGCCTGGCTGTCACGGCGATGTTTCAATAGAGCAAGGGCTCAGCTCCCTGAGAGATATCTGACAGGTAGAGGCATGATTTGTCAGGGAGGTTTATTCAGTGTGGGAGAAAATAAAATGAGAGACAAGACAAAGTTAAGCATTCAGAGGCTGGTAAATATTCGATTTGATTAATCCACGACTTGAAGGTGGGAGGTGAATTTTCTGCCCTGCTGGCAGCCTCTCTGGTTTGTCAGCGAAACAAGGCATCTCTTGTTATGACATAACGCTGATCAGCAGTCGTCTGTCTCTTATATAACGCCACAGGGTGCCGGCTAAACCATGGTCCGTATGTGCCTGATGGAAACCCCATTAGTTTCCCCTGAGCTCCAGGGAGAACTGAGGGGGGACAGATGGTCCGGACTGAGAGAGAGTGACAGAAAATAAAATGGGAGAGAAAATAAAGAGACTTAAGAGAAAGATGGAGAGATCAGGGGAAAGAAAAGACAAAAGAATTGAGGAGGTTAAAAAGAGAAGGCAGTGAAAGGGAGACAGTGTCTCACCCCCTCCTGTGAGGCAGTCCAGAACAATATTAGTTGACTCCCCCATTCTGAGAACTTAACTTCCCAGAAGTTTCTCTTAATCCCTCATGCCTTTGGGCTTTTATTCTTTACAGTGAGGGAAGAGAAAATCCCCTCTATTATATAAATCTGTGGTTCAGAGACAGATTACTGGTGACTCTGCTAATGCCAATGCAGCTTCAGCAACTTTGAGTACTTCAATGTGTTGTGTGTTTCAGTTCTCAGTGTATCCTGACACCCTGTGGTCATAAAAGGTAGCACATCCTTAAGTCAACATAATAAGGCGAGGAGATGGTAGCCAGTAGGTTGGTGGTCCAATGACTGACAGGTATACGATCCAAGATACCAAACTTGGAGGCAGCTTACATAAATTTGCACTTAAAGGAATAATCAGTCCTCAGAAACTGTCACACACTTATTTATCATGAGTTTGCAAAGTACATGCATTGCTTCTTTGATTGTCTTGGCCAGATATTCGATAGTGTGGAATATCAAAATATTTTCCATCATATGCAATATGTTTCTAAAGAGTAATATCGGAATTTATCTTAGTTATTTATTTATGTATTTGTACAGTCCTACCCTTATGTCACTGCTTTGCTTACTGTTCATTGTACTTTAGCATGTGACAAATTAAACTACAGTTGTTTAGTGGCAGCATTGTTTACACCTTAAACATAAAATACAATAATATTGTACATCATGATATCTGGGCTGGACTGTATCGGATATCGCCCAAGCCCACTGTTTGGTCCGCCTGCTTTTCCTCAACCTATCCCCCTTTCACTCTTTATACATACCTGCATTGCATTACAGTCTATTAAAGCCATTGTTTGTGGTAAAGAAGTCGTTATTTCCGCCATGTTGGATGGAGTCCAGAAGCAGGCCTACACTTTCTGCTCCACATGGAGGATGTAAAGCACCCTGATACTGGAGTGAATCCTTTAAAAATGTCCTCTCAGTAGTGAAGTACTTCCTGTGTGTATCGTATTGTATTGGACATCCCTGCATTTGAAAAATGGGCGTGGTCGATGTAGAGGACTGTTCCAGAGTATTACAAGTCATGCCCTCTGTACGCTGGTATATTTTCATTAAAAACCTGTTTAGGATCCGTCTCATATAAACTACACACCAGACACAATAAGCTGCTGACTTCACTCATAGCCCCTCTCTCTCTGTAGACCAGTTATCAGTGATTAAACCTCTTCACAGAGGCAGTGGTGATATCAGGAGGCCTATGGGATCACTGCTACTGTCACCACCCGCTGTACCGTCAGACAGCACTAATGAGCTGTTTCAGGCCGAAGCAGACACTCCTCTGTCTGTGTGTGTGTGTGTGTGTGTGTGTGTGTGTTGATGGTTTTCTATGTGTTTGTGTGTATCTGTGTTTGAATAGTTTATTGCATGTACCACGCAGCTCTAATTTCTCCCCTGACACACAGATAAATCACCTCAACATTTGTGTCAGCCCTGGTGAGAGGAGCCGCTCCAGCAGAAGTGATCAATACCTCAGTGAGTGTGGCAGGGCTCTGTGATTCCTGTTAAGGTGCTCAGGCTATCAGCCCTGATGTAGAGGTGGGGATCGGACAGGGTGAGCTCATATATCTGTTTTGGAGTGTTCAGGTCTGGATCATTTCCTTTTTATAGTCTGCCTTAAACAAAATGGAGGACGTTTGGCAGAGCCGGCCTTATAGTCTGGTAATAGGGGGTCACTGACGTTGAAATCTATTCCAGTAGTGTGACTGTAAGTTAGACAAAATTCCTTATGATCCTCATACAGTGTTTTT
This sequence comes from Seriola dumerili, assembly GCF_002260705.1. Taxonomy (NCBI): domain Eukaryota; kingdom Metazoa; phylum Chordata; class Actinopteri; order Carangiformes; family Carangidae; genus Seriola; species Seriola dumerili. Next base: position 124,978 of record NW_019174307.1, on the reverse strand, counting down.
TTTTTTTTTTTTTAAATGGAGCTGGTCCTGTCAGCTCATTATACCACTGTTTATAGGCTTTTAAGGCCAGCTGGCTTTTGACTTGTGTTCCACACAGAACCACTAGAAGTAGTTCAGCAATTAAGATATAAAGGGTTCACTCAAGCCAAGCGTTGTCATTGGTGAAAAGTGTGTGCTAAACTGTGGGGTTGTTGTGCCAACATTTCTGGTACCCAGCTACTTGCATTCTTGTTTTTATGATCTACTGTTTAGCAAAGACTTTCTCACCAAGACTGCACCACCACCCTACTGCATTCCCATGGTGCACATAGGAATTAAAAGTACATTTCAAACTATAGCCTGACAAATACCAGATCTTTGTGGTCTGCACAGAATACAGATTTAATATGTAAACAAGCAGTTTTTAGAAGGATCCCTGAAAACTTAGTAGGTCTCCTTCAGACTAGACATCTGCACATGTCAGAGTAGAAAAAACTCGCGTGTGAATAATAAAATGAATCTTGGGCTGAAGCTGCTTCAGTGTCATGGTCCTGGTGTTGCGTGTTCTGGCTCACTGTCATGACTTAACTGGTGTATTTGAATAGAACAGCCATCGTTAATGTCATTAGTAACACCTGTGCTGAGTCAAAATTTCTGCTGACCAAGATACAGTACATACTGAGAAAAAAAAAAACAAAACACAAAAAGTGTTCTGTGTGAAAACCTACTATTAAACTGTATCTAAATTATCTCATTTATCAGGCAATTATGTGTCACAGTTTCTTGTTGCTGATGTAACTCCAATAAGTAATATACTGCTGCGCTCCATTTCATCGTACTGGTGAGCTGCTTTGGGGGGAAAAAAACAGTCTCTATCAGCTGATAATCAAACAGCTGCAGGTGGTGGAGATGGTAAACTTTTAATTAATGAAGTCAGTATGTGCCGTTTAGAGCGCCGACTATAGACCACACCCAGGTGGCTCCACTCAGCTCTGGGTGTACTGGGTTATGGAGCCACCCACTGTCATTGGTGCATAGAGGTTGGAGACATCATTATATTCTCTGCATAGCTCCAACTAACTTCAACCTGACCAGACCAGGCCATTTGTAATACTAAATATAAGATAAAAAAAATTATTGTAGCTCTAGATTTCCACTTTTTGTATTAAAAACCATAAAGTATTTTTGCTCTACAGAGGCAGAACCACAGGAGATATGAAATATTGACGTGTATACATGACTGCAGCTAAATACTATGTCTAAAGCCTTGTTCATCCTCTGTCCCTTTGTATTTTGACATAATTCTGAGCCACAGTGTTAGTATTGCTTTACAATACACCGATAATATTCTCTTGTTGCTGCTGTTGCTGTTGTAAGAGTGTGTGTGTGTATTCAGTAAGCACAACAAAGCTGATCTCACAACAATAGACCCCTCCCTCCTTTCACCACAAGAGTCTCTACACACCCACAGCATCATGATGCACTGTGACACGCGCACACACACCTACATCCACACACACACACACACACACACACACACACACTGATAACTGAGCTCACAGAGGAAGGTTTAAGGGGCGGTTAGTCTGGCACTTTGTCAGAGCATAGCGTGCAGCAGAGGCACATGCAGAGCAACACACACACACACACACACACACACACAAAAACACACACACACACTAACACACACTGTGGACAGAGATGCCTGGTGAAAAAGAGAGAGCGTGTTAGAGGGTGGAGCAGAGACATGCTGAGGAAGCTGGTGTGCAAGAAAATCTGCGCTCGTAAGAATAATGCCTTTTATCTCTCCTATTCTTCTCCTCCGTCCTCTCCTCACTCTCTGTCGCTCCCCGTCTCTCTTGGTGTTTTTTGTCTTTCTCATCTTTCTCTGCCTGTGAATGTTTAGATTTCTACCTCGTGCTCTCTCTCAACCTGTTGCCTTTTCTTCCCCATCCTCCACTGTGTCTGGTTTTATGTGATGGATGCAGTGTCATGGTGACAGCCTTGGCAGCAGGGACATTCAGGGAGCTGTTTTTTTTGTGTGTGTGTGTGTGTGTGTGAGGCTGATCATTGTTCCGACTTTTTTTTTTTCTGGCTTTACTGATGAAAGCATTGTTTATGTGTAGCTGAAAAGGGTAGGCTTCATTCTTGAACCGCAGCCCGTCTATAAGACGATATTCTTTCTGATAGATGGATTGATATGTTTTCAAAATCAAAATGAAAAGACTAAATGTCCTTTTAGAAATAGTAAGTGATTGAAGCCTCAAACATTCCTGTCGTTGCCGTGCCTCAGCTGGCACCAACCACCCAGCGCCGTCATATCAGCCCCCCGGGCTAATCCCTCGTGTGAATAGTCACGTTGGGCAGGTGACAGGGGGTCATGTATCCGTGCATGGCTGTCAAACCAGATTAAAGTCGGATGGATGGATAGATAAAGGTTGAATGGATATGTACACACAACCCTGACAGATTGACTCTCCCCCCTGAAGGTGGAAAGAGGTCATACATTGCAGAGATGACTCAGGTCCTACTCTAGGCAGATTAACGACAAGAGAATGATAATGCAGCTCACCACTAACCAGGATGTCTCTGATTGATGTGTGAATAATGATTTATTGATCCTCATGAGAAATGTCTCTCATGCTGTCATCGAGGCCTTCCTGTGAATAACATTTACCGTTATCCCGAGGAGATTTTAATCAACTGTTACCTCACAAATTCCCCTTTTTTCTTTCTCTGTTGTTGCAGATAAGAACTTTGAGGATGAGGACTCCGTGGATGGAGGCCGGTCCTCCTCCTCATCGTCCTCAAAAGCTCCCCCCAGTGGACGGAGGACGGTAATGAGCTCTGTCAGAAGACCCAGCTCAGCCACCACAACAAAGATCACGGGTGAGGGATGGTTATGGTCTGTTAAGAAACTACCAGATGTAATATACACTCACTGAGCACTTTATTAGGAACACCAAACCAAAATGGGTAGTTCCTCCCTCTTCATGTTATGGCTCCACCAGTTGTTGAAACTTTCCTCTGAGACTCTGCTCCATGTTGACCTGACCGCATCACATCATTCCAGCTGATTTGTCAGCTGCACATTGATGCTGCCAATCTCCTGTTCTACCACATCACAAAGGTGGTCTACTGCATTCAGGTCTGGAGACTGGGGGGGGGGGGGGTCACTGAAAAGTTCACTGAACTCACTTATTTATGTTGATGTTGATGAAACCAGTTTGAGATGACTTTAGCTTTGTGACATGGAGCATTATCCTCTATGCACAGATAAGCTGAGGCATTAAAACCTGGTAATTAATTTGTATTAAAGAGCCCAAAGCGAGTCATGAAAACATTCCCCACACCATCACACCACCACCACCAGCCTGGACTGTTGACACAAGGCAGGTTGTCTCCATGGATTCAGACTCTGACTCTACCATCTGCTGCCTCAGCACAAATCCAGATCCATCAGACCAGGTCTTCATCTGTCCAGTGTTGGTGAGTCTGTATCCACTGCAGACTCAGGTTTCTGGTCTTGGTGACAGGAAGACTTACCTGATGTAGTCCGTCCACTTCAAGGTTGGATGTGTGCTTCTCTGCTCAGCACAGTTGTAAAGAGTGGTTATCTGAGTGACCGTAGCCTTTCTGTCAGCTCCAACCAGTCTGTCAGTTCTCCTCTGACCTCTGAACTCTGACCTCTCCCATCAGCACAGAGCTGCTGCTCACTGGATGATTTCTGTTGTTGGCTCCATTCTGAGTAGAAACTCTAGAGACTGTTGTGTGTTGTTGTCACTCATTCTGATGTTTGATGTGAACATTAACTGAAGCTCCTGACCTGCTCCTGCTTTTCTGCATTACACCTCTGCCACATGATTGGCTGACTGGATAACTGCATCAATAAGTAGGTGTACAGGTGTACAGGTGTACCTAATGAAGTGCTTAGTGAGTGTTCACTATACATGGCTGCTTTCAACATTAGGTATAGTAAATGTGTCAATACTAAAACTGTTACTACAGATAAAGATGCATTTCATGCTGCTGAGATTATTCTTTAAAAGTGTTGAATTTCTGTTAAAATCCCTTTTATCTTCTGTTCAAAGGTAAAGAAGCAGCAGCCGGTGCTGTTGATGAAGAGGATTTCATCAAAGCCTTTGAAGACGTGCCCTCGGCTCAGGTATATTGATCCCAGACATTCATGGTCCCCAGAGAATAAGTCTTACTAACTTTTTATCTAGTGCCACCATGAGGTTGACATGTTTGTTTTTTGTGGAAATATCTCAACAGCTGTGATAGATTGACGCAATATTTGGTTCAGATTGAACCAAATAGATTGTCGAGATGATGAATCTCAATGATTGATTTTTGATGGTCCTCTAACTTTTTAATGGCGAACAACCACCAGCTCAAAGTCAACAGAAATTTCTCTACATGTACTTGATGCACTGGCACAACATGTTGTATACACATTGGTGGTTTACCAGATGATTTAGACTTTGGTGATCATCTGACTTTTCCTCCGGCGCCACTGTGAACTTGTCAGTCATGAGTTTGAGGGAAATATCTTCAGTTATGGGATGGATGGACAGTCATGTGCCTGTTGGGACAAGCCTCAGCTGAATATTGCTAATCAGCAAACCCTCACTGAGTATGAGGGTCAGCTCAGATACTACACACACACATTACAGCCACTACAGACTTCTACCTTCAGGCCACAGATACAAGTAACTCATATTCAGCACCATGTCAAGCTTTAGCCTGGGCTTGACCTTACCTCCACTCACCTACTACTCTTTATCTCTGCACTATTGTAAGCACACTTACTATCTTAAGCTGTAGTACACTCACTAAACTGCACTTGTTTGTTGTCTACTTTGTGTCTTTCATTTTTCTGACTATGTGTTGTGTTTTCACTGATGCTTTTACACAAATGAAGTTCATAATGGATAAATAAAGTTATTTTTGAGTTTCTTAAATAACTACACTGAGGTGGTGAACATGGTAAACATTATACTTTATTAGTATCAGCATGTTAGCATTGTCATCGTGAGTATGTTAGCATGCTGACATTAACATTTAGCTCAAAGCACCGCTGTGTCTAATGACACCTCCACGGAGCCACTGGCATGGACATAGACATTTGCATTAAGTGTAAATACACCACTAAGAGGAAGATAAAGATAAGATAAGATAAGATAAAGAATCAGAATCTTAAACAAAACAGATGTGTAACATAAAAACTGATTCTATGATTATGTCTTTTTAATGTCTTTCTGTGTCCAGATCTACTCTAACAGAGAGCTGGAGGACCAGCTGTCCAAGATCAGAGAAGTTCTGTCTGATGACAAACATGACTGGGAGCACAGAGTGGTGGCGGTAAGACTCAGAAACCAAATGTATCCTCATCCACACATGTACACAGGTTACAAGTGCTGGAATTTAATGATAATATAACACAACATGCCTTTGTCTCACACTCCTCTTCTTTCTTGTTCCTCTGCAGCTGAAGAAGGTGCGTTCACTCGTGCTGGCCGGCGCCACAGAGTACGAGGGTTTCCCTCAGCAGCTGCGTCTCCTGGAAGCTTCCCTCAAGCTGTCAGCTAAAGACCTGCGCTCCCAGGTGGTCCGCGAGGCCTGCATCACACTGGGGTAAGATCCCGAGCTGAGCAGGATGTTCTGTCCCGCCCAGATCTCTCTAAATGTTTTTGGGACACAACAGTTGGGTACCATTTTACCGTAGCTTAAATCTGGTAACTTTTTTGGGGCTCTGTGTTAAAACTACCAAATATATTTCCTTTTCTAACAAATAATAATATTATAATAATTCCCTGGAGAATTGCATATTTTCACCATTTGCACATAGTTTCAGACATAAGTCTTAATCATAAAGTGAGGACACAGTAGAGATGACTTTTCTCATTCCCACTGTCTTGTTTCTTTGATTTCCAAAAGTTAATATTATAATCTTAACAATTCATATAGCATACACTTGATATTTAGATTGCTGCTGCGTTCTGTCTACCTTGGAAGTCGGATGTTGGAGCTGGGAATGAGGTCACACCTAAGTTGACTGCATTCCAGTACTATAAGTTGGAAGCTTGTTATTGTTGTTATTTGTCGTTATTATTATAATACCAGTTTTTAACAAAGCCTTATGCTGTATTTTATGCATACAAGCACTGTAGCAATATGTCCACAGATTGGACAGCACTGTGTGTATGACTGATTCAATGAGACTCAAATAAGGCAAAAGTGCTAATCAACAGTAAATTGCTACAGTTTTCACTTCAGTTGATTTGCAGAGCAGCCATCTTGGATTTTGAGGTCCGGGTTGGTGAGGTTCCTCCGACTTCAGGCGGCGTTCTAGTTGAAATTCCCGAAAATTTCCAGTCAGAATTTCAGACTTCCCTGTTGAAATGGAACGCACGGTTAAGTGTTGAAACAGTACATTGTGGTTTTAAAACATTCCAAACAGTATTATTTGATATTGACAGTAATATGTCATCGTGAAGTCCATCGGTAGTCGAATGTATTTTAGGATTTTCTTATTGTCATTGTGTTAGGTCACTGAAAGTGTGAGAAACATAATATGTAAGCATCTAGTGTACATAGCAGCCCTGGTTTGGTCCCATGATAACACAATTAACAGTTCAGCCTTTTTATACTTGATTATCAGAATTTGATTAGAACTTCCCAGTGAGTGCACAGATAATTCAAAAAACGGCACAACTCTAATATACAGGTTAATACAGTGACTAACTGAAAACCTAATAAAATGGTGATCACGTGTCAGATGGCCATGGTGACTTTGATTGGCAGCCATGATATTAACAGGAATTTGTAACTGATTAGCCTGAACCAGGAAAACAGCATGAAGCATAAAGTATTTTCTCTCCACACACTTAAGCTAATGAAAATAAGCCCTGATTAGATATGAAACGAGCAGCGCACTCTCCATCCTAAAACATCTGTCATCCAAACTTTAATACAGCCCTGATGAGGTGGAACAGAGCAGAGACACACCGAAAGAGCAGTAGGTTGATGAATGGATGGGAGGGGAGATGTCACCATCGCATCTTGCCTCTCAATCCAGTACAGACATTCCCCGGCTGAGGGTGATCACATATTGAATTTTCCGACCATTTTTTAAAACTGTTAAAAGCTAAAAGGCGTCTATTGATTTTTGATTTCCTCTATTTTTGTTTTCTTTGTCTTCTTTTTCTTTTTTCTCTCTGTTGGAGGTTTGAGGTTCTTTCCAAAAATAGACCCAATCTACTATCAATAATCTGACAGCTGCTTTTTGCCTGTTTGAGAATATTATTTGGCTAAAACTCTTTGCGTCTTACACCTAAGTTAAAATACAGAAACTGAAATAAACTCTCATATTATAGCATGATTGTTAGAGGAGCTGTACATTTTAGACATTGGCCATCATATTACATTTGTTCTTTAACGCGGTCTTCTTCCCTCTCTTTACCCTCCGTCAGACATTTGTCATCAATCCTGGGAAACAAGTTTGACCATGGAGCGGAGAGCATCATGCCCACACTGCTGAACCTTGTGCCCAACAGTGCCAAAGTCATGGCCACATCCGGGGTGGCCACCATCCGCCTCATCCTCAGGGTAGGACATCTACGGGGGGGGGGGGGGGGGGGGGGGGGGGGGGGGGGGTGATGTGGTGCCTCAGGTCATCTAGAAGTTATTGTAACAAGACATAATGTAACCTGAATAACACTGTTTTTTGTCTTTCCCCTGCAGCACACACACTACCCCCGTCTCATCCCCATCATTACCAGTAACTGCACCTCCAAATCAGTAGCAGTAAGACGGTAAGAAGACTTTGTTACTGGTATTAAATGAAACAGGGTGTCTGTTAATATAGTTACTGCAGGTCAAAAATGAAAAGCTGCATGATTGATTTTGTTTACATTCGTTCATGTCAAGCAGAGATTGACATTTTATCCATATATTCCAGATAGACTGTACATGCTAAAGTTTCCATATTTGACACTTTTCCTGTGTTTTATCTGACATGTTGATCCATAGGAAGATATATTTGTGGTTTTAAGAACCAAAAACCGTCTCAATGTAGTTTCTCCTCTCTCAGGCTACTCAGAAGTCCTGACAGCTGGTTTTAAGGCTCAGTTTCTGAATACAGGCTGTGTGCATTTCTCTGTGGACTGAGGCTTTGATACTTTCACAGTATTAATATAGAACCTAGACCTGCTTTATAATCAAACAACACATGGACATCTACCTTTATACTATATGAGACCGTTCAAGTTTTCTATGTCATGATATTGCAAACCTGAGAGATGTTTAACTTTTGTCACTTTTCCAGGCGCTGTTACGAGTTCCTAGATCTCATGTTACAAGAGTGGCACACCAATACACTGGAAAGGTAAGACGAGTCTCTTCAGAAGGAAAATATCAGCTGTTTCCTCCACAACTATCGAATCACTTGGCAAGTTGTGTTTTTCGTGTGTGTCTACAAATACGTACCAGGATGCAGCTTCTCCTCCTCCTCCTCTCACTCGATGACATTTGAGTTCGCTAACATTTGAGTTAACAAAGCACTGGCTGGGTGCACCACTGATGAGGCCTATTAAATTGATGAGTGCCGAGAGAGCCGTCATCGTCAGGACCTCGAGCGATAAGGCAACTTTGCCCGTCCTCGTAACCATGGCAACCGCGGCAGAGACTTTAAAAAGCATGCAGAAAACCCTGTGGGTGGCCACATTCCCTGTGGACCACCAGAGGATTAAAACTGGAAGAAGGAGAAAAGGAGAAAGCCTTTTTGTTCTTGAACATTTTGAGGTTTAAGGTTACAGAAGTCATCCATCAGTACTTGGTGGTTTTTATATTGGCGTGAGGTTAACTGTTAGTGTCCTCCTCACCATGTTCCCTTACTATCCCAGACATGTGGCTGTTCTGACCGAGACCATCAAGAAAGGAATACACGATGCGGACTCTGAGGCCAGATCCATCGCTAGGAAGTAAGTGTTGTTTAAGACTGAACTTTTTTATGTCTTTGTTTTATGAGAAAGCCAAGTATTCACAAATTTTTACCCTGTCTAAACTGAAAATCCTTCCTTGTCCTCATCTATAGGTGCTATTGGGGTTTCCATGGTCACTACAGCCGGGAGGCAGAGCATCTGTTTCAGGCACTAGAGTCCACCTATCAGAAGGCCCTGCAGTCTCACCTGAAGAGCTCTGACAGCATTGTGTCTCTACCCCAGTCGGACCGTTCTTCATCGTCTTCCCAAGAGAGTCTTAAGTAAGAACTATGACGTCCTCCACACTAAGCTTTCTCCTCCTGTCCTCACTCTGTTCCCCTTGTTCCATCTTTACTCTCCTGCTTTACTCCACCTCCTTCTCTCCCTCTCTCTTTTCTGTCTCTATCTCCTACTTCTTTTCTATTTGTTGTAATTTATTGGAGGAAACCACTAATGCATCCATCTTATTGATGATTGTAAAAACATTGGTAATTATTGTCAGACGAACAGCAGACGAGTGAGAGCTCTCACACACACACTCTCACACACACACACACACACACACACACACACACACACACACACACCCACTCTTGGATGATTGTGATCAGTTTATAGATTCCCTATGGAGCATGTTGGCTAATGACCTCATAGTCCACCCATCAGGGCTGCAGCTGCTGTGGTCATCTGTGTGTGGGGTGTTTGTGTTTATGGGGATGAGCTCATCTTCATTTTATTTATTTTTGTTATTTTGACAGAAAGGTTTTCAATCTGTTGAATAGTTTTAATTCTACACACTGTACACAGGCCATTTATCGTTGTTATTCCTATTTAACTTGCTGTCCAACACAATTTATCCATACATTTTATAAAAAACAATACAATATTCACTGTGCTAATTCATAAATACAACACCTGTCAATTGTTGTCAAATGCTCATAAAGTCTAAAAAGTGTTTCCTCTGTTTTTTTCAGCCGGCCATTGTCTGTGAAGAGTGTCATTGGAGGGAGCATGACAAGGAGTAAGCCACTTTCATTTCTCTTTATCTATTCTATCCCTTTGTTTGTGGTTTTCCCCAGAAATGAGAAGTATATTAGGTGCGTAGTGAAGTTAGTAGAGACAAAGCAGTTTAGATTATCCAGGTCTAAGTTGCTATTTTATCAGCTGTTCTAATGACCCCTTGATAATAACCTTAAATAACCTTATATATACACTGTCTCCAATAGCACTAATGTATAGCTTAGAGTTGAAGACTAAGATGAGACTTTAGTGATAAATTCACAGCAACAAACAAATCTAAGCAAATATCATTCAAAAGCTACAGTATATATGTGATATACACTCATTTCATTAGGTACACCTGCTTATTCATGAAGTTATCCAATCAGTCTCTGAAGATGTGCTTTATGATTCTGACCGTCACTGTCTGGGACCAATCACACGCCTCCTTAATGGTATTGCGTGATGGATCTAAATATCTAAGGTGCCTAAAACCTTTGCACAGTGTGAGGAAGTAATGAGTCCAGTCTGCTGGGCTTCAGCTGGATTTTTGCAGTAGTCACTTTTCTTGTTGTATTATCTAATGTCAGTGGGCGCTAAAGCTCTGCTGCCACATGATTGGCTGCACTGGCTTCCTGTGTGTCAAAGGACAGATTTTAAAATCCTACTACTCATCTATGAAGCTCTAAATGGACTTGGGCCAAAACACATCTCTGATCTACTTGAACGATACGAAGCATCCAGACCCCTCAGGTGATCTGAGACAAGTTTACTCAGTGTTCCCCGAATCAGAACCAATAGGCAAAGTGAAGCAGCTTTTAGTTTCTCTGCTCCTCAGCTGTGGAACAAGCTTCCTGAACACCTGAGACTTACTGAAACTGTCAGCTCATTTAAATCAGGGATTAAAACACAGTTTGCTGTGATTTACCAATAAATCACATACATAACATCTTTTTAATCTTGTGTTGTGTTTGCATTTGCTTGTTTCTTGATTTTATACAATCTTGATATGACTTATATATATATTTTTGTTTATACAAATTAGTTTTTAAATGCTATTTTAATGTCATGTTAATGTTCTGTTTTTGATATATTTCCATGCCTCTATAAAGCACTTTGAATTGCTTTGTGTCTGAATGGGGCTGTATAAATAAACTTGCCCTGTGTTGCACATACTGTATGTGGAAGTTCAAAGTAAAAAGTCGAAAGGCTCTTAAAATGAACTGCTTCTGCTCTGCTGTTCTAGGTAAGCTGGTGAGCACCAGGATGCCTACCACACCGGGTTCCCTCCAGCGCTCCCGTAGCGACATTGATGTAAATGCCGCCTCCAACGCCAAGTCACGTCTGTCGACCGTCCCCGCATCCTCACCGTTCAGCTCTGCAGCTGCCCTCCCCCCAGGATCCTACGCCTCATTAGGTAACCCGTCCATCATCTCCCTCTGACGATCTAAAACCACAAAAACAAACGTCTGCATGGCAACTCCAGTTCATTGTGTAGAAAGACAGCGCAATGCACATGCACACACTGGCACAATGTTCAGACAGTCAAGTAGTTAGAGGACAACGCTAGCAAGGATGAAAGGCTAGGCTAAAAAGCCTGTGAATTAATTAAGCTAGCATGTTGCTACCCTTGACTTACTGAAGAAAAGACGGAAACCCTGAGAATAAACACTGCAATGTTGCAATGTCCTGTCTCAGTGGCCCGTCTCCCGTCATCATGAAGTATTACAACATTTTCTCTTGTAGTCACTGGCTTTTATGGACCTGACTGGGATTATTAATGACCAGTGAGTTTGTCATTAGACTGTTCTGTCAGCAGGAACTGTTTAATTCCTGCACTGACACTTCTGACAAATCGATGTGATGAGGCTGAGTAACCCCCCCCAGTGTGATTAAAACCCCTGATACTTTTTAAGGATGTTTTCACTCACATCTTCAACTAATGGGGGATGTTTAAGCCACCCCCGCCTACGCATTTACTGTAATCTTTTTTCCTGTACAGAAACTTCTCTCCCTCCCTTTTTTTCTCCAATGAGTCCCTGTGGCTCATTAACAGCCATTACTAATGATGAGGAGGCCCCTTGCTTACCCACTCACTCCTGCTCTTGCTTCAATTGCTACTAACGTCTTCCTCTATACCTCTCCTTCCACTCGCTGCTGCACTGCCTTTCTTAAATCCCCAAAAGATGGCGCTTCCGGTAAAAGTGATGGTAAGAGTTGTGTGTCTGTTTGTGAGAGAGAAAACGTATGAGTGTGTCTTCTTGTCAGCTGTCACGGGCTACATACTTACATCTTTTTCTCTTCATCTGTGCCCTCTTTTCTTCTCTTTACCCCCCCCCCCAAAAGTGGTCATCAGTTATGTGGAACTCTGCATGGACTGTCTGCATGGATTTTATCGTCTGACTGTAACCCTAACAACTGTCTCCATCAGTTCTGTTACTTACACAGCAATAACGTGAGAATTATTAAATCTTGACAAGATGCTTCTGTTTTAACCGGCAGCTTTTCTAGCCATTACAGCACCGGTCACGTGACGCTACTCAACCAGTCATTGCAACTTCAGTCAGTCAGTTTTTATTTCATTTTGTAAAATTAAGCAACCAATTATAATTTTTTCAAGCACCCTCTGTTATGTAGTTTTTATTATTACAGCCATATTTTCCTTGAAATGCTAAAAGAACATATATAAAGAAGGTATTATTATTTTAGAATAATTTTAGAATATCATGCATATATATATATATAATATATATAATATAGTATATATTGATGTGTGTGTGTGTGTGTCGTGTGGTGTGTGTGTGTGTGTGTGTGGTGGGACACCCAAACTCCCCAATCTGAAAAGTGCACACGACATAATTTTCGCTGGGGTCTTGTATGGCGTGGGTGTTGGGTGTGGTGTTGGTGTGTGTGTGTGTGTGTGTATACACACCCTTCGCAACAAATGTTTTGGACCTTTGCTTGAGGAAAACTGGACATCATTTAATTTTAATTGAATATACCTTCTATTTACAATGTGGCATGAAATTATATTGAGAATCATACCATCTGTTTCTCAATATAATTTTTTTTTTTTTTTTTGTCACCCACAAATAAAATGATCTAGTTTTAAATTACAAACACAAGAAGCTTGTCCACCTAAACTGGAAGGAAACAGCATGCAAACTGAGTAGAAACACCAGAGTAGTGGATCAGGTGCACACTTTGTAATCTCAGAGTAACACGTCCTCTCCACCTCAAGGACACTTTTATTCTTTGTTTGCAGAGTAGTTCTTGTTACCACAGTCCCTGTTTTTGAGGAACTATTCTTGGCATGTTCTGTAACCGGCTCCAGTTCTGATGGATTTTGCCCCCAAAGTTATCAAAGAATCCTCCAATCTGATTGCAGCAACCCTCCTGTTATGTAACCACACCTAACATTTTATAACAGGGCTGACAGGACTGCAGGACTGTGTAATTATCTGTTTATACATAAAAAATAATCAAAGGGTAGAGTTAAAGATATTTTAAATCTTTGTCTTTAAATCTACTTAAGCTAGACTTTTAGCTCGCAGCTAGCAGTACCTCTTGGTCTGACTTAGGAAGGCTAACAATTTTGACATTTGTTTATAGCGAAATGTCTAATAAAAATGTTTTTCTCCTTACTGTTGATGTGAATAAGTTCAATATATCAGAGAATTTACTGACATTTGCTGGTTCTGTTTCAAACATAGGAGTGTCAGTGTTTGTCTTTCTCCAGACCTGGGTCAAAAGGTTTGCCAATACTTCTTATTGTTTGTTTTATCACATGAAGACACATAAGTGTGAAACAACACAAGGACTTAAAAGTCTCTTAACTTGTGTTTTTCTGTGTTTCATGTCTTAGCTAGCAGTAGTAAAACTGTTCTTACGGACAAACCTCAACCCAAATCTTGAACTTGTGTTGAAGATCAAAACAAACACTGAGAATTATTCACAAACACTAATGGACCCTGGTTTGTCTGTTTTCCCCTTTGTGTTTTCAGAGGGGCTCTGTCCCCTTGTCCAGGTCTTCTTCATTCTGTCTCCCCAGACTTCCTCCTACAGCATCTCTGTCCAGGGTTGGGGTGAATGTTGGTGACTTGTCCAGATTCATTAAACTAACTCCTCTCCCCCTCTCCCCCTCTCCCCCTCTCTCCCTCTCTTCCCTGCTCATCCAGGTCGCGTTCGTACCAGGAGACAGAGCTCCGGCAGCGTGGGTGGAGCCAGCACCTCCATGGTGGACAGCAGGGGGCGGAGCCGAGCCAAAGTGGTCTCCCAGTCCCAGCGTACGTACACACACCTCACACACGTTCTCATCAAGGTCAGGTTTCATACAGCTGCGAGTGTCACTCTCATATTTACATATGATCTGTGTCTGCATCGGCTTCGAGATCATACTGAACGTCTCGCTGTGTCTCTTTTCTGTGACTAAAGTTTCCACCCTGAAAAAACTCACAAGTCGCTCACAAATCATGTGTATCTTGCACATGTGCCTCCATCTATGTGCAGTACGTGTGCCTGTGTTTTAAATATACTGTGTGTGTGTCTGTGTGTGTGTGTGTGTGTGTGTGTGTGTGTGTGTGTGTGTGTGTGTGTGTTTGTGTGTGTGTGTGTGTGTGTTTGTGTTTGTGTGTGTGTGTGTGTGTGTGTTTTATATATTGAGATCTGTGAGTGATCAGTACACACCTAACATGTTCACAGCTGTCCAGAGTGCATGCTGGGTAAATTCAATAAGCATAACCCTCCTCTGTCTCATTTTGACCGTTCTCAATCTCCACCCTGTCCTGCCTATTGCTTCCATCACCCAGGATCCAGATCAGCCAATCCCATCAGTGGTAAGGCCTCAGCCTCATCCAATCACAAGCCAGACGTCTCCTCTCTAGCACTCTTGTGTCTAGTGTCGCACGTTGTCCCGTTTTTATTTTAGACTTTAATGTTTGTTTCACATTGTGTAGTAGCAGCATGTTCCACTCATCACATTCAACTTTTTATTTCTGATTACTTCCCCCTACAGTTTGAGAAGCTGTTTGGAGTTGGACATGTCTGCCGTCAGCCATTTTTGTTGTCTTTGTTTTCACTGTTGACACATTGTATGTTCCCACTGGTGACTGGTGCCACAGTAAATGTCTTCCCCACAACACAGTTAGCTAGAACGTAGATCCAGCCCCCCACCCTGTGTGTGTCTAGGCTGTTACATCTGTATTTGTTCATCTGAAGACTCAAGTTTAATTTTTATGAAGTTCTGTTGCTTCTCACTTTTGTACTGTCACAAAAATAGTATTCATTCACCTTCAAATATAGATTTACCCTCAGTAAAATTAGAAAAAAACATAATGATATGTAACATAGCATTTAGTCTGTTGGAACACGGCTTGTTAAATTTGATTAATTAGTCCAAGCATGTTATTAAAGGTTGTCCCACTCCTCTGACCGTCCCCCAGCCACTCTGAATCTCGTCTAACTATGTTAAATTTATTTTTTTGTCCTCTCTCCCCACCAACAGCCGGCAGTCGCTCCAGCTCTCCAGGCAAGCTGCTCGGCCACAGCAGCTACGGCCGGATCCCTCGAGCCACGGCGTCAGCTTCCACCACGCCAGCCGACAAGCGCAGCAGGATCCCCCGCAGCCAGGGCTGCAGCCGCGAGACGAGTCCCAGCCGCATGGGTCTCGGTAAGGCCAGGACTCACGTGGCTCACACCAGTCACTCTCTGTCTTTAGAAACTGGGTGCTCTGGTTCTGCAGGACGACTGTTTGTGTGGTATAAGAATTACTCTGACTTAGAAGAGCTGAAGAAAGCTGTTTTTAAACCATATTTCATTCTTAGACAAGGTGTACTACAGTGTTCCTTTAAGTCTTCTGTTTTTTGTCAAATCACAAGACCGGACTCAACAAGGAGGGTGACACTGATTGGTCACATACTGCTCATCATTGACCACTCAGGTGTCACCACACAGGACATGAACACATGTACTGATAAGTGACATGAGTTGACACAGGATTATGTCAGAAACGAGTGAAGCTGCAATTTATTATCTGAACTCCCTGACAAAGAGAGAAACTCATGTTTACCTGTATACAGCACTGCAGCACTCACACACTGTATCCTGGACACACACACACACACACACACACACAAAAACACACACACTAGTTGATGGTTTTCACTGTTGGCAGTTCATGTGTAGTTCCTGCCCTCAACTCATCATTCCTCACAGCTGTAGTTTGATGTGTGATTGGTTGAGAGGGAGCGGTGGTTATGGGTGTTGTAGTAGCACAAAAACATCTGTGTCCAGTGATGAAACTGAAACTGAGGTTAGAAAAATGACTGTTTCTGTTTGTATAGTCTTCACCTTTAGGGTTAAATCACATCGCTGGCTGACATTGACTGTGTAGCTCTGTAGATGTCAGCATCTGATGTAGATACCAGGCTGAGTCAGACCTCTACAGACCGTCTGCTTCAACATCTGTGTCCTCGTTTGTCAGGGTTTGGTTGATGGTCTTCTCTAAGAGTCCGGCTGCTTTTTGTTAAAGTACAGAAAACTAGTTTCAATAAGAGGAGATGCTGAATGTTTCTGATGAATTTCAGATCCCTCAGTTTGCCTTTAGTCAAAAGAAATGAATTATCAATATGTACAGGTTTGCATGATTAGAAGTTACTCTTCTTGTTCCTTAATTACTCATCTTGATGTGTTACATTTGTATTATGTAAGCTACAAACAAAATAATCTTTTTTATGTGTCTAATCTTTGTCACATGTCAGAAGCTTGAGTTGTTCTTGTGTCCAGACTGTCTAACCTTTAACTAGCAGGATGTTTTTTCACCAACTCACTCACCAGCACTCTGCTCAGCCACCGCTTCTTTCTGTTTTACCGTTCTCCTCTCTTCACGTTTATCCTTCATTATCGCTCAGTCCTTTATTTCGCTTTGTCTCTTTATATATTTTAGCCCCATTAGCAGCAGGGTCCTAGGACAATGTCAATCAATTGTTTGTCAGTCAGTCAGTTGACTGTGCAACCCTTCACACTTTTGTTTTTTGGCAGGATTGCTAACAAAAGTTTTTGTTTTTGTCATCTGTGGAAACAACCCCCAAGTTTTTTTGTCTTTCTTTCTTCCCAGAAAAAAACACTTGCCTCTCAGGGCTTGTTTTCACAGATGAAAAAAACAAAAACTTAGAAAAATGATCCTGGCAAAAAAAAAAAATGTTCACTTGCCTCTATATATATATATATATATATATATATGTATATATATATATATATATATGTGTGTATAAATGTGATTGTCATGAATTTTGTCATGAATTTTGTTGAGCACATTCAGAGAATGAAACCTTTGAATTTTGGACGGTCTCTCATATTACCTTTTGCATAAACTAATGATCATAAATTAAGGGACAAATTGCCATTAAATTTGCTGACCACAGTCCTGTCACCAAGCAAATAAACCTTTTAGATGTTACAGATTTTTTCAGCCTTTTCTCCTTATGCCACCGTAGCACCAACACAGACAGAGCTTTTAGAGTAGCAAAGTCATAATTTTTAGTTCATTCATTGCCAAACTTTAATATTATTGGAAGTAATGAACAGGCCTCCTACAGAGCGTCATCTCTCATAACCTCCACTTTCTCCCTCTTCTTTTTCTCAACTTCACCCCCCTCCACGAATGCATACTGACATTCCCACCTAACTTGTTGTCCTGACAGCCAGCCTGTGTGGTAAAGCTCTTCTTCCTGCTGCTCTTCCCTACCGCACGCTAGCCCGGAGCCGCATTCCCCGTCCCAGCATGAGTCAAGGTTGCAGTCGTGACACCAGTCGCGAGAGCAGCCGCGACACCAGCCCCGCTCGGGGCTTCGCTCCTCTGGGTGAGTACTGCTGAGCTCATAGCTGGATTAGCTGTTCCAGCCCAGAGAGTCCCACATGGACCATCCTCACCTCCCACTCTTTCTACTGTTGTTGTTTGTGTTCAGTGTTGTTCGTTGTGGCCTCTCTGCCTCTGCCTGTCTTTCTGTGCATGTACTAACTGAGTCTCTGTAGGTTTAGGGAAGATTACTGTTGTACGTGGTGGACACAACTTTTGTTTTTTTTTTGTTTTTTGTTTTCTACAGTGATGTTACTTTGTTGTTTATACCAAGTATCAAAATGTTCTTCTCCATTTTGGTCTGTTTTAAGTTGGATTCATGTGTTTGAATTGTCTCTGAATGAACCTGTGTACATGTGGTGGTTTTAAGTGCCATCATTAAAGACTGAAGAAGACAAAGAAGGAGAAGTAGAAGCAGCAGTTGACAGTGCACTGTGAGCATTGAACAGCAGCTGCTACTGTGGTTCTTGTGCTGTGACATCCTGGGACGCGATGTTATAACTTTGTGCTCATAACTTTATCATCAAGGAATCTATAAGGCATTGGTGGTCAAACTTAAGGGCTGTCAGTGCTGTTTATTTTAATTATATATACCGTTTAGTGCATACACATGGACAGTATGGATGTAGATATATTGACAAGTGATATTAGTTTACAAAACATGTAAGGACACAGACATGTAACAGGAGACAGCATTTGAAGAAAGGAACATTGACAACAGCAACAACAAAAAAAATTTAAAAAGGAAAGAAAATGTGTTTGGGTGCTTTTCAGACAAGCTTTGCAGGGTGGGTTTAGTTAAGTGTTATTAATTCTTTCTATTCATAGATAGCTAGCTAGATAGATAGAGTACATACAGTGGTATGAAAAAGTAAGTGAACCCTCTGGAATTACATGTATTTATGTATAAATATATCTTAAAATATGGTCTGATCTTCATCAAAGTTACAAACACAATCTGCTTTAACTAAAAACACACAAATTATTGCTTTGCTGTCAGTGCTGTTAGCATAGCATAGGCTAACTGCTTATGGGTTGCTGGTTTTGTTGTTTTTATACACCATCAGTTTAAATGATGGAGGTTTTTTTTTTTTTTTGGTTAGGTGATGTATGTATGTGTGATGTATACACATTTTGAGTCTGTTTGGCCCCCTCCTTATTTTAGATTTCTTATTTATCATGAGGGACAAGGTGGTGGAATGAAATGCAGGATTCAAGAATCATGGGCCGCCTCCTTCGTATATCCAAATGTAATTCATAACCTCTGCAATGTGACTTTAGTCCTGGACTCCCTGTAAAGGCTGAGTCAGGCTCCTTCACAATAAGTTTTGGTTTATAAAAAAGCATCAAACTCGATGATGTAATGAGCAGGTGTATTGTTGATCTTCCTTTCAGAAACACACAGTAAAAGAACGGCATAAATATCAACACAGACCGTACCATTTTATTGAGACAGGAACAAAAACATAAAAGCAGAAGTCCTGTGATGTGTGATCTTCAGTGTGAAAATGGAGTCTGAGTCTCCACATTAGAAGTTGGTGTTTAACCTGTTATGTGAGTGTGTGTGTCACTAACCCCCCGGTCTGGATGTTGCCCACCTCTCCTGTCCCCTGCAGCCTCCCGACGTCACTCCCGTTCAACCAGCGCTCTCTCCACAGCCGACCCCCACGGCCAGTCAGGTGACCTGCATGCTCAGACCCAGCCTCCCAGTCCCTCTAGGCCCTCCCGACAAAAAAAATAATTACCTGTCTCAGAGGCAATAATGCCGAATGTACCAGCATGCCTCTGCGGTCGTATTCAGTCATGTGACTCCATCATTCACTTCCTTTATTTTCCCTCCATCCAAAGTATTTTTGGAGCATCTCATTTAGTATTTAAACAAACAGGAAAGGTGCATTTGTTTAGCATGTGTAGGGAAACATTACATTTTCATCTGCCTGACCTTTGATCACCACTTTATATCTTCAGTGCCTCATACATACCTTATTCATTTTAGCTTGTGGACTTGTCATGTACAGGCTTTGATGTGCTGATTCGGTTCATCTTTATTTGTTGTTTGCTGCCACTTTGTCTTTTGAGTTCTCAGCCATGTCTCATTAAGCAGCCTGTGGTTTGTTTGTAGTTGAAGTAGATTTGTGATTGATGTTTTTTATTTTCTCCCAGGAGGAGCTGGTTTTGTTACGTTTGTGTGTTATACCTGCTGCCATCTGGTTTGGTCATGCTTTGAACTTTGAACTTCGTGCCTCTGTTGTTTTCATTTCTAACATATCAGCTCATATTTGTGTTTTTTCCTCTTTGGTGCATCCTGGGTGATTTCTCTCAGGGAAACAGTGTAGCTGCAGTGATTGCCTGTGTCTGGGTTTTTCATTTGAAATGTTTGTTTTCATTTTGCTTTTGGTGGTTGGATAATTGAACATATACCCTTTTTGTTATCTTTTCAGCTCAGTCATTTACAGTATATTTCTTTATATTCAAATGTTTCTAAAGGAAATAGTTTCTCTGTAAACTGTAAGAAAAGCAGCCTTTGCTTTTGTCTATTCAGGTAAGTTACAGTGACTCTTTTACTTTGTTACTGAACCTTACTCATCATCTTTGTTTCTCCCTTTACCCTTTTCTGTTCCCACTTCCTGTCTAGACCGATACGGTTTGATTCATCAAGCGAGAATCTCAGCATCAGTCAACGCCATGAGGGTCCTTAACACTGGCACCGAGGTGGAGGCAGCAGTTGCTGATGCTCTGGTAAGTTGATGTGGAAGTCTGACTTCTGTTATTCAGTCTGTCATTTTTGAGAGGACGATGTATTTAAAGCAAGATTTTCATTTAGCATTTGAAATATGTGTTTGAAATAATTGAACTGCTTCCTCAGAGTTGGGTTGCAACTGTCTCGTCCTAGCTAACTGAGACCACCAACTCTATGTGAGGTGGTAAGGTTTAGGTTATGAATTAATGTGTAAAGTTTCCCATTGCTGCTTAAAAACAGCCTTGCAAAGCCCTTTTGCTTCTTTTCAAACATGAAAAAATGAGATGACTGTGGCTGAAATGTAAACTCATCTACCAATGTCAGTTTCCAGACTCATCATTTCTTTTATATCTATAAAACATAGTTAAGTTAGCTGCTTAGTTCAAAGTTCAAGAGGTTTCAAAAGACACTCACACTGTTATTTAACTATTCTCCAAAGTGTGTATTATTGTCCTTCCACTCACCTGTCAGGCTCAGAGGATTCTGACTGAACATTTCCCGGACTTTAATCCCATAATGGAAACTGAATTCACAAAACACAGGCCAGTGTTATAAGATCAGGGCCTTAGATCTTTGATTTGGAGAATTAAAGGTTTTTTATTCTTTGACTGTCAAAAACAAGAAAGAAATTTCTGTTCATATGTTACAAGGTTTGAACATCCTGAAGCCTAAGAAATCCACGTTGTTTACACAAGTTTACTGATAGGATTTTAACCCTAAACCTCACACCGCTAAAATATAAAATGTCTAGTCTTGTCCTGTTTTGCAGACCCAGCAGAACTGTACTTGGTCTTTGTTTCTGCGTTAAAACCTTCCCTCTCTCCTCTTTCCCTCTCGGTTGTTTGATACCATTTCAGCTGTTAGGAGACTCCAGGAATAAGGTAGTTGGTCATTTTACGTACTGTTTGTGTCTCCATGCCGTCACGCACTAATCAAGTTCAGAGAATATTAATGCAGCTTGGCTCATTATATTGGCTCATGACTCCCCTCCCCCCCAAACCCCTTTTATTGATTTATTAATTTACTTTTAAATGTAGTTTTACCCTGAATGTGTATGTCCGTTGCATCTCAGATGTGTGCATCTATGGTACCATAGCAAAGATCTTTTTTTTTTCACATTGTCATGTTAATGTGTTGAACCTCGTTGTTTTGGTACATTATTCATACATGTGTGTTTTTTTTTAATTTCCATGACATGAAATAAGCTCTAGTGTCCGAAGCCTTTCCCTCTGCACTGCATTCATAGTCAAGACCTTTGCTTACTTGTGGCACTGCTTAACTGGCTTTTGATGTTCATTTAAAACAAAATTACTTGTTTAATTTTGTAGACCATAACTGATAAAATTAACATCCATAGGATAAAACATGAGGTGCACATTTCACAAAACAGACAGAAAACTGCATGGCTACCTGAGCAACTGGAGTTTGCACTTTCCCTGCGGAGCTTGGTTAACACTTAGCTATCGCACCGTGTCTCTTACAGCTCCTTCGTGTTGTTCTTTCCTCCACAGAGGAAGCCACTGAGGCGGAGGTACGAATCGCCAGGGATGTACTCCGACGACGACGCCAACAGTGATGCGTCCAGCGCCTGCTCGGAGCGCTCGTACGGTTCAAGAAACGGAGGTATTCCCCATTACCTGCGCCAGACGGAGGATGTGGCGGAGGTCCTCAACCACTGCGCCAGCTCCAACTGGTCAGAGAGGAAGGAGGGGCTGCTGGGTCTGCAGAACCTCCTCAAGAGCCAAAGAATACTGAGGTGGGAGTGAGCGCATGAGTCTCAGCCTTGGTGACTAAACATAATGCCAGAATGGAATTGTGACCTTTGGTACTGTGTGGCCAGCTTGTTCAAGCGTGACCAAAGCAACTCAAAGAGACTGTAACAGTAGCCGCAGTAGTTTCCATACTTGTCAATGTGAACGTACTTATGCACTCAAAACAGCAGGAGTGAGTATGGAAATGTGTGAATTGAGACACAGCAGAGGAAATGGCTGCGATGGAGCTGCAGGGCCTGGACTGCTGTGGGTTTTGTGATCGTCTGAGCTTTAATGGGATTTTAAAGGAGGAAATGATCGATAGCAGCTTCCTGAGCTCTTCAGATGAATGACAGAATGTAAATGTCAACCTCTGCTTTTTAGGAGTCGTGTTAGAGGTGATCAATGACATGATTTCTGTATTTTAACCTGTTGTCATAAGATGCATAATAATCATTCTGATTTTTTGCTTGGTTCTTTTTGTCCACTGCAGCCGAGTAGAGCTGAAGAGACTTTGTGAGATTTTCACGAGGATGTTTGCAGATCCACATAGCAAGGTATAGAAGATGCATTTTACCATCTAAAGCATTGACTAATTCTGACTTATGTGTAAATGCATGGAGTCCAAAAACGGCAATAAATGCTGGAGCTCATGTAAAACATACTTGTATGACTCATTTGATACTAATGGAGTGTCTTCTGTTGCATGGTCTGCCTTGCTGTGGATTTAACAACAGAGAGTAAGTGTGCAGTTCAGTCCATGTTACTACACACACATGCATTAACCAAAATCTGAAATTAGCATTAAATCCAAAGTAAGCAGTGGAGTGTAATAAATGTTTGAACGCGTCCTCAGGTGTTCAGCATGTTCCTGGAGACTCTTGTGGACTTCATCACAGTGCACAGGGAGGACCTGCAGGACTGGCTCTTTGTCCTGCTCACTCAGCTGCTGAAGAAAATGGGGGCAGACCTGCTCGGCTCCGTCCAGGCCAAAGTCCAGAAGGCCCTGGATATCACAAGGTCAGAAACACATGCCAGGTCACAGAGCTAAGATAAATGGATGAGGGCAATAGTTCACCCCATTTGAAATAGAGAGACAGAGATTTTTACCCATTTTGTGTGTGTATGTGTGTGTTGTTTTTTTTTGTTTTTTTTTTGTTGGTTTGTACAAATTAAAACCTAAGTGAGATCTATTTGAAAGACACATGACCTCCTAAGCTTCTCAGTCAGTTGCTCACTCAGTAGTCAGTGTAAACTCAAGCTTGTTCAGTAATGTTTCAGCAAATGAATCACAGTCTAATATCAGGGAGAAACTTATCTTGTCTATGTCTCTGTCTGTGTCAGGGAGTCGTTCCCGTTTGACCAGCAGTTCAACATCCTGATGAGGTTCATCGTCGATCAGACTCAGACACCGAACCTCAAGGTAAAGTAAACCGAGAGACATTGATTCTTCTGGATTTTGATCAGTCAGTGTGAGTAATGCAGTTTTAGGAAGACGTGACCGAATGTTTGTCGACTCCTCAGGTAAAAGTGGCCATTTTGAAATACATCGAGTCCCTGGCTCGACAGATGGACCCGACGGACTTTGTGAACTCCAGTGAGACGCGTCTGGCTGTGTCTCGCATCATCACCTGGACCACAGAGCCCAAAAGCTCCGATGTCAGGAAGGTAGGCCGACCCTATTTTCTAGCACTGAGGGGAAAGAGGAAATCTCTTGGCCTTAAAAATGAATAATCCTCCAGACCTCTTGGGTCATTCTTTACCCCCCTTTTTTGCATATAATTTTATTTTATATTAATATTTTAAGTAGGATGCATATATTTAATATGTTTTTAATGTGATTGGAGAATATTAATGTTTTATTTTAGTTTTAGGTCAAACGAGGTCTGATACAGGACATTAATCCTAATGGTGCAACATCATAGTTTTAAGGTTTAGATTCCAAGGATATTTCAGTTTAATGAAAAGGGGACACATTAGAACTCACATCAAAGCCATGTTTTCTTTCCTGATTTTTTTCTTTGCCTCAACACCAGCGCTGGAAGTTATGCCATACTAAACTGTTATAACTGCATTACAAGTAGGTGAAATAGCTTATTGCAAAACTAACTGCTTCAGTATAAAATTTCATAAAGCAATGTGAAATATTTAATTGTAGAACAGATCTGCCATCCGCAAATTATGACATTAGCTTGTCAGAATTTACTCCACAGCCAGTGGCACATTGTTTACCTCCACGCTGTAGTGTCTGTAATGTTTTTCTTTAGAAGCAGTTATAAACTTTGATAATAGGCCCTCTCCGTGTGGACGGCCTTGGGTCAATGGCCCATTATCTTCCCCTTGTCTGATGCGCGTCACATGTGTCCCCTTCTGTTTGTTTTTCCACCGCTGTTCTTCCAAGTGAAATCCTCACCTAATTTCCAACCAGGGCCTCATGTCCAGGACGCTGAAATTAATAAAACAGTTTAGTCTTTTTTCATGAGTACAAATATGTGGGATGGTCCACACTGTGAAAGATTGATGAAGTATTGCCAAATGTGATGGTGGAGGACCTGTGTCATGCTGTAATCCCCGTTCTGCCCTGCCACTGTGCCCCAGACCCTTCATAACTGGGTGAGCGAGGAACTAATTGGCAGGTCCAGTACCGCAGCCTTACTGTCCACTGAGGGCAACCAGGAAGAGAGGTGTAAGCAGGTAGAGCCCGCTCCAGCAGCCAATCACAACACGACAAGCACGCACTGCCCTGCCTGCCCGGTGCCTAACCACCAACCTTCAGGACTGTGAAAACTTTAGTGTGGCATCTCTCACTCACCCTTTACCATTTATGCTCCAGCTATTCTGCTGTAACAACCTAAACAGTCGGTCTGTGTCTTGCAGTTTGATTTGATCGCTCACCAAATACATGAAGCTTGTTGTGCAATGAGACGTAACTGATTTTCAAATCACAGGAAAGGCTTGTTGCTTTGTATGAATGGACTTTTGAGGCAGTTTAATTGCTGAACATTGACAGTGATGCTGTTTTGTTACTACTGTGTGCCTAACACATTGTCTGTTTGAATCACCCTAACAACCTCTCATCACCTGCATACCTGCATGTTGTTAACATTTAATTTTCCTGCAGTAATATAGTTTCTAGAGAAGACTTTGAAAATATAGTAGTTTTATATCTTTATGCATTGTGTAATAGCTATAGCTTTAGTATAACTGACACTATACATGCTTACATTTTGTTGAGTCATTTGTCCCAAGTAACATATTCAAAGGCCGTAGGAATAAAACCTAGATGTCATAAAAAATTAGAAGTCTTTTACTGTCATTAAACTCAGTTCACCTTTGATCTGAATGAAGAGAACTTGAAATTACCATGAAATATTTATGAAATATATTCAGTATACTGACACACTTAAAATCCCACTTGATCTTGCAGGCCTGGTACACATGCAGTATTTACAGTATTATCATTATTTTTCTTGTAATTATTTTCTGAGTAATACCTCAGTCATACCAGAACACACAGACATCATCACGTACTGTTGAAATCGGCAGAACTCAGCTCTTTCCAGTCATGTTAGTATCTACGGCGTCACTAGAAAGTCTGTTCAGAGTAAAGATCCACAAACAGATGTTTCTTATAACCTCACTTTTATTACATCGTACATCCATGGTTACGGAAGTCAGGAACTGCTGGTTGTTAATGACACATGACTTTTCATGGTGCAGGGTCACCAAAATTTACGCCACCTGAAGCATGAAGGGAACCCTGTTGGCAGTCTCAAAACATATTATGACAAAAAGGAAACCACCAGGAGAAACCCATTGTATGGCTTTGTGTTTATAGCAGCCCTATAAATGCAAATCTCACTGACTGACTGAGTGATGAAGTTACACAATTGGTTAAGTGTTGGAGTTTCCTCATTGCTTGTTGCTCTTTCAAAATAATTTAACAAGAACAAGCGATGTTGCCAAGTTAACCCCTTATTTGCTAGATTAACTGAATTTTCAGATCCCTTTACGGACATCTTGTCAAAAAAGCGACACCTCTAGCAACTTTTTGGACAAACCTTAGCTACTTTCTGTAGAAGAAAGTCATCAGTGTAGCCCTGTTAGCATGAGGTCGGACCGCATGGCAGCTGACACGAATGAGCTTCTAACTTTCACTCTTACTGATGATTTTACAAGTGAATATAGTCAAAATCACAGCTCAGTCTTTGTCTTTAACTGGTGTGTTTGGTCATGTTGTCAGACGACTTTGTGGTTATAATATCAGGATTTCCGCAGCAACAGAGCAGCAGTTAGGAAGTGTAGTTCAGCTGTATTAAAATACTGTATATATGAGCAAAGAGAGGAGGAGATCGACTAACGCTAGGCAGGATGCACACATGACGCAGTCCAGCCATATACTAGTCTATACTCGACCTAGTCTTGTTTTGTTTCTTTTATATCTAGTGACATGTGCCAACAAGTCTGTAAATATAAATGTTAAAACCAAGCAAAACCAGCTCAGGGTTAACAAGTCACTGTAGCTTTCAGACCAAGTCTGATTAGTTTCTGTCTGAATGCAGTATACTGCTCTGTGAATAACCAACTTCCACCCGCCCAACAACAGAAAACTACTACATTAGTTTATCTCTACTCACTTGCATGTTGCAACACTATTATAGCAACAACATACAATGGACTTGAGTAGCTGTGTGCCAAATTAGTTTTCCACTGAATGCAGCTTTGAACACTCACCTTTTAACACGTTTCTTTCTACAGGCTGATGCACTGTGGAGCAGAAAAGCTGGTTTCCGTGGTTCAGAATTGTTTTGGCCTTTATGACTATTAACCTTTACATCAAATTGGTCTTCCATGGTTTTACAGATGCAGACCATGTGGAAAGTTGCCAGAGCAATTCATAATTCAGCCATGACCTGTACTTTTTGTGCTTTATATTTTAAAAATGTTCTTACTTACGCCTGACTCACTCTGGTCAAATAGCAGTTTGTAACACGTGGTCAAGATACCTCTGAAACCAAGGAAACCATCTGAACTTTATACTCTCTTGTGGCCTCCATGCTAAGCTGTTGTGCTTCACGACCTCCAGGCAGCCCAGGTAGTGCTGATCGCCTTGTTTGAGCTCAACACCCCAGAGTTCACCATGCTGCTCGGAGCTCTGCCCAAAACCTTCCAGGACGGAGCCACCAAACTGCTACACAACCACCTGAAGAACTCCAGCAATACCAGCAGCAGTGTGGTGAGTGAAGTGAAACATTTGGACTGAGCCGCAACCTCCAGGACTGAAAAATGAAGCAAAAAGCCGCAGTTCCTCTAATGATCACTAG
Organism: Seriola dumerili; assembly: GCF_002260705.1. NCBI lineage: Eukaryota > Metazoa > Chordata > Actinopteri > Carangiformes > Carangidae > Seriola > Seriola dumerili. The sequence continues at coordinate 97,346 of NW_019174307.1, read as the reverse complement.
AGTGTGGCTCCAATAGCGAGTCAATCCCCATAGACTCCCATGTTAAAATGTCCAACTTTACAGCACAAATAAACATGTTTACAGCCTGGTACAAAAAACAGTTTTCGTCTCTAGAGCTAATTTCCTCCTTCATGACACCGGTACAGGGTCCCATATAGTATACAGGTAAATGTCCATGTGTCTTTGATACTTATACATTATTGATATAGAACCTAGACCTGCTTTATAATCAAAGTGCTCAGTCCACAAAGAAATGCACACAGCCTGTATTCAGAGACTGAGCCTTAAAACTGGCCCTTTAAGACTTAACCTCTTTGAGTGACAGGTTGGCGAGTGTAAGTTTGCCAGAAACCAGCATTTTTGGATTAACTGGGAGTTAGGTCGAGTCAGAAACTGCCAAGAGGGCGATGGTGGAGCAGCGGTTTTGAGTAGCTTCAAAACCGCTCTTCAGAAACCTGTGGGTGACGTCACAGAGGCTACGTTCATCCATACATACAGATATATACATTCTGTGAAACAGACCCTCAACTCAGATGAAAAATGATGTATCACTGTTAGAATCATCAGACAGCAGCGTCAACAGGTTCAGACTTCATCATCGTTTCCTTGCCTTCCAGGGGTCTCCAAGCAACACGATTGGACGGACTCCGTCACGCCACACCCCTAGCAGAACCAGCCCCCTCACCTCCCCAACAAACTGTTCTCACGGAGGACTCTCTCCCAGGTAGCTAATTGCCGATCTGCTGTTAATCTGTTATCAACAACACACCTCCTGTCCTAATGCATGGAGTCGAGCTAACGCACAAACCTAACAGGCAGGTTGATGGAAGCATGGTACTGAGTGAGCTGCTCAGAGAGAGATCAGCTTATTTAGGCAGGAATAAAGAAGCCAAATCATTATTTTTCTCCAAACAATACAACTTAGAAAGCTTGTGGCCTATTCATAAGATATTTACTGGCTGAGACACGGTTGTTGCTGTGAAATATGATAAACAGGCTCTTTGAAGCTGTCACATACTGTATAAGCAAGGTTATAGTAGTTTTGGATTTTTCATTAGTTTTTATTTTTATTTTTGTTTGTTTGTTTGTTTTCAATTTCCATTTAGTTTTAATTCATTTTTAAAGCAGGTTTGCTCATTTAGTTTAGTTGAAAATGCTCCGTTTTAGTGTAATTTTTATTAGTTTCAGTGTTAATTTTAGTTTTTTGTTTGTTTTTTTTTTTAGTATGGGGGATTTGTTGGGGGCTAGATAAAAAGGTCAGAAAAAGTATTGTGTAATAACAACTCAACAAAATATCAAACCATTTAAAAAATGTTGGAAAGATGAACAGCCATTCACAAAAGACAACTTTAAAAGATGTGTGTCGTAGATGCTGCAGCTTTATGGCTCATCATTGCAGTTAATTAACAATAAAATACTTGACATTATTAATACAGCAAATGTTTTGGATACTTTAAGTGAACATGTACTGGTCGTACTCTGAGAACCACACAGCTGTAAGATACTGCTCCATCTGGCACAGCTGAAAAATTAGAGGGCAGTTTTTATTGCCACCCAAAATACCTATAGGCTTATGTATGACATAGATTGAAAAAAAAAGAAAATTAAAGACATTTTCTCTATGTCTTAATTCTTAATTCTTCTTAATTCTCTAACGTTAATTTATTTTAGTTAGTTTTGTAAACACACAAAAGAAAGTTTCAGTTATCTTTTTTTATTATTTATAAAGCCTCGTTTTTATCATTATTTCAGTTAATGAAATTTTTTTTTCACATCAAGTTTTTGTTATTTAGTTCATTTTAGTTAACTTCCATTAACCTTGTATATTAGGCTGTTATATAAAATCCCTAAAATATCTGCGACTGAGCAGCTCACTCAGCTGAATCACTGTACAGTCCTTTTATCTGCAAGCAGAAACCCATGAACTCTGATGGCGGAGATATTGTATTTCCCGGTCTCTGAACCTGCAAAATTCTAAGTGGGAAATGGCCCCTCACTCATGATGAGGATGATTTTTATTTCATGTAAAACTCCTTGTGGGATTCTGCTTCTTTCCACTGCTCTCCTCTAAATTAACACTTTCCTTTAACCTTTAAAGCTCAGACTACTTTCTTTTTCTCTTTTCTCTTTCCGCACACTTGTTTTTCTCTTTCTCTTCCCCTCTCTTGTCTCGTCTTGTCTCGTGGTCTCCTCGTGTTGTCCATTCCCATCTGTCTTGGCCCCCCTACCTCCCACTCTTTTTCTCTCCTGTCTGTCCATCCTTCCCTCCCGGCCGCGCTGTGGCAACAGTCGGTTATGGGGTTGGGGTGTCGACGGACTCTCAAAGCACCCCCCTGCCCCTCCTCCTCCTCCTCCGCCTCACTCCACCCCTGCTGCCCCCTCCCTAAGGGTCCTGCGCAGAGCATATTCACCCAGGTAATAAGGTGGGCTGAGACACACAGGAGATTATGCCCACATAAAGCCAGACCCTCATCCTGATGATTTCGTAATCCAAATTCCCCTTTTCCAGACCAGCTGAGAGGATCTTTATATTCCGCAATTATCTCTAATAATATTTTAAAAAATCATGTTACATTGCTTCAGTAATGTGGTCTGTGTGAAATCCATAATAAACCATAAAAATAAGATTTACATCAGTCAAATGCTAAAGCTCTTACTGGTGGCAAAACAACTTTGTACTTGTATATCTGCTTCTTATACTCAGTTTATATCAATGTTGTGCATGTTTCTCTCTCTCTCTCTGTGTGTGTGTGTGTGTGTGTGTCTTTGTGTTAGCATGATGGAGTACGACACAGAGAACATGAACTCTGAGGAAATCTACAGCTCACTGCGTGGCGTCACTGAGGCCATCCAGAGTTTCAGCTACCGGAGCCAGGAGGACCTGAACGAGCCAATCAGACGGGAGGGCAAGAGGGACGACGCAGTGAGTCACAAGCTTCTCGTCTTCTCACAGCGTTTTCCTGAATCTTGCTGCTCAGAAAAATCACATGACGGCACTGCAGCTGAAAAGAGATCGTTAAAGTGAAAGCAGTCGGTTGCATTTTGAATTCAAAGCTGAAAATTAATTTGAATTTAAATTTAAGAATTTGACCGCACAGTATGTAACTTCTACTGCTCAATCAAAACAATAAACAGCAAAACAGGTTTTGCTTATCCCTTTCTAATATGTTTTCAATGTAAGTGACGACAACTAATCCACAGTCATTGTTGTGCACAAAAAACTATTAAAGTTTATCTGAAGCTAATTTGAGGACTGTATTAACCCTGTTTTTAAACACAAATGTTTTCAGAAAATAAGAAAATTGTTGTATATGGAGGAGTTGGACAACTATAAATAAAATCATGACTGTTAATTATCCACTATCTCACATCCTCTCGCTCTCCACCGACCTTGCTGTGTCGCAGGCCGGGAGAGAAGGAGTAGCGTCGTCTCCTGGTTCTGATGCTCGCCTGGGTTTGGACATGGTGGAGGGAGGTCGCACTGCTTTGGATAACAAAACCTCACTACTCAACACCCCATCCCCACGCTCCTTCTCCGGACCCCGGAGTCGTGAGTTCGCCCCGTACGGCTACGGAGACACCATCTGCTCCTATGACAAGAGCGCCCTGAAGGAGGCGGTGTTTGACGACGATGTGGAGCAGTTCCGCGACTGTGAGTTCACGAGAAAAACAAATCTGCAGTGAGGTGTTGGTTGATTATTGCAGCAGACAGAAATCAATATCACACCACACTGCACACAGATATTTCATAAAGCCGTTTGAGTTTTAGAGGCTTTTTTTTGTTTTGGAACGAAGTGATTTTAATCTGTCGCTCATGAAGTCGCGATTATACAACTTTGCAGAGTGCTTTCAATTAGAAGTGAAGGATACAGGAAGTGGAGACACGTCCGTGCATCCGTGCTCTCACCTGATCCGGTCAGACGTGATGGTCTGTGCACCCGACAAGAGGGAGAGAGGAGAAATAGGAGAGAAAGACTAAGAGGAGAAACAAGATTGTAAAGATTAGCAAACATTCAGCTGCAGCTTCTTATCTTAGTGTAACTCATCCCTGGAGATCTGCATCAAATGTGAAATATCTCCATACACTAGTCTACACCAGACACGATCCAACAGTCCTGACTTTCCCCCGATCATCCCTCCGGCCTCTCTGTCGTCCACCATTCCCTCATTGTGTAACTGACCATGTCATATAAAGGCAGACACACTGCTGCTGTGTGATTACAAGAAATGACCTCCGCCACAAATGTGGCAATAAAATATGTGTAGTTTGCTTTGACTGTTCACTTGGTCAGCTGGCTGATCGTTGTATTTAGAATGAATTTGTTTACCACAGTCACTGGTGTGTATGAGTCTGCAGCTCCTCTGTTGTAAACCAGTCTGTGTGTCAGTTGTTGTCATCACATCCTTTTCCTCCTGTCTCCCCCCTTTTGTCCCCCATCTCCACCTCCATCCCTCCTCCTCCACCCTCCCTCACCCCTCCTCTCCAGGCCGACGTCAGGACAGTGGTGAAAACAAGATGACGCTCCCCAAGGTGTTTGCTCCTGGTAAAGATGCCTCCCCCGCCTTAGTTTTCTCGCTGACTGTTTGACCGACTCGACAACCGCTCGACTGACTAGTTTACTGACTGTACCTTCACTCCACTCACCCTTTGTCTGTGTTTGCATAATTCACTTTGCTCCCTCAGTTCCCATTACTGTTTCTTCATCGTCTTCTAACTTCTTTTACTCCATCTACTCCCTCTGTGTCCAACCTACAGTATGTAGCTGGCAGGTTGATGCTTGTACTAATGGTTGTGGCCTTCACTCTAACGGACACAATGATTGGGTGACTGTAATAGTACATCTAACACGTGAATAACATCATTTTCTAATATGTAGATTTCCACAGCTCCTGAACATAATACATAATATTAGCTTAATCACACTAACATCTATAGTACAGCAGTAAATGAACATGAGTAATTTTGTCCAACCTGACAAAGGACATTTATTATGAAAAAAAAAAGGACACCACACATGAAAACTGAGTTGCACACCAAAGTCTTATCCCTTTAATGTCCAAATTTTGGCTGTGAAATTCAGTTCTGAAATGTGAGCAGTTACTTTTGACATTCATCCCTTAATTAGCCATCAGCTTTACACCATATTCCTCACCCAGAATGCACCACAGTATTAGTCTTGGCATTTCCTGTCATCTTATATTCAGGTGCAAAGGTGCATTTTCTTTCTTGTAAACAAGTGAAAACATGAATTTTTGAACTGAGACTGGTTATACAAGCCATTACTTTACTAGCTAGTTTATTTACATTTAAACCGAGTAACATCAGTTTCTTCTAGTCCTGAAAGAACTGAAGATTGATGTCAGATGAAATAAGTGACGGATGATGCAAAGTTTTGATTGTGTCCGACTCATTAACTTCATTTATTCCTCTCATCCTGTCCTTGGCGAACAGTCGGTCAGGACCACTCAGACCTTGTAGCCGACCTGCTCAAGGAACTGTCCAATCACAATGAGCGCTCTGAGGAGCGTAAAGGCGCCCTGGTGGAGCTGCTGAAGATCACACGAGAAGACAGCCTGGCCGTGTGGGACGAGCACTTTAAGACCATCCTCCTCCTCCTGCTGGAGACACTGGGTGATAAAGATGTACGTGAACTGATGGCTCCTCATGTGACTGTTGAGCGTGTGCTCTATGGAGGTTTGCTAGTTACCATACAGCATTCAGTGGTGGGGTATGGGTTACTGATGTCTCTGTTTCCCCTCAGCACACCATCCGAGCCCTGGCCCTGCGCGTGCTGAAGGAAATTCTGAGGAACCAGCCAGCCCGCTTCAAAAACTACGCTGAGCTTACCATCATGAAGACGCTGGAGGCTCACAAAGATTCTCACAAGGAGGCACGCTGCTCCCGCATCTCCCACATCTCCCGCATGAAAACTCCACACTATTATTATTACTATTTCAAAAATTAAATTATTTCAAAGGTGCATTAATGATAGTTTTCTCAGTTGGGGTCAGTGGAACAAGCTGTTTAAGATGTTATGGATCATATAGATAATATGCCAGCAAACTGTTGCCTATTTGAAAATATACATCCAGCCGAAATGAGCAACATTAACATTTATTTGGAGTCAAGTTTGTTTCCACCTGATGCATCAATGTCCAATAATCACCTCTTTTTTAGATGTGTGTTAGTCTCCACTGACTCCTGAGAACAAGTTCTTTATCAGCTAAATGCTGCTCTGTCTCTCCCGGCTGGTTACTAATAGTTCACAGTTTTTATCAACTTTGAGGAGAGTTTGTGGCTCAGAAAACCAAAACAATGAGACTAAATGGCTGTTGATGTTGAGAGCTGCAGAGCTGTTATAAATCATAAAGTCTTTACAATCTGTTTATCAACATGTGAACAATAATAATAGTTGAACACAGTAACCTCTGACTTTGAAGTCAGGAACATACAGGAGAAACCTGAGGGGTTACTCAGGGTTAACTGCAGAGAAGTCCTTTTACCAGGACGGTCTGGTATAAAGGGAGGTAGTACTGTATTATATAATTATATAGGCTACAGTGGTATTATATAATACTATACTGTATATAAGCTGCTCCTCTGCAAAAGTACTTTTTGTCATATTCATAACTGAATAATGATGATAGAGCTCCACTGCTTCACGTTGTGTTAAAACATTAACAACTCTCTCTGACTCAGGTCCCAGCACACACACACACACACACACATACACACACACACAGACACACATATATATATATCAGTGTTTCCCCTAGAAATTTTTCCAGCAGCAGTGCTGTTGTGCCGGGGTCCATGAGGGTGTGACACCGGCACATATTCAGAATAGCTTCAAATTATTATGCACAATTAATATACGTATTCAGTGTATGACTCACAGAATTTGCTATACATATCAGAGTCCATGAAGACAGAAAGACAAAAACACAATATTTCATCTTTTTCTTCCCACATTATGTGATTCTCAATGTGTGTGTGTTTGTGTGTGTACAGGTGGTGCGTGCAGCCGAGGAGGCAGCGTCCACCCTGGCCGGGTCCATCCACCCGGAGCAGTGCATCAAGGTGCTGTGCCCCATCGTGCAGACAGCCGACTACCCCATCAACCTGGCCGCCATCAAGATGCAAACCAAAGTCATTGAACGCATCGCCAAGGACTCGCTGCTGCAGCTGCTGCCTGACATTATCCCTGGACTCCTACAGGTCTGAGTCTAAAACAAGATGCAGGCTTTTATTTATAAAGAAATAAATTTAGATTGTTATATGTAGAATTTTTTTAATGGATTAGATTAGATTCTTTTAGTTGCTAAGAAAACCTGAAATTCTTTCTCTTTCTTTAGTTCTGTCTGGACACCGGCCTCGAAATTTGATAAACTCACAAAAAGGATAATCCAAAACATGTTTTCAAGAAACAGACAGTTGTTTTTTCTAATTGAACAAGCTTAACTAACAGGAGAGCCGGGGTTTCTGGGGACAGACAGAGCAGAAACATCCTTGTCGGCTCCAAAAGGGCATATTTGGACAATGTGCATATTTGGACACTGAGAATTATTTGCCTTATTTGTCCCTGGAAATGTTTGCGTGTACTCTGCACTCTTTGTGACTCCTCCTACGTTCCTGCTGACACCTCCTGTGTGTGTTTGTTGATGTTTGCTGTTTGTGTGTGTGTGTGTGTGTGTGTGTGTGTGTGTGTGTGTGTGTGTGTGTGTGTGTGTGTGTGTGTGTGTGTGTGTGTGGTGCCTGATGCTGTCTTGTCTCCGCAGGGCTATGACAACACAGAGAGCAGCGTTCGCAAGGCCAGCGTGTTCTGTCTGGTGGCTATCTACTCTGTGATTGGCGAGGATCTCAAACCCCACCTGGCACAACTCACAGGCAGCAAGGTACTGACCACCGCCAGCAAGGTTTTGCATGTCCACATTCTCACACACACACACACACACATACAGTGTTACCAAAACCTCTTCACAGACGCGGCACCTTATCATCTTCCCATGTTGTTATTTCGCAGCTGGTTCTAACTGGTCGTCCTATTATAAAGTGCAAGTTCATATTTGCCCTACTTCTCATTACAACCTGTGTCCTTGGGTTATGTAAGGGTCGAGGTCTGAGGGTCAGCTTCACCTCAATAAAGGGACCCTCCCCTCCCCTAACCACCTCTACCCTCCACCTGTGATCTTTTGAGCAGCTGCTTATCTGAAAGGCGTTTGACACACACAGTGTCGACTGAATGAAGCTGAGGAAGTCGCATTCTCAAGCCGTACAGATCAAACATGAAGGAAAACTGATGAGGAGTTAGGAAAGTGCACTAGAGCAGGGAGCGTTCAAAACACGCTTATTAAGTCATTAATATATTAACAAGTTACAGCGCTGCCTTAACTTAACATTATTTAACACATTAACGAGTGTGGTGCGCCTTTACACCTGCAGAGCCTCTCTCCCGACAACATACAAATATCACTTTTTCTCTTTGAAGTGAGACCAAATGTCCCCCTGGTTTGGTTCATATTGTTTCCAGTCACTGTTTCTTGTCCAGGCTCCTACAGCTGTAGAGTTAAAGTTCATAGTGAGGTCCAGGCGGATGCTGTTGGGGGTGCTTTCATGGGCGCACTGCTGCACAAACTCACCGCTAAGATGTTTTGAGTGCGCAGGAATAGAAATGCGCAGCGCAGATATTCAAAGAGGAACATTTGGATTCTCAATAAACACTGTCACTTTTGTCTTCTCTTTTTTATCATCAAAAATAAAGAGACATTTTCTTATAGTTTTTATTTTAAACTTAATTTTAGTCACCTCTTTTTGGCTGGACTGCAACAGCAGGGACAGCCCTATAATAGTTAATGTTACTGACTGACTGACTGACTGACTGAAAAAGCCAAGATAAGACAAAAGCCTTCAAAAGAAAAAGCAAGACTTTTGTGTCCCCTTCCAAAAGGATAGCAAGGTAAATCTGAGGGCTCATGATATAAACAAGATGGCAAATACAAAAATAAAGTCTGCTACATAAATTGTTTTGTTTTTTTCTGACTTAAACTCTTATCTTTGCTCTTTCCATAGTGAAATACTCGATATTATTACCATTTAAATCAAAGGTCCTCAGCAAACATGATGTGCTGATGTAACATAAACATCTCTTGTCTTTGCTTGTGTGCAGATGAAGTTACTGAACCTCTACATCAAACGAGCCCAAACGACCAACAGCAATAGCAGCAGTTCCTCAGACGTCTCCTCTCACAGTTAATGGAAGGAGGTTTCGTTTGGAAACTGTGGACGGACGGACGGACGGCGTTCCAGGATTTCCAGGGCATAGCCGCACTTCTTTCAGACTCCTCCGTCTTTGAGCTTCCCCTCCTCCTCCTCCTCCTCCTCCTCCTCTTCCTCTTCATCATAACTCCAGCTCCGCTGCGCTTCTCTCCTGTCTCGAGGGGTCCCTGTAAACCTGTCTGTCATTTACTCCCTCCTTCCTCCTCCCCACCCCGCCTCTCTAAACTTTTGAATGTAACTGGATTGGTTTTAGACGGGTGGGGAGGGAATCAACGAGTTTAGAGTTTTTGGATTTGGGAAATGCACTTTTCTCTTCCTCTGTAGTTCCCACACCCTCCACACCACCATTTTTGTCAATGGAGTCCTGTTTCTCCTTGAACCCTCAGATTCGGTAGCATAAGGAGTTCATACATAATACCATGAATTATTATTAATATTATTCACATCAGAGTAGAGAAAATTCTGTCAAATCAGTTTTGGGATGATGTGTCATTTGGCTGGCCCAATGATGGTGATGAGCCTGTAGGTTTTGGGATGAATTCTGGTTCAGGAGCATAAAAACCAAATACTGTAAGAAAAAAAAAAAGGAAACATGCCAGGGAACAGTGTGACATAAAAAAGAAAGTACCATAGGAGCATATTTGGTTCATGTTAAAGTTTGTGGATCAGGGCTCACAGAAACCTGAGCAACTTAATAGATTAAATCCCCCTTTCACAAAATTGATGTTCTACTCAACAAGGTACCAAGATGCTAAAAGAAAGTTTCAGCTACAGAACTGACAATCCTTCAAATGTTGTGCATATCTTTATTTTGAGGTAAAGAAGAGGAAATTGAAGTTGAAGTTAAAGGCTGAATTTGTCGTGAAATTCACAATCAGCAAAGAGAATAGAGGTTTAGCCCAGGAGACGTTTTCACACTGAACTTTTCTGCATTAAGTGGGAAAACAGAGCTTTTTGTTTAACACGCTTTTCACGTGCAGAAGACGCCTACAAGGCTGCCGCTCACTCGAAGTGTGCTGAGTGACTCGGTCTGAAGAGGAAGTCCTTCCTTTGTAAATACTCCAGATGTTTTTTCCCTGTGTGGAATTGGGAGAGAGACCGGAGATCCGAGACAGTCAGATAGACATTACCAGGCCTTATTCACTTCACACACGCTGATGTTTGTTGACTGGGACTTCGGACAGTGAATTCGGATGTACAGCACTGTAACTCTGGGCTCTGAAAAAAAAAAAAAAATGTGAATCTGCAAGAAAACGGACCCTGGTGGGTTTTTTTTTTTTTTTGTTTTTTTTGACGACAAAGCAAATACAGTATTAGTCGTTTCCTCTGATCTCCTCCTTCATGTAACCGCGGCTTTTGCAATAACCGTAAATCCACAAATAAAGGTATTTTGTACATACACTTTTTGACCACTGCTTCGCAAAAATTTTACACTATGTCGAAAAAGAAAAAGAGAAAAAGAAAAGTGAACGGGTTGACTCTCTGACTCTAACTTCTTTTGCACGTTAGCAAACTAGCTTGCATGTAATCTGCAGCACTTGTCAACTTGCTGTTTTGGAAGGACCCAGGGGTTGTTTGTTTTTTTTTGTTTTTTTGGCTGTTAAAGTGCACTTGTAACATCATCAAATTACTCATCTCTGATCTAATGTTTCAGAGGAGTCAGTCACTGACATGCTCATGTGTAAAAAGGTACAAAATGGAGACGACAGCTGTTGAGCAGAACCATGTGTGTGATAGAAGCGCTCAGGCAGGGTTTAAAGAGACTGTACCTCTGAGCAGGACTGAAGTCTGAGGTATCAGAGAGCTTTAAAATGCTGGATTCCTGCTGATTGATCCCTGATTGGAGAGTTTTCCCATTGAATCAGATTTTTACTACTGTAGGAAAAGATCGGACTGTCATTGCCTTTTTTTAAATTCTGTTATCTCGTTTGCTAAATCCTAGAAAATAAATAATAATATAATAGTAATAACGATGATAAGGAAGTATTAGTATTCTAGTTTCACTTGGGGGCTCCCTGAGTCTGTGGATGACCAGCTTGGTGCTGAATCCACTGAATGGGCCAATTCTGGTTATTTAAGTAAATGAATGTACAGTGTTTGCATAATGTTTTAATTTGCTTTTTTATGTATCGGTACTGAAAGTAACTTCAATGACACGCCACCCTGCACACTCTCTGCACTCTGCCTGACTGTCACCTAAATCCCTTGGACAGTTTCAGACCATTAATCAGCTGGGTTTTCGTTTTTATCGGGGCAGATCTGTCGTCGTCCTTCGGGGGAAAGTTCACCAGTCACCAAACCACCACGGTCGCTCGCTAGCATCTCGTATCACATTGCTGGTCCCAGAAACAAGACAAGATGGTATTCCTTGCAAACTGTTCACTATGCATGTTCTGCAGTACACTGTCTTTCTTTTGTCTCAATCGGTCATGTAATATTCATACCTGTATTTATATATTTTATTTTATCTTATTTTATTCTCTCATGATAAACTGTACAGAAGGTTTTTTTTTTTGTTAAAATCCACCTGTGATAGATTTGCAACAATGTAAAGAAACTGTTTGCTCTAGAAATAAACAGACTCAGAGCTAATCTGGATGTTTCCTGATTATTCACCCCACCCCCACCCTCACCCCTGATTTCACAATTTCTAACATGTTACTTCATCTTGTGTGAGATCTGAAACAGTCAATCAAAGCTTGTGTGTGTGTGTCTTCTCCATTCCCCCCCCCACCCTCCCCTCTCAGGTTGAACCTTGACTTCCACAAGGGCACTGGCAACAGTGTTGCCCAGTTGTCCATCCATTTACAGGCACATGCATCCAAGCGCTGAGGTGTGCGTTAGCTGCTCTGTATAAACATTAACCTGGGCATACTTTGAAATGACCTGCTGCTGATCTCTGGTGCTTTTGAGAAGCTCTGAAGAGATGTGGCAGCAGCTGCAGGTGTTTAATCCATTCAAACATGAATATTGAGACTAAAGTGTTTGGTGCGAAGCAAGGTTCATTTAGTATAGCACAGTAGTAATATCCTGGTGTGACATTAAATTACTTCTAATTGAAAGCTGCTTTTATTTTTAAAAAGTGAAATATAACAGCTATCATCATGTTCTTCCCTGACTTACAATTACACAAGATAATAATGATGTTTACAGCTGTTCATCTGCAGCCTTTCTCTTTGTTCCTCAAAACCCATGTTTGTTTTCCAAAATGCATCTCCAAACATCATTACCCTAAGTGAGTTTAAAGTCTAGCTTTAGGGCCATACTGTTAGCAGTGTCAACAGCTGGTCAAGTGAAGCTGCTATTAATGCATCAACCCCAGCTAGACATTGGTTGTGGGAGGTGTGTCTGCAGACTCCGCCTCTCAGGGGTCATACAAGGTATGCTAATGGCAGCCCTGATGATATCACCGGACGGTATAAGAGGCAGGCGTTGAGGTTTGGCTGCAAAATCTTCCTGAGCTGAAATCTGAGGAAGCCAGCAAGTCTGTCTCCACGTCTCCCTGTGGTCCTGGCACACAAGAAGACATCGCACTGGAAAATATGCTGTTCTGCCATTCCCAGCCTGAGTCCTACCACCAGCACTCTGCTAGTTACATTAGGTAAAGCACGGCCATGTCGAGAAGCTTCAAACTTTGTGGAATTTTCAGGCACTTGTTATATCTACAACAGGTTGAGTCAAAGTGTCAGTGCAAAGCAGCAGTGACAGTTACTTGCACAAGAATATATGGAGAGAAGTGGAAATGCTCTAATGGCTAAAAGTTCATTTTTAAAATGTGCACATTTGCAGTAATCTCCCTCAAGGAGCACATTTATGTATTTTATTATTATTGATATCAACTGTTGTGAAATTCAAATTTTGAATTGCATTTCAGTGGTTCATTTTAAAGGAGCGTTGCGTTCAAGATCCACATTTAGACTTCAAATACAGATCCTAAACACTGCTTTGTTCTCTTTTTCAAATGAATACACATGAATTGTTCTAGATGAGTCACGCTGTGTTTTGCAACATTAAAGTTTTGCACCTTTGTTCCTTTGATTAAGTTGATTGTATATAAAAGAAAACAGGACAGTTTTCCTCTCCATGTTCAGCCCGTCTTCTCTCCTGCTGGTCTCTTTCAGAGAGGCCTTGGCGCCTTTCTTGAAAAACGAAGAAGCCAGGCTTATGGCTGAAAATGGTGCAAAGAGGACCCCATTCCAGTACATTCTGTGTGCAGCCACCTCGCCGGCTGTGAAACAGCAGGAGGAGACTCTCACTTATCTCAACCAAGGTAGCTATCTGTCCTGCTAGTTGAATGTCCACATTGATAAAATGGACTGGAGCTCATTTTGTCACATGTAATCCCAGCAGCTGCAGGGGTAGATAAAGACTGCTGATGTGGGATTTCTAAAGATTAGTGTAGATCTTGGTAAATTAAGCCACTTTCACTTGAATTAATTGTGATTTGGGACCTTGAAATTAATTTAAACACATGTCCAAAAGACAGTTTATTTGCCTAATGAGCTTTATCATATAACAAAATAATCAATTCCAAACTCCAGTTGCAGCTCTAGATCACAACATCAAGAACATCAAGTTTAATTTGTCTCCCACTATAGAAGCAAAGAGGCCAATATAATTATAACTTAATTAGCTATTTTTTCATTATCAATTAATCTTCTGATTAATTTCTTGCTTAATCTATAAAATGTTAAAACATTGTGAAAAATACTTGTTTTGTTTGAGAGTCTAAGATATTCAATTTCTTGTCATACAAAAAAGAGGAAATACCCCATTTGATATTGATATTAATTTTCTGTAGCTCGACTAATAGACTGATCAACAAATCATTAACCACCACTGATTACATTCAAATTTCAATATTAGGTATATTTAATTAAGTTTATTTAAATATCAAGTAAAGTATTGAAATCTATCTGGATTTATGTGGTGTGAATTGCCCTCTTTGAAGGTAGAGTACACAGAGTAGTGTCTGAGGTCTTTCTGGGATCATGTGACTGACAGGACATAAGCTTGAATAAAATCAATCAGACCTCCGTTGTATCAGATTGAGTGATTTCTCTTGGTAGCGGTAGTGTCTGAACTTAAGTAATACAGTTACAATACAATACAGCAAAGCTGCTAGTATTTTAAGCTGGTTTGAATTTTTCAATCAGAATATGATGGTATAATAAAATCTATATTTTTAAATGGTGAATGCTTTACTTTCCTATTTGAATTTGTGAACCCTTAAAAACCTTCAAATCAAATTTTTGAAATCAGAAATTTTTTAATGTGGTAGTTCAAACCACATACATTCAGACAGATGGATTTCAAAGTAAAACATTTCAATACTAGTATTTAAATTTTGACATTAATATTCAGAAGTGTATAAATTACACCATTAGGGATTTACTTGCTTAAAAATGAATGTATTTTGGCCATTTTTTGTTTCCATAGATTTCTATCATAGTAGACACTTGTTAATAGTAATATATAGAGTAGGCTGCCCTGGATTATGTGAATGGTATAAACTTTGCCTTTAAGCCTTTTGAATTACTAAACTGCAGAAATCCCAGTAGTAAGAGTTGACAGGCGTTATAATTGAATTCATTAATGATTTACGTGTGCAACATGAGCTCCTACATTTTTGCTAAATTGTCTGACTTTCATCTTCTAATGTAATTCACCTTCCTTTCTTTCTTTTTGTCCTTTCTCTCTTTTCCAGTTTGTACTTTCCCCTTTTACTTTAGATCATTGTCTACTTCTGACTGTTTCCTTTTCTCTTGTTGAACAGTGACAATTTTTATTTGTGCTTTGATTTACCTTTATGTTTCTACCCTGCTTGTCTGCTCTGAAGTAATTTGTTTGGAGTGAACACAATGAACGTGAGCTTGCTGTAACATGCAACTTTTGGCCATCGATGTAGAGATGGCATGTATTGATAAGAAGTTAATTGTCATCAGGGTCCAAAGCTTAGTTTAATTACTCTAGTGAAAAAGCACTGATAGTTAGTGTGTATTTGATCAGGATGGAGATATATATATAAAAGTTTCCTAGTGGCTGGCCTTAATATCTGGCTTAAAAGGTTTCTAATTTGATTCAGTTTCTATCTCCACTGCCCCTCTTTTCTGATTGACTGATTTCCCATTTTTTAATTTTAATCAGGTTTTTTTTAATGTTTTAAAATGTAGGTCAGTCCTACGAAATCCGTATGCTTAACAGAAAACTAGTGGAGTATACAGATATAAGCAGCAAATGTGTGAAGGTAGGTGTAAGGTATTGTGTTTGTCTGTTTTTATTGACTTTCATGTGACCTCTTCCTCTTTCTTCTTGTTATCTGTTTTCATGTATCCATTTCCTGGTTCGTCACAGGTCCCTCGACCCTCCCTTCCACTTCAGGGGTGGGGTGTCGACCTTGGAGAGCTTGGTACTATCACCCAAACTTACCTCTCCTCCTTCTTAGACTTCACATAAACCACAAACACACAACAACTCATCTTACCTTCACATTCCCACATACACACACTCTTGAACATGCTGCTCTGCTTTTGTCTTCATGACTGGCGTTCTGTATACTTACATTATCCCTGAAAAAATAACAAATTTAAGATGTGTTATACTCCTGATGCCATTGATGTCTGAAAATAAAACAGCCCAGATAGCAAAGTGAAACTTCAGGCCCAACATATGCCTGGGACCTTGGCCCGAGTCTGGCCCACACCAAGGCAGAGTCTGGCTGTTATCTTTCGGTAATGACCGACAGCTGGAAAGTTTTCTGTGTGTGGAAGTGGCATCTTACAATCATGCTGTATATGAGCCAGATTCGGGCTGTAAAACTGGGTGTATACTGGGCCAGAAGAAAGCAAGTATGTGGCCCAGGTATGGGCCAGATTTATTTTACTATCTGGGATTAACAGCTCATATTTTCTGTCATGTCACTTTCATTTTAATCACACAGGTTGTTGTGACATACATGTGTTACCAACTGATTTCAGATGCAAGTCGAAACTAACTTCATTTATTGCAAAGACATTTGTCAACACACTCACTTTAGAGTAAGGAGAGGTCATTTTATTTCACTTCTGAATGAGTGCATCCACTTGACATGTCTTTGTCGTCAGACTACCACTGCTAGACACCGTAATGTTAGCTAGTGTAGCATCCTAGAAACACAAGAATGGGACAGGTGGCATCTATACAAACACATGACGTGCCGGATGTAGTCATGCATGAGCCTCCCTCCATAAATATCCCAATGGTCCATGTTTTTTGCGGGTTGTTAATTTAATTTGTTGAATTTTTTTTCATGTCCTAGGAGGATTTAAAAGAAGGTTGCTGTTAAAGGGGCACCCCAGCCTTTTAGTGTTGTGCTTCCATAAAATCAGGGACTCACAAGAGATTTAAAAACAAGATGCCTACATTTAAAAGGAGTAGGGAGCAAAATATCCAGACATGGTCCCAAGAATGGGTCTCACTCCAACATTTTTCCATGATCTGGATAGCGTCTCACTACATCCACTTCATAACACAGACTCTTTAAATAAAATGTTTAGGTCACAACTCCAAGGAGCACCCGGATGACATTATCAGGGTTATTTTTGGTTATTTTCTTAAATGTAAAAAAGCTCCTTTCAAAGCCCCAGAACACGTGATGCAACTGTTTTCACACACTGAGAAGTACTCCCCATGCATGAGTGAGTAATCAGTGAACTAAAATTGGTGGAGTGCCCCTTTCATAAATTCCATAATTATACACCAGGAACAATATTATTAAAAAAAAAACGTTGTTAGATTTTTTTTGACAAGATAAAATATTATAAATATAAAATATTACAGATAGGTCACATAAAGAGCCTCAATAAGCTAGTAACATGAAGTAATGCAACTGATGCCATTTACATTGTGAAGACATGGACTGTCTTTGATCAGGGTTCCCACATGCTTTGAAAATTATATTTCCCACCAAATTTGGTGGGAAAAGTCTTATGAGCATTGGAAAAGTAATTTATGGCCTTAAGTACTTTTTGGTTTCAACCTGACTTGATCATGAGGTCTGAGGTGGGAAGCCATGATTGTTGAAAATGACGTAATAAATTTATCACCTGGAGTTTTCAGTGACATCTGCTAGTGAGACATGAGGTCACCACTGAAGAGGCACTGTAATTTTCCAGGAAGATCTAGTGTCCATTTCACGGGATCTTTAAATTTGTCGTGAGTGTGGGAGCCCATATTTTCAGGTGAAAAAGTCACTGTCTGTGCTGCTTCTCACAGGTATCAGATGTACTAGCTCATTGACAGTTCATTTCACTCATGCAGGTGCTCTTTTTAAACAAGTGTACTATGTGATGGTTAGGGATGGAGAGGAAATTCACTGCGAATTCCCACCTCCTTGCCCTTGGCTGATGAAACTGCCTCAGTATGTTTTGATGAATAAATGAGGGGGAGCCTTTCTGCACGTTGCCCAACAGTCCGGCTGTTCGGCTCTGTGCGAGCTGCCCCATTCGAGCTGTAGCTGTTGCTCTGGCCTAAATCCCTGATCCTACCTGTTCGCAGAGCATTGTGCGCGTGGTGTTTCATGATCGTCGACTGCAGTATATGGAGCACCAGCAGCTGGAGGGATGGAGGTGGAACAGACCTGGAGACCGAATCCTGGACATAGGTGATTTAACTGTACCAATGTATGACCTATTAAAGACAAAGTTAACTGATGTCTCCAGTACAACTTAAAAAAGGAGCTATTTGCAGAGTGCGAATTTTACAATGACAATCAGAGGGGTCAACTTTTCTCTGGGGTGAAAGGGAACCCGGCATCTTCCTTGATTAACTAAAACTGTCAAATAAATGTAGTGAAGTAGAAAATACGATACGATTTCCCTCTGAAATGTAGTAGAGTGGAAGTATAAAGTGGAAGTGGAAATATAAAGTAACATAAAATGGAAATACTAATTGTAATAAAGTACAGTTACCTCAAAATTGTGCTGTAGTTATAAAGTAAATGTACTTAATTACTTTCCACCACTGCTAATACAATTACTGAGCCTTCAACACACATGGATTTTAATATTGTTCAGTGACCCAACAGGTAAAGCACCAGTGTTTGATAACATTAGAGCATATATGACATTTTTTATTGGTAATGAAAGGACGCTAGCTAACATTAATTAGCTAAACTGTAATTTAAGACTATAGTGAGAAACTACCTAATTTAGATAGCTAATCTGTAATTTAAGGCTTAAATTGGAAACTAGCTGACATTAGTTAGCTAAATATATGGACCCCATAATTCCCAAAGTCTTGTCAAGCGGATGACCACCAGCTGCTCCTGGCAAGAAACCATGTTGGCGACAGAGAAAACTTACAATATGCCCCTTTAACTGATGCATTCGTTCATCATGGGTGTCGTCAGTGAGACTCAAGCCCCTAATTATCATTTACCCCAAAAGCTGTGCAGGAAGGCTTGTTATTTATATCAATTTTAATGACTAAACTAATGCACTGTGGACTAACCAACAGACCAACATCGGCATCCACAGAGCCACATTGCTAGCATGGCTAATAAAAACCCGTGGGTGTCCTAGTAACCTAAGCAAACAACCTCTTGACATTTTGATTCAAATTCTGCCAAATTATAGTTGCTGCTTTCCGAACTTGACAAACAGAAGTCTTTGAGGTGAAATAAATAACCTAAATAATAACCTGTTTTCAGGGCCTTTAAAGTAAAGTAAGACTAACAGACTGGTGCATTACTTGCAGATATCCCACTGTCAGTGGGGATACTGGAGCCTCGTTCACACCCTCTGCACCTCAACACCATCGAGTTCCTCTGGGATCCCGTCAAGAATGCTTCCATTTTCATCCAGGTACAGATATATCCTCGTCAAATATCTTTCAGTATCATTGCTGCTTCCGCCGCCCAGTTGATTTTCTAACTCTTCTTGTCGTGTGCTCTCAGGTTAACTGCATCAGCACTGAGTTCACCCCCAGGAAGCATGGCGGAGAGAAGGGGGTGCCCTTTCGTATCCAGGTTGACACTTTCACCACCAATGAACACGGCGAATACATGGAGCATGTCCATTCCTCCAGCTGCCAGGTCAAAGTCTTCAAGGTACGACACTTTCTCTGCTACATGTTTTCTGCTTGCCTGCCCAGCATCTGGCTTTTACACAGTTACGTTGCAATTTACTGATCATCTAATCCAGTGGATCCCAACCTTTTCCAACTCATGACTCACTTGAAAATCTCAGAAATGTTGGCGGCCCACAATCAGACCCTGTAACAACACAGAGGCCAAATAAGGACTTCTTAGAGCACTTTTCATTGTAATAACAATTGAACATTCAGGACTGAACTGAAAGCAGGGCAATGTCAATTTTTCTTTTCTGTTTGACAGAGTAGAGATCACTTGTTGATTCGCCTCATCTGTCTCTTGACTCTCTGATCTTTTAATTCTTCCTTCTATTCTGATTCTCCAGTTTTCGCTATAGATATAATCTCTCAGCGCACAGTGTTTAACCCTGTTAACATGTCCATATGGTGCTTTTTATACAACACGTTTTTAAAGATCATATGTGTTATTAATGTTAAAGATCATATATATATATATATATATATACACACACCTTTGCTAATTATTTCTCTGCCCACTTGCAATACATTTACAGGTTGGGAAACACTGCTCTAGGCTGTATGGTCAATTAGAAATATAAACTTATCTATGATAGGTTTGTATTTTACTTTGAATGTCTTCATTTGTAATGTCCTCAGCCTAAAGGAGCTGACCGCAAACTGAAGACGGACAAGGAAAAGATTGATAAAAAGGCCCCTCATGACAGAGAAAAGTATCAACCCTCCCATGAGACCACGCTGCTAAAAGAGGTGAGGGAAGCTGTTTGTAACATTGCATAACAAATCAGGGCTGAGATGACCCTTCCTTTACTTTAATTTTGTCACAAGTGTTGTTACGCTGTAACTTTATTGATCCCACAGTAGAAATTCTTGTGTTATCTGGATGTTCCTCTGATCTCATCAGCACTGATTCCACATTATATCTTCATGTGCTTCGCCTGCCAGTCAGAACAGTTTCCTCCTCTCGCTCTGCTTTCTTGCACACAGCACATTATAAACCACTACTACATCACTGTGTGTTAATATGTTGCTCTGCTTGTTTTGAGTCTTGTTTTTTTTTTTTTCAAAGAGTGCTTGCTTGTTGCTGAGGCTCGTCAATGATTGGGGCTCTCTGTGCGTCATGTTTGTGTCTTTGAACAACAAGTGACGCAGCAGTTTCTGCTTTAGTGTTAATCTGGTTTGTTATTCAACTGGATGAAAAACTAGCTGAAGCAAAGAATCATTATACTGTCTGTTAAGTAACAGTAGTAATACTACAAAGTAATTCAATTCAAGAAACTTTATTTGTTCCCAGGGGGCAATTCAAAAGGGCACATTGACATTAAAAACACACAAATAAACAAGAAAAGAACACACAACCAGTGTGGGACAAACTGTACATAATAAGAAAAAGAAAAAGAAAAACAATGACAATGACAGAAACAAGATTGGTGCAAAAAAACAAAATATAAAAAAAGAACAATTAACAACAGTGCAAAGTAAAATCTGTAAAAATTATAATGACAATAACATGGGAGAATGATATTACAAGTGCAAATAAATAACTGTACACAATACTACTGTATAGCTACTTTATATGCTATTTGGTAGGTTAATCCATTGAAATACATAATACATCATATTTTATTAGTTGATGATATGATTTGCATATAAAATATTAATCTGTAAAGTAATTAGTCACTATAGTTGTCAGATAAATGTAGTAGAGCACAATATAATATCTCCCGCTGAAGTGAAAGGGTAAAGTAGAACCTCAATGAATTACATGAATTCCCCCTAGGGGATAAATAAAGTAAATGTACTAAATGATGTAAATGTACTTGGTTGCTGCTGGAAGCAAGCAGTTGTCTATTTACACATCCAACAGACACAGAGAAGTGGTAGTAACGATTTGGAGATGTCTTTCTTCCTTTTGATGAATTTAAGTTTTATATTCTCTCCTTTTGGCTTTGTTTTGGTCCTCACCGTCTCCTGGAGGAAACAGGAAAATCAAAACAATGGGGTAAAAAAACTACTCTGCTGACCCAGGACACATTCATGTTCACACTGCTAAAAGAATGAGGCCACATGTGGTCCAGACCACCTCTGAATGTGGTCTGAATGATTGGATCTTAAATGCATCCTCAATGTGTCATAGGCGCATTGACACCTGAACTTAGAGCTGACCAATCGTGATCGGATCGCCTGAGACAGATGTTAATACCAGGTCTGAACAGGGCCAAAGATCCATTATTGATGCAAGTGTGATTTTTACTCCTGTAGCCTTTGTTCAAAGATATATTTACTTTGTTGGAAAAAAATGTCTTCCTTTTTCTTCTCTGTTTCTCTCTGTTAAGTGTTCCCCGTGGCCCGATGCCCTAAATCTCACCACCACCACCCACAGTGGCTGCAGCACTCCATCACCAGTTTACCACAGCTCCCCAGTTCCCTGTAGTTTCACAGATGGGTGAGTCAGCGTGCACATTAGCACATCACCACTCTATTCATTTTGTGCAGGAAAGCTATATATTAATATCAATGAGTTTCAGTAGCTTTGTTGGCCGTTTCAGACATGAAAGGCAGTGAAGTCTGCAAGGCTGGGCTTGACCACTGTTCAAGTGGTGTAATGCTGCCAGTAGTAATGGCTCCCTCTATGGGTGCCCAGCAGGAACACTCATCACTGTTGAAAAGCATCAACTTCCACGACCTCTGCTCTTTAAATAGAGTTAAAAACAGACTTTTTTTTAATGAGTAAAAAAACAGACGTGTTTCAGAGAAATGAAAAAAAAAAAATACTCAACCAATCACCCCAATCTGTTCTTTCTTCCTCATGTGCACGTTTCTGTAGCAACTGTTCTCCAAACCAGCAAGGGGAGCTGCTCATGCCCGGCTGCTCTGATGTAAGTAACGGAGAACAGTGCAGAGTGAAAGAGTTAATGTTGCTCTCTTATTCCCTTTAGGCCATTATTTGGAGACAGGGGATGCTGTGCTGCTATACTCATTTCAAGGGCTCTTCTTCTTTTTGACATGTAGCACCTTCTGCCATCGTCCTCGCCACAGAACACTCAGCAGTGGCTACACCGTCACAGGTTCTCGCCTTTCTCAAGGCTCTTCTCCAGCTTCTCAGGTAACGGGGGTTAAAGGTCACAACACATTTTGATCCATCCATTGCTATTGAAAGAGATACAATTAAGACACATGTAATTTCTGTTAGTGTGTTTGCAGTGTTGGGGAGAGGTGAACTACATGTAATTAAACTAATAATTTAACTACATTCTGCGGTAGCTTGCTTGGATTTCAACTAAATTCCCATGTGCATAGTGATTCAAGTAGTATTACTTTTTTAATAGTTTTGGGCCATAAAAGGAAAGGAATGATTTTTTTATTTTACCATTGCTTTCTCTACTGTAATTGAACTCCACCCGCTTTTTCTTTCATCCCGACCGCAGTAAAGACATACCCAGGCAACTCATTTGTCAGGCAGCCACCACCACACACTTGACCTCTGTGTAGTTCATGTGTAAAAGCCAAGGGCAGGTGTTGCTCGATGGTCACACAGCAACAACGTCATCATGGACAAACTTCCTGATTCTCGGCCTGAGGAAGAATCATCATGGGCAGAAATAGGCAGTTATTGTTTACAAAACCATAGCTGATGTTCCAGCACTTTCCCATGAGTAGTGTAGTATATAGCACTTTTTGCAATAAAGTCAGTTGAGTGGCACCTTTTCCATCTTGTTGTCGAATGGATTATTTTTCTACAAAGTAGTTTGATCTACTTTTTCCAAATAGCTTTAGTAAACCAAACTAGATTTCTACCTACAGCTTTACTGTAGTTCATCTTCCTCCAGTGTGAAGTAACTGGTAGTCTAAAAAGTGAGGCGTTCAAAGTCACTTCCCCAACACTGTGCTTGTCCATTCCCAGCATCAGATCAGATCACAGAGTAGGGTCGAGAGCAGAACCAGATTTTCTGCTGTTGTTGCAGGTGCTGATCTGTTGAGGATGAGCAGGGAGGATCTGATCCAGATTTGTGGCCCGGCAGACGGCATTCGCCTCTTTAACACCATGAAAGGAAGGTGAGCCATTTAAATACACTCCTGTGTGCTCAGTCACAGCAGAGTGGGGCCACGGCCAAATGAATCTTAATAGGACAAATGTTCTGTTTTCATTGCTGCATGTGGTTAAGCAGGTTTATGTGGAATTGGAGGATACAGCAATACTCAGAGTCTCCAGTTCTTTCTCTTCCCTCAATTGTCACAATGATTCATACTTAGTCAACAACACAAATCTATGAGCAGAGGAGAGTCCTCAGACTTTTTCACCTTGGATTTCTCTTAATGGTGAAGGTTGTTGGGTTTCTATGAAAACAGAAAAGAATAAAACTCCATATATTTATTCACTGAGCACTTTTTTTTAGGTCCTCTCTTTTCTCTGCCTCAATTCTTCTCAGCAATGAAACAACAGAAATAAAATGTTAAAATAATGGACACTACATTAAAGTGCCAAGTGTTCACTGCTTGTGGAATTTTGCTGCCACAAATGTTGTTGACAAGAAAAGACATGTTGAAAGCAGAAGTTGCCAGTGACTGCTGAGACCAAGCCCATCAGTGTTTTTCAGTACCAGTGTTACAGTTTCTACTTGCATTTTCCAGGTGTATACAGCCCCGCCTTACCATCTACATGTGTCAGCAGCAGGCAGGAAATCATCCTCCCATCAAGCCAGGGGGTGGAGACAGTAAGTGTACATACTGTATTATATCATTCTTATTATATGTGCGAATGTATGTGCACTCAGAATAAGTAAGATGAGCGACTCTGCAATGTTTTTCAAATGTAATTTTGACTGGTTGTTCTGTATTCGTCCACACATTTACAGTCCACTGCGGAGATCTGTGCAGGAGTCATGCAATTAATTTTGATTATATTCATATTTGAACACTGTCTCCTAACATTTTTAAAGGCTGTTACCTCTTTTTATATCTGGAATATGTCATTTCCAGACATAATTTGCTGTGGAAGTTGAGGAATATCAGGGCGTTTTACAAATAAGTCACCAGAAAGGAAAATATCAATTAAACGCACAAAGAATAACAATGTGATCTAATGTCGTCATGACACTGCTTGTTCGTTGATGACTGTCCTGTCTCCTGTGTCTTCCCTGCAGTCTACCATGCTCTGTACCTGGAGGAGCTGACTCTGTTGGACCTGTCTGAAAAGATTGCCATGCTGTACAGCATCACCCCACAGCAGATTACACACATCTACAGACAAAAACCCACTGGGATCCACGTCTTAGTCTCTGACGAGGTATCTATCAATCACAGCTTGAGAGCCATGGCCCGGTTAGTGCTGCCAACCAGGTTGTGCAGCAAAAAAAGTTGGTCCTGGTGCAACTTGTAAAGCAAAGAAACGTGACGTCAGCCAACTGGCAAGGTGCTGAGTTGGCCAATCACATGAAAGCCTGTTCCTCAAAGATCGTATTTCATTGTCTCTCCGGTACATTGAACAATGCCCCAATACCAACACAGTGCCTTGTGCTGTTTTAATGCGGGGCAAATGTCTATCTGAATGCAGCCATGCCTCAAACGTGTAGTTACTTGTACATTGTGGTTGCTGATGTACATACGCAGCTGTGGTGGCTACATGCATTGACTCCACTCTGTACAATTATAAATCTTTCTACAGGCCTTGACCAGGATGTTTTGGGGGTTTTTTCCCCTGCTCTTGCTCAACAAAGGCCAGATCAACTACATACTAATCACCCAAAAAAGCAATACTTCTCAACTATATTTTAGAGGGAAACATTGTACCGTTTTCTGCTCTACATTTATTTACAATAGGAGTTACTAGTTAGTCCATTCAAGCCTGTTTTTAGTGCTTTTTCTGAAAATGTTATTTGTCTTAATTCTCCTGCAGTGATGTGCCTTACATTTCTCTCAAGAGACAGTAAGTTCTTTAGGTTACAGATGAAGTGTAAGTGTATTTTGCCCTGTGTTGGTGTGACACGCTGAACAGAATTCTGATGTGCTGCTCTTGGGAAACAGAAATCAGCTCTGATTACACTGGTCTGTCTCTTCCTTTCAGATGGTGCAGAACTTCAGGGAGGAAACAAGCTTCATCATCAGCACTATAAGGGGTAATTAGTTTTATAGTCCACCTTTAATATCACAACTCATTATTATATATTTAGTATCTATTCATAATCATTGGTATTTTTGAATGATCTTGTATCAGATTGTTTTCTGTTACGCAGATGAAAGCACTGATGGCTACCACGTCGTGTTGAAGTGACCAGCAGGTCACTCAGGAGGTTCTTCTATCAATGCAATTGTACAGATTGTATGTAAATCGCTCTAGACTACATTATGTGACATTTATTAAGATTTACAGAACAGTAAAATGCTGTTAAGCTCTCAGTTTACTGTTGATTTTGTGTTTTTGCTTAGTTCTTTAATTTTCTTTATTTGTATTTTTGTCAAGTTACTGATTCATGTTTGATATGTCTTGTAATTAGTGGTAAACAGTGCTGTATTACTCATTCACATACGTTTTTGGCTTTAACACCTATAAATGCAATAACTGTCATGATAATAAAGCAAAGTAAATCTCATACATCATCATCCAGACAAATAGAAAAGAAAAATGAACAAAGTGTTTTATGTCCCTGCTCTATTTTTTGTCTTGAATATGAATTGCTGTGGTGTGCCATATAATGCGTGTCTGGCTTTGTTGCTATGAGGCTGAATATTTTCTGGATGCAGTTGAATGCAATATTTTAAACAATTCAGATGTTTAGGCCTGCACATAGGCCTGCTGTAGACAGTATCAACTAAAGCCGGATCAAACAGGGGCAGTGGGCTGCAGTTTGGATCTATGGTTTTGAATTGTTGTATCTTCGATGTATTTTAGTCCAAATAAAATATTTTGCACTGTTTTCTCTGTCAGTGGTTGGAAGTGGGAGGGGCTCAGTTGGAAAAATGTGATGTCATACACTTTACTACTTTATTTTTATTTGGTTGTTTAGTGATATGAGGACTGTTTAATATATTTAATTCTGTAATAATAATAATAATAATAATAATAATAATAATAATACATTTTATTTGGCAGCACCTTTCACAGCACTCAAGGACACTTTACAGAAGATTAAAAACACAAAATAATATGTATATAGTAGTTTTTATTAGTATAAGAGCAGTCAGCGTTTCCCATGGATTCAGATTGCCTGCATCAGAGGGAGTCACAGGAAAAAGATTGTGCATTGTGCATCCAGTGTAGAGTGAGCAACAGCAGTTGAGCTGCAGTCGACTTCTCACCATACCACAAGAGGACAATACAGTCATAGACCTCTTGAGATCACATATTTCACACATTGAAGAAAAACAAAACAAAACATTGCAACATAAGGAAACAACCCACCAACTATTGTTAGTGTTTAAATCAGTTTCTTCATATGTTGTCAGGAATACCTAAACTACCCACATGTTCTGGAAGACAGACAGACAGACAGATCCCCAAGGGGAAATTCATGTGTCCATTAGCTCATTGTTGATAGTAATAATAATAATAATAACAGTTAATAATAAATGAACAATAATAATTAGATTAGTCCCCTTCCTTTGGCTGAGGTGTTGTATAGCCTGATGGCAGTGGGAACAAAGGATCTACTGAACCTCTCTGTTCTGCAGCGCAGTGAGATGAGATGTTTGCTGCAGCTGCTTCTCTGTCCTGCCAGAATGTCGTGGAGAGGATGGTTGATATTGTCCAAGATGGCCTCCATCTTACATTGCATGTGTCTCTCCACAACAGTCCTGAGTGAGTCTAGACTCCTGCCAAGCACAGATTCAAGCAGACTGTGATACATGGACTGATCACCCCTGTGCTACTCGGTAAAACAGAGATCTGTGTATGATGCTTTGAGGAGCGAGAGCAATGGCTTGCTCTCTTGAGCCGCGCACAGCTGTTGTGTTCACTGCTGCTGGTTAACATGAACACTGATCAGAAGCAGGAGGACTTCTTTTGATTATGCAGATATTGCACAGGCTCTTTTTTTTATCCACACACATGTTGGATAAGTAATAGTTACAATGACAGACATAACAAGTTTGCTCATTTGAGAGTATAAATACATTTTGGGTACAACACATCTTAAACCTAAGGCTACTGCCAGTCCACATCATATGTAGAGAGTGGGGCATGGATGTATTATATATGTGTGTGTGTGTGGGTATATATATACCCTGTAAAGTGTCCTTGGGTGTCCTGAAAGGCGCTTATAAATAAAATGTATTATTATTATTATTATTATTATATATCCATGGAGCAGAGCCGCATTTGCAAAGCCTGACGGGCACTTCAGTCTCCAGGAATCAGTGAAGCTGAACAGGCTGCATATTTCTGCCTGAGTAGGCTGCCAAACTACATGCCAACACTCCACCCCGACACAGCTTCCTGATCAGTGCTCCCTAGGTTTCGATCAGTCAAACTGATACCGACCGATTGAGTGAAAGGTGCGGTCTGCCACAACTCAACATTGTCTTTTTTTCTTCCTTAACTTTGCTCTGAAACACAGCTGGATGACGACCTGTGAAGTGCGCGGAAGTGACGCAGACAAGACAGAAAAAGAGGTAAAAAAGTGACGGACGGTTAATATTTTGTATTGTTGATGTCTGTGCCTTTTGTCCCGACATTTGTCATGTATCGTGTGATTTTAATATCTCTTGTAATTTAAAATGCTGATGATTGAATGAAATAAATTTAATCTTTAATTATCTTTCTGGTTTTGTTCATTTTAAAGCACAGGCACCACAGACTTGAGCCTACAGCTCACTTCACTCAGGCTTATTCCATTAAACTGATCTTTTTTTCTTTTTAAAAAAAAAAAAAAAATTGGATTACACAGTAGTTTGTGGTCTGGGGCTGATTGTTAATTAAAATTGTGTTTAGCTGTTTGAGTCTTTGGGTCAGATTGTATACCTTCAGATAAATTTGGATATGACTAAGCAATCTCTCATGGCAGACATGTTGTATTGTTATAACAGGAAAAGAATATGACAATCTAAGGACTTGATAGCTGTGTGTCAGTATGCCATGCCAGTTAGCCAGCAGGGACAATAGCAGTGTCTTGGAACTGGCACACCTGTAGTGCGGTTTGTAAGAACATTACACCTGTGGCTGACAAATTAAAATGCCCACCATGAGAAAAGTCTAGAGGCTGAAGAATGATCCTGTCCGCCATCATGACGCAGCCTACATGCAAATGTTTCTATTTCAGCCTGAAAGAGGGAGGGCCGTGGAGGGAGGCAGGCTTCAGGCTTCAGTGAGGAGTGTGTGACACCAGCCTTTGCATAAGTCCATCCCCCTGACACACCCCGTACTGGGAATCTGTTAGCACATCACAACAGTCGCAAGGTGCAGTAAAACCAGTTGTTTGGTTTCCGTTTCTGCCTGTACAGTCCTCTATGGTTACTTTCTTTATTTCCTTTTAAGCATTGTTGATCTACACTGAAGAGTGAAGAGCTGACCAAAGGTGTGTCATGGCTGATCAAAAGGTAAACAGTTGAAATAACTGCCAGTCTTTGAAAATACAAAAGCAAAATTAGAAGAAAAAAAAAATAGTGCAGATGATTTTAATCAGCTTTATAAGTGAAGATACTGGAACGCTGTTCTGGAAAATTCCAGGCCACTTGATGTAAAACACAAACAACTAGGGCTGTTTCTCACACATCAGTGTCATAAACATTGATAATCAGATTTCAGATTAGTCATAATAATCATATCAGCTGTTTTGAAAGATATTGTGAGTAGCTTAAGAATTAACATTGTACTACTGTTTATTCATCAGTTTTGCTAGTTTGTAGATGACAGTATGACAGTTAAGTTCCTTACAGCACCAATTTTGAAAACTACGACCAAGCTAGTTAGTGAGTTACTTGCAAAACAACTTAATTTAAACATGTACTACATGCACATGTTGAGTGTCTTTTAAATTGCAAAAACATTTAATTAAAAGTGTCATTTGACTTAAAGTCAGTAAGCTATCATTTAGGTGTTACAGTGGAGTCATGTTAGGAACATACTGCTTTGCAGCTGCCCAGTATGGACAGGAGGGGTGAAAGTAACCAAAAGCTGTCTCAACATAGATGTTCTTGAAAAGATTTATATTTATGCTTTAACTTCTTAAAAACCTTGGGGTCAGGTGGAGTACTTCTAAAATGCAATATAGCTTTGTTTTTCAAAAAATAATAAAGTAGGCAGCAATTTGAGTTGAAAATGTGAAATTACTTAAACATAATCTTTTGTTTCAGAATGAAGAGGAGAACCTGACATCCAACATAAAGCAATGCCATAGGGAGGAAACTGTAGAGTCTGTGGATGCCAGCGATAATGCCTGCGATGAGCAAGAAACAAACACACCTGGAAGACCATGCAAGCCTTATCCATTTTGTAGGTACCATGATACATACAGATACATGGAGAGCAGCGTTCTTGATATTACAGAATCAGGTGCCTCAGACTTGATTGAACCCTGCCATGAGTACAAAGGGTTTTACAATACACCAGATGAATTTCAAATGATCAAATTCAGGTATGAGGTTATTCGCTTCGCAGCTGCGTGCATGAATTGCCGCACCAATGGTACTATACATTTTGGAATAAGGGACACGCCTCACGGTGAAGTCTTGGGAGTTGTTGTTAAGATCAAAGAAGCTTATGAAAAGACATTACGACTTGCCATTGATAAGCATTTTGAGTACAAAGAGATCGCTCAAAGATGCATCAGACCTGTTCGATTTGTTGGGGTTCTCAATAAGAGTCAGACATCGTCTGACAAATGTGTGATAGAAGTGGACATAGTTCCTGACTCTACAATCTGTGAAGAAAAGTTCTACCACACATTCAACAACACAAAACAAGTAAAAGAAATGGTCAAAACTAAATCAAAACAGTTCTATGTACGAGATGGTGGGTCCACTGAGAATCTCCTTGCATTACCCAAACCTAAGAAGTATAAACAGTTTGTTGACAGCATGAAACAACGATCACAACTCCGAAAACAAGCTGAACAGAAACACCTAGTTACTAAAGAGAATTATCAAGGCATTCAATTAATTGAGATGATAACCGGTGGATCGCTCTCTTTAGATAAGTCACACTTTGAGCGTTATGTGATAGTAACTAACAAAGCACATTCAAGCCACTTTGAATCACTAGAGTTTCTTGTAGAACTCAATCCAACAGCAGTTTTGGACTTTGATCCAGAAACAGCTAAAGATGGATTAGAGTGTCACTTCGAACAGCAGAGTCCAGTAAGTGTCCATTTACCAGCACAGTATAAAATCACAGGACCAATTGAGGACATCGCAAACAATTTGAAATTAACTCGAAACACCAGCTGGGTATGCTGCAATGGCGGTATTGAGAATGAGGCACCCTCAGACATAGACCAGTGGTTGATGGACAAGGGAGCCTCGGTTCGAGATGTGATTTCTTTCTTGTGTCGGAAAGATGTGCTTCCAAACAAGAGATTCCTCGTCATTTTCTTACTTTGGTCAATGGTGAGTGAGAAGATCGACCCACTTGTTGAGACCTTCAATACATTTTGTCAGGAGCTCGGAGGCAAAGACCAGATCCTTTGTATATGTGATAACAAAAATGCATTTACCTCCTGGAAAGACCTAATCGAGGCTAGGTGCGGAATCGACATCTCTGATAGATGTATATTTGAGCTCAGTTTTGCTGAAGTCAATGGCACTATCCTTAGTCTTTCGTCAAAAAACCGAAGATCCATCCGTTTCCTACCCTGTGGTCAGGGAAGCAGAGTGCTTCTTGAGAAGAAAGTGGAGCATAGCCTGAACACATTAGAGGTTCTGTGTGTGAACCAATGTGAAGGTGGAAACGAGGACAAAATTGTCAAAGAGGAGAACTTCTACAGAGGAGGCAAAGTGTCATGGTGGAATTTTTATTTCTCAGAGCATCCTGAACAAATTCTTATCAAACGAAACAAAATTGACTTCATAGAAAATAAAGTCAAACAAATTTTGTGCTCACAGACGAAAGCCTGCGTGTTGTTCAACCTCCTCCATGTACCTGGTTGTGGTGGAACAACTTTGGCCATGCATACTTTATGGGCTCTCAGGGACAGATTCCGTTGTGCCATCCTTAAAGACAACAACGCAGACTTGGCTGAAGTAGCAGATCAAGCGGTCAAACTTTTAACGTATGTCCATAAGGAGCAATTACCACAGGCCCCTGTTATGCTAATGATAGATGACTTTGATGATATGGAAAAAGTATCAGAGTTGCAGCAGCTCATTGAAAACGAATGTGAGAGGAAAAACATTCAGTCTAAGTCTCCACAGGTGTTCCTCCTGAACTGCATGAGGTCAGAGTCTCCTGAGCTGACTGGAACAACTAAAGATACTGTACTAGTAATCCTTAAAAATGAGCTCTCTGATGAGGAGCAGAAAAAGTTTTCACTAAAAGAAACTGTAGAAACATTCTATAAATTCATGCTCAGTAAGAAGAACTTAAAGCCAGAGTATATTAAGAAAGTTGTCCACAACACTCTGAGGAGCTTCAATATCAACCAAAAGCTTTCCCAACTCCTGGCTTTTTTAACTCTTTTGACTGCGTACTGTGAGGATGCCTCTCTCCCTGTGTCTCTGTGCCAGGAATTTCTCAGTTTGCACCCTAAACCCATTTGTGGAACTGGAAGAGTACAAGAAGGATTTGGGGAGTTTTCTAATTTAATTTGCTGTACCACAGTTAAGGGTGAGTTAGGACAAAGAGCTGTAAAGATGATCCATCCAAATTTCACAAAGTACTGTCTGCAGGAACTTGAAACAACTCACAAAATGACAAAGGCTGACATTACCAACCTACTACTGACGACAGAGAAGTTTTATGAGAACACGGATGGCAGAGGAAAACTCTGGCAAGATGTTTACTACATTTTAATGGGTAGACATTTAGTGAAAGAAGCCTCTCCAATCAATTTATGCATCCAGCCATTAATTGAGGTTTTCAAGTCTGATCTGAAATCTCTCCTAGCAAAGTTAAAACCAACAAAAATCTCTCGTCTAATTCAAGATATTGAAAGTGAAACTCCAGGGTTGGTAGAGATGGTACTTCAGAATGCATTAAAAAGGTTTCAGAATGATGCCAACATTGCTCAGTTACTAGATTCAAACTCAAGCCAAAGAAGGAGGATTTCAAGTAGCATATGTGGAAAAATGCAGAGATACTTAACAACTTTGTCCAGTACAGAGATGACAAACCAAGACCTGAAATGCAGTGAAAATCACTTTAATTAAATTGGTATAATTCCCTTAAGTGTTGGGCCACTGGGTGACAATAGTGTGGTTTGGGTAGCCATGTTTGTTATTGACCTATTAATCCCCTGTTAGGTTACAGTAAAATGACTCTTTCCCAATAGGGGGCTTGTCATTTAAATGTTTAATGTGGCTGCAAACGTGGGTAGAGCAGTTGTCTCGGGAGCACATCCCTGGCTACAGAGGGTCGCTGGTTTTCCAGTTACTTCTCTGTTCCAGTGGTTTTCACTGCATAAGTACCCCCCACAAGTAGTGGCACGAAGACTAGGGTTGAGTTGAGATAGTTAGTCTTATGTCAGATAGATAGGGCTGGGGAGGGTCTCTGTTTTTTGTGGTGGCTGTCCCCTAACTTATACTTAAAGAGATAAATAATATAGTACAATATATTGATTCTTGTCATCGGCAATCTGTTTTCTTTCTTTGCACTGTCCACTTTGCTGCTGTGATGCTGGAAATTTCCCCACTGTGAGACTAATAAAGGAATGTCTTATCTTAATGTCCTTTTATTATTATCAACGAGAGAGAGAGATCATTCCTTTGTGTGTGTGTGTGTGTATGTATATATATATATATATATATATATATATATATATGTGTGACCTTTGACTTCGAGCACAGCTATAATGCAAATTTGTAAATGGAACAATACTTACGTGACTGGCTTGGTCTCACGGGAACATGAGGACACACACATACAGACAAGAACACAGGATCCGTTTCTCAAAGCTTCATACGGGTAAGTTTTATTGAACAGTGATTACTGCAGTAATATACGGTAAATGGTTCAGTGTAGGGGAACTGGTTGACAACCTGACAGCTTCCTAACATCCACAGAGTTGGTGGTATAAAGGACAATGTGTATATGTTACTCTGAGTTGAAAATGAATCCATGATGTCCAGAGATCTTCTGTCCTTACACTGACATGACCACTTTTATGATCAAGGTGTCATCAAACATAGTACTTGAGTTAATAGATAAATGGGATTTCGATGACAAACTAATGCAGTTGATGTTATTCTTATATCTGCTTTGATATTGACTGTATGAATGAGGAACACAAAACTCAGACATTCCCTCATCTCAGGATCAACAATATTTTGCTCTTGGTTGCATTATCAAAGATTAAGCGTTAGAAACAAGACAGTCATGATTAATGCATTTGTATTTTTGTCTACATGGTGTGCAGATGTGACTGAGGCCAGTGTTGCCCAGGACAAGAGTTACGACATGTAAAATGAATTGCTATGCTAATTCAAATTAGAAATTTGGTTTGGTTTGATTCTTGCGGTTAGTGATTCATGGGTGTTCATTTTTAGGGTCTATTGTCATGTAAAAAGTTATGGGACAGCAGAAGATAGAGGTTCATAATTTTTGCACACTACACAAATAAGTACTGTGAAGATGAGATAGATTTCCTCCCAAAGCTACAATTATACAGTGCTATGAAAAGTATTTGCCCCCTTACAGATTTCTTTTGTATCTGCTTTTTTGTCACTTAAATATTTCAGATCAAACAAATTTTAATATCAGACAAAGATAACCTGAGTAAATACAAAAAGCAGTTTTTAAATGATGCAGAATTCCTTGTCAGGCTGAGCTAAAGTTTCTAATAAACTTATGGTAGAAATTGGCAAACCCAAGAAAACGCTGTACCTCCTTATGAGAAGAGGGGGAAGGCCAATCTGCCACTGTGCTGACCTTCTCCAGGTCCATCTTAATACTTCCTGCTGAGATGATGAAGCAGGAAGGAGACCGAGGACTGATGGAACTCACACTTCTCTGCTTTGACATATAGTTGATTCTGGAGAAGGCGCTTCAAGACCTGTTAGACATGCTGGACATGGGAGGACTCATTGGGAGAGAAGATTGAGATGTCATCCAAGTGAACGAACAAAAACATTGAGCATGTCTCGGAGGATGTCATTAACTAGAGCCTGAAACACTGCTGAGGCATTGGTGAGACCAAAAGGCATTACAAGGTATTCACAATGTCCACTAGGAGTATTCATTCACTCTTTCATTCACCCCCCCTCCCTTATTCTCACTAGATGGTAAGCATTACGTAGACCTTAGCCCCATGTAACAGCTCAAAACCAGAAGACATGAGAGGGAGGGGGTACCCGTTACAGATGGTGATGTCGTTGAGCCCCCGAAAGTCAATGCATGGGCGAAGAGACTTATCTTTCTTGTCCACAAAAAAGAAGACCAGCAGCCAGAGACTCTTCAATGTACTTGGACATGGCTGCTGTACTGCCCTTACAGCGCGTACTTCGGCACAACTAGACAGCCAGTTAACAATTAAAAGTTGAAAAACCACAAGGCTTGACTTTTTTTGTGTCTTTGTTTATTGATTGTAAAAAGATAAATGCTCTCCAAGGCAGAAACAACGAAAAAACCTCAGCACAACATGAACAGGCTCTCTGGCTAACCTGTGTATACTCAAAGAAAAGCAGGACAAAAAACTGCAAAGAGTGAATATAAAGGTAAGAGCACTCACTCTGATGCTTTTCCAAAAACTGAAAGACAGCGCGCTCACTCCGATGTCATTTCCGAAAACTAAAAAATGGAGTGCTCACTCATTAACTTTTTTTAAAGTCAGCACAGCTGCTGTTTCTGGCCCCGAGAGGGAGTACAATCTCCCCTTGGGAGGAGTGGTTCCAGGACGAAGGTCAATGGCGCAGTCATAAGGTCTATGAGGTGGAAGGGAGGTGGCCTTGGACTTGTTAAAAACTTGTTTCAGATCATGATAACAGGGGGGTAACTAGTAGAGAGCAAGGAATTCCATATCAGGATCTACGGGGCTGGCTGGAGACTCCGGTGGCGAAACCCTTGGTGGCGGTGACAGACGCTGTGGAACCATCCCACAGGACTGGGAACAACCAGGACCCCAAGCTAGAACCTGCCTCGTCTCCCAATTCACCTGAGGGTTATGCAGGATAAGCCACGGGCGACCCAGGATGAGCAGGTGCATGGGAGAATGATAGAACAAAAAAGATATTAGTTCATTGTGTTGGTCAGGGAACCTGAGGGTGACTGATTGGCAGAGGCAGAGTCAGTCTGGTGCGGCCAACCTGCATGGGCTCCTCCGGTACCACGGGGACAGCCAACGCGATGGTAACAGGGCGAGGATCAGAAAGGGTAGTAGCAGCTGGAGAGCGTCCCTGGTGGAGAGGAAGAGAGCGCTGGGAACGGGTACTGGACCGCTCTCTTTCTCGGTCTGAAAGTCGCTTATCAATCTTAATGGCAAGATCGATGAGGGAGTCTAAATCCAGGGGAAGATCCAGTGGCGCCAACTGGTCCTCGAGAGGCTCCGATAATCCCGCGAGGAAGGCATCGAAGAGAGCAGGGGGGGTTCCAGGAACTCTCGGCCACCAGGATGCGGAACTCGATGGCGTAATCCACCATTATGCCTCTCCCCTGCCTTAATCGAACCAGAGCCCGGGCCGCCTTGCGCCCAGGAGTTGTGTGCTGGAATATCTGGGAGAGAATCTTAGAAAACAATGAGAGAGACTGACAAACAGGGGAGGATCGACCCCACTCAGCGGTAGCCCAAGCCTCCGCCCAGCCTGTCAGGTGAGTGATGATATAAGCTATTCTGACTCTGTCAGTGGGGAAAGGCTGAAGTTCAAAATGTATTTCACATTGAGTCAAGAAGGTCTTACAATCCCCCGACTCACCGGAGAAGCGAATAGGTTGAGAGAGGAGAGGAGCAGAGTGACCAGAGTGGCTGGGCTGTAACTGCAGCCCCCAGGGGAGGAAGTGAAGGAGCTGGTCCTGGCACAGCAGAGGGAGACAACTCAGGAGGCTCATCCTGCATCATCCTGCATCCTGCTCAGGAGGCTCATCCTGCTGCCTGGATAGTCGTTCCACCTGGGAGATGAAACACGTCATCTCCTCCAGCTGAGCCTGCAATTCTGATAATTTGCGACAAACAAGATTAATACTCTCATCCTGACGGTTAATGTGTTTATGTGTGTGCGAATCACCGACAGGCAGAAGAAGGCAACGGTACCGACAGGGAACAGGCAGATCTCAGGAAAAGGGAAACAGAAACTGTCTCTCTCTGAATGGCAGTCAGGAAAACTCTGGTAAGTAACTCACTAGGGAAGAAAACAAACTGGCAAAATGAAAAGGAATACACAGGGCATAAATACTGTTGGGAATAACAAGACACAGGTAAACACATTAGGGAGAAGGCAGGGAATCACACGGGAGGAAGTAAAGACACAAGACGGAAACTACCAAAATAAAACAGTGTTTTATGTCTGTCTTGTCATTTCCTGAGGCCTGGGGACCATTGTGACATTCCTAGCATTTCTACAATTATACCTACCATACCTCAATACCCACTACCTAAAATAAAGCTTAAACATAATTTTATAATCACTTAACGTCGAATTTCTGGACACACGGGTCTTATTCTGCAACCGCAACGACTAGAGTAAAACACCTGTCACTAAAGTTTTTTTTAAAGATACAGACCGCCACAAATCAAGTTTTCATCCCAAACATACGTACAGGGGTCTGCTAGAATCCCAGCATATCAACTGGGATTCTAAGGGGGCACCAGTCCTCAGGGAGGACAACAATGTGTCAGGATCTGTATTCATTTTATTGGCATTTCCTGTTTTATTTTAAAGTCTTGGTTCTGTTGTGTTGCTTTTTTGTTTACTTCCTGGTTTTTCCCTCCTGTTTTGATTGCTGCCTCCGCCATAATGTCTTTCACCTGTGTCTTATTTCCTGTGTATTTAAACCCCGCCTCATTTCCCATGTCTTTGCCAGATTGTCTTTGTTGCCCTTGTGTTCAAGCTTTCTCGCGTTTAAGTCCTGATTGATTCCCTGTGTATGATCTGTTATTGGTATTTTTGTGAATATGGTGGAATATGTTATGGCTATATGATGCTATTGATGCTACTTCTACGAATGAGATTTAGTGATTAAATATTACTATATTTCGACATCAACCCAATCATGAGCAGAGTGTTAAGACCGGCCTACTGTGAGTTGTGCTGTAGCTGGAGACCCTTGGCTGGAACCCAGGTTTCTGAGGTTGCCGTGGTAACCTTGGAGACATGGGATCTAGGTGGATTCTCCTGGAGGTCGTGTTCCGTTATCATGGGACAGATGTGTTATCTGCCTGCATCTCTTGCAGGTTGATACAAATTAAACTCTAAGGCACTTCACTGTGGCTGGACCAGACCTGAACAAATAGAGCACCAAAAAGCCACCCCCCCTCAGACTCCAACTCCCAGCAGGCTCTGTGGTTCACACCTGAGTGTGAAATCTGAAACCTCTGCCACTGTTGAACCGTACTCTCACCTCCCCACAAGGATTAACAACCTTTGTTCCATGGACTCTGTGACCCTCTGGTCACACCTCACAATGGATCAACGGCCCTTAGGTTGCTCTGAACATTGTCTTACACACCAATCATCAGACCAAAGGGGGGGAATGTTGGGCCTGAACATGTGGTTGGCCAAAAGCAGGCCTGCACTGCCCTACACCTCAGTGGTGGTGGTAGAGGGTTGTATCAACTCCCTGGCATTGCTGGACTCTGGTTGTGAGATGAGCTTGATGTGCTCTTACATGTTTGCAGAGGTTGCTCAAACAATGTTCTCGCTTGGCAAACCCCTGCAAATTGAGACCTGTAATGTAAGTATAACCAGTTATACATAGGACAGGTCTCCCATCACCCAACGTGCTTGGATAAACATCACTTTTCAAGAAATGACTCCCGTACATCCAATCTATATCTGTACCCTCGATACAGAGCCACTGCTCATTGGGAACAACCTGCCGGATCAACTGGCCCCTCTCATTGACTGTCATCGGGGACTCATATGGGCTCTGGTTAATCCCCCAAAACCACTTGATGCAAGTAGCTGTTCAGTTCCCGTCGAATGAGTAGCTGCTATTCAACAATCGAGAGGTCCCCTGCCTATGATCATGCCTTTCCCAGAGCCTGTCACTGCCTGCTATGCCTATCTCACTCCCCACTCTGCCACAACTCCTAATCAGCCTCACTGTCCTCACCTGTTGACCCAGCTGCACTCCATCTCCTATCAGGCCAATATATATGCATCCCTGGTTCACTCGCTCTTTGCCAGATTGTTTTTAGTATCATGCTAGACTTTCCAGCGTTCATCTCTGGACTGACTTCCCATTGTTGACTCTTCTCGTCCCTGACCATCCTGCCTCAGCCTTCTGTCCCCAACCACGAGTTCTGCCTGTGCGTTTCCTGGTCCCCATCTGCCTGACCCGTGGCTGTTTTGCGTTCTCCAGCTCCGACGTCACAACATTAGTGCTTCCCTGCTGGTTTCCTGATCCTTCATCTGACTCCAGTTACACACTTGCCTGCTTCTTCCTGGTTCGTCTGCGCCGCTGACTGCTCACCTGGTTCTGATCCTCCTGCTCCCTCGATGACATCTCCAGCCTGCTCCTTAACGCTCGGCCCTGCCAGCCCCAGCCGTCGGGTCCACAAACTCTCCCGTGTGTGAGCTCAGTCACCTCGCTCCACTCACCTGACCCATGGCTCTTCAGCCCTGGACCCCTTCCTCTACCCCCAATACGCACTTGTGTGTTTGTTGGATCTTAATTAAAAGTCATTACCAATCGTACCGACACACCCCTTAACCATCGAACCTGAGGGGCAGACTATTCCCCAAGCATGTCAGGTTGCTAGAAAAACCGACCATGTGATCCTTTAAAAAAAGGACAGAAGCTCACTGATTTGGGCTCATTTATTAAATCATGTCAGATCGATCAGATGTTTCCTGCCAATCGGCTGCGCACTATTTTATTTTCACCAACACTGCAGTGCTACTCTAAAAGTTTAACATCTGTTGTGCGAATTCAAAGAATACCTAAAAGCACTTCTAAATCTTTTCCCTTTTTGTCTGAAGAATAAACTACAGCTATTACAGCCCTACAGGAGATCCCTAAGACACTATGGGCTGTCAGTAAGTATGATGTTGGCCTCATCAAAGACTGAACCTGTTGTCATCACTCCAAAATCAGACTTTAGACCTTGTAAGACTCAATATCCACTTAAACAAGAAGCCATCGATGGCATACCACCAGTCTTTGACTCTTAAAGCAGCAGGAGTAATTGTTCCCTGTGATGACTCTCCAGTGTGCACACCTTTGTTCCCCGTCAAGAAAATCAGAGAGAAAGATCAACCAACAGAATGGTGTTTTATTCAGGATCTGCAAACAGTAAATGCAGCGCTCCAACCCAGAGCCCCAAATGTTCCAAACCCTTACACCATCTTGTCTCAGGTTCCACCTAATGCAAAATTCTTTTCAGTGGTAGACCTTTCAAATGCTTTCTTTAGTGTTCCAGTTCATCCAGAAAGTCAGTTCTGGTTTGCTTTCAACTTCAATGTGCAAGGCTACATATTCACTTGCCTGTGCCAATGTTACTGTGAAAGTCCTACCATTTACAATGAGGCTCTCAGACAAAGTCTTGAATCTCTTGTTCTCTCTCAAATCACTGCTTTGTTACAGTATGTTGATGACCTTATGATCTGCAGCCCAACCAAAGAACAGTGTGAAGCCAACACAGTCAAACTCTTGAAACAGCTGGCTAATAGTGGTCACAAAGCCAGCTTGTCTAAACTTCAATTTGTCCAGGAAAAGGTTGTTTTCTCAGGTCATGTCGTTACTTCTGAAGGGAAGACTCTTAGACGCAATTCAGAATCTTCCAAAACCCATCACAAAAAACAGATGTTATTTCTTGGCATGTGCTCTTATTGTAGACAATTCATTTCAAACTATGCCGTTCTTGAAGCTCGACTCGCCTCCCTCAATCACAAGATAAGATCACATGGACTCCTGAAGCGGAACAGGCCTTTCACTCAAACAGTAGATGAGAAAGATGGATATATGGCTTCCGTTTTGTTGCAGGATCACGGAAATAAACTACACCCTGTAGCTTATTTTTCTTCAAAACTGGATCCTGTGGCTGCAGGCCTCCCAAGATGTCTCAGAGCTGTGGCTGCTGCTGAAAAGGCAGTTATGGCCTCCAGAGACATTGTGGGCTACTCTGATGTAACTCTCCTGGTTCCACATGCTTTGTCCATGATTTTACTTGAACAAAAAACTTCCCACCTCTCCACAGCACAATGGCTAAGATACAACACCGTACTTTTTGAAATGCCTAACATCACTGTCAAAAGATGCAATGTTTTAAACCTTGCCACTGTGGTATCTTGAGGTGCTGATGTGAAGAAGTGATCGCCGCTGACACGTCTTTACTTGTAATCAAAAAGAAGTTTATTTACAAGAAAGGAACAGTGTCAAAAATGCCGAATCCTGGAGCATCTCTGCCAATGTGAGATCTCTCCTTTACCATCTCAAACCCCTCTATTTAACTGTCTCAACCCACCTTTGGAATGTGCACTTCTTCCAATAAGAAGAAGCCTTCACCCAAATGGTTGACCACATGTGGTCTGCGGCCTCTGGCCTTTGACCTTTTAGGCCAGCAAAGACCCCCACATCCTGAGTCTCTCGTACCGTATGTAACACAAAACCGAGTTATTAGTAGCATAACCAATTTATGGAGTGTGAGAGCAAAAACCTGTCAAGCAGCCAATCTTTCTTGAAATTTCCATCAAACAATTGAGACAGGAAATTCTCTCACGGTCCCTCTGCCCTAGGCGACCACTTTGTAGTTGTCAGGCCGGGACTCAAAGCAGGACTCAGATGCAGAGATTTAGAAAACAATAGGCTTTTATTGATATCACCGGAGACCTCAGACAAAGTGATAAACAAATGGCTATAAAAAAAGACTAGACACTAACTCTGAATCCTGAGAAACACAAAATGCTCCGTACGGAGG
Organism: Seriola dumerili; assembly: GCF_002260705.1. Lineage (NCBI taxonomy): Eukaryota > Metazoa > Chordata > Actinopteri > Carangiformes > Carangidae > Seriola > Seriola dumerili. Next base: position 55,808 of record NW_019174307.1, on the reverse strand, counting down.
AAAAACCTGACTAAATAAAAAATAAACCAAAATAATCTACTCAGGCTACTAAGCGAAGGATCTAGACCCACAGACAGACTACATGGCAACAGACACTGGAATGGACATGACTATGACTTGGATATGCAACTCAGTGAAGGATAGGGGCACGGACCTATTCTCTAGGACTAGAACTGGGCAGAATAGTTCTCAGGGTGATGTGTGCGTAGCTGGAGAGAATAAAAATGTTAGACTAGAGGGAAATAAGCTCCAGATTTGTCCTTGTGGCTGGCAGAAAGTAATGTCAGTTAGAGGCCTTAGAATGCATCAGGGAAGAAAGAGATGTGTTGCAAAGGAAAGGCAGTGTGGCCGCATCGATCGATACTTTTTAAGAAGTCAATCGAATAAGTCGGATGAAGTCCAGCAACAGGTAGAAAACCACAGTTCAAAGGATATCAACAACACAGCTACAGAGGGCGAATAGGAGACTACAAGAGGGGATGCAGCTGAGACTGAGGTGAATAGGCCAGTCAGAGGGAGAAATATGGAGCAGAAAACTAGAGTTAAATGGCTGAGGGCAAATAGCAAGAAAGAATGGGAGTCAGTCAATAGAGATTTGTCAGTAATTCTAAGCAGACTAGGAGGAAACGCAAGCGATAGACTAGAGAAGATGGGAGATATAATTTACTCCTATGGTGCAGAAAGATTTGGGGTGCAAGACAGAGGGTTGAAAGAGTACAGTTAGGTAAGTCTAGACAGCAAAGGGAAATGGAGAAATTAATTAAGGAAAGAAGACAATTAAAGCAGTGGAAAAGAGCAACAGAGGAAGGGGGGGGGATTAATGTGTAGCAAGAAGATTTGAGAGGCAGGCTAGCAGTACTTAGAAGGGCTGAATATCTTAGGAAAAAGAGAAGAAATAATATGTAAGGACAGCGTTTTACAGGGACCCTTTCAAGTTTGTTAAAGGATTGTTTAACCAGGAAAAGGGAGAACAGCTTAAGGCAACAAAGTTAGAAGTGGAAAAGTATTTAAGAAACATGTATTCAGATTTGGAGCAGAATAGAGTAGTAGGCCTTCCACCCGACATGCCACCATTAGGAAAGATAGATCATGAGATGGATGTTAGACCACCCAGGTGGAAGGAGGTTGAGGAAGTAGTCAGGCGTGCAAAGGCTTCTTCGGCCACAGGGCCAAATGGAGTCCCCTACCGGGTTTATAAAAGCGCACCTGATATCCTAAAGTTTTTGTGGAGGCAATTAATAATAGTTTGGGAGAAACAGGTTATTCCCAGAGCATGGCATAGGGCAGGAGGTGTTTTTATTCCAAAGGAGAAGGAATCCTCAGAACTGAGTCAGTTTCGAATGATCTCGTCTCGTCGTCTCCCGCTTATCCGGATCCGGGTCGCGGGGGCAGCAGGCTCAGCAGAGAGGTCCAGACAGTCCTCTCCCCAGCCACTTCCACTAGTTCCTCCGGGAGAATCCCGAGGCGTTCCAAGGCCAGCTGAGAGATATAATCCCTCCAGCGTGTCCTTGGTCGGCCTCTAGGCCTCCTCCCGGTGGGACATGCCCGAAACACCTCCCCGGGGAGGCGTCCAGGAGGCATCCTCACCAGATGCCCGAACCACCTCAACTGGCTCCTCTCGACATGGAGGAGCAGCGGCTCTACTCCGAGTCCCTCCCGGATGACCGAGCTCCTCACCCTATCTCTAAGGCTGAGCCCGGCCACCCTGCGGAGGAAACTCATTTTGGCCGCTTGTACTCGCGATCTCGTTCTTTCGGTCATTACCCAAAGCTCATGACCATAGGTGAGGATTGGAACGTAGATCGACCGGAAAACTGAGAGCTTCGCCTTCCGGCTTAGCTCCCTCTTCCCCACAACGGACCGATTCAGCGCCCGCATCACTGCTGACGCCGCCCCAATCCACCTGTCGATCTCCCGTTCCATCCTACCCTCACTTGTGAACAAGATCCCGAGATACTTAAACTCCTCCACCTGAGGCAAAGCCTCCCCCCCGACCTGGAGCGGGCAATCCACCCGTTTCCGGCTGAGAACCATGGCCTCAGACTTGGTGGTGCTGATTTTCATCCCAGCCGTTTCACACTCGGCGGGTTTTTACCCAAGCGAGAGCTGAAGGTCGGCGCTCGATGAAGTTTCGAATGATCTCTCTCCTAAATGTGGAGGAGAAGATCTTCTTTAGCATAGTCGCAGGGAGATTAGCTAGTTTTTTAGAAAGGAATAGCTTAATAGATACTGCAGTACAGAAGGCAGGAATACCAGGTTTCGCAGGGTGTTTAGAGCACACTAGCATGATTTGGCATCAGATTCAGGCAGCCAAGACAGAGAAAAGAGACTTGCATGTCATATTTTTGGATTTAGCAAATGCGTTTGGTTCAGTGCCACACAGCCTTATTTGGGAGGTATTTGATTATTTTAGAGTGCCTGGAGTAGTGCTTAAGTTAGTAAGGCCGTATTTCCAAGACATTAGACTATGCTTAAGTACAGCAGGCTTTACAACAGGGTGGCAGAGGCTAGAAATAGGCATTATGGCAGGGAGCACGATTTCTCCATTGGCATTCACAATGGTGATGGAGGTAATCATTAGAGCTTCTAAGTGGGTTGTAGGTGGAGAGAGGCGGCAGGATGGGATGCGCCTTACACCAATTAGGGCCTACATGGATGACATGACATTGATAACTACGGTGCCATGTATGAAAGGAGTACATGAGAGACTACATAAAAACTTAAAGTGGGCTAGTATGAAAATTAAGCCTAGTAAGTCTAGAAGTATCTCAATAAGTAGAGGGAAGCTAAGTGATAGGAAGTTTGTAATAGACGAAGAGGAAATTCCAATAATTAGGGAAAAATCAGTAAAGAGTCTAGGTAGGTGGTACAAAGCAGACTTGAATGACGGGTAGTGCAGTTTCAGAAAGATGTTGCTGAGGGACTGGATAAAATAGATAAATCAGGGCTTCCAGGAAAGTTGAAGTTGTAGTGTCTGCAGTTCGGGTTATTTCCTAGACTGATGTGGCCACTGTCCGTATATGAGATTCCATTATCTGCTGCAGAAAAAAATGGAAAGATTAGTTAGCTTTTACATTAGGAAGTGGCTAGGTGTTCCTAGATGTTTAAGTACAGTGGCACTGTATGGGAAAGGCATACTTCAGCTCCCAGTAACTAGTCTAGTGGAGGAGTTTTAACGTACTAAGGTTAGGGCTTGGGCCTCACTTGGCTCTCTTAGACCTTCTGCAGCCATCCACCTGGCCTGCATTTTCAAGGCCTGTATTCAAGCACAAGGACTTTGTTAGACTTTATTCTTTTCTGTACAGAGATTTCCTATATTCACACAGTGCACCAATGCTGTACAAGTAAAAAAAAACAAAAAACAAAGTGCCAGTGCTTAAACTTCAACTGTCTGTGTGTGTGGTCTTGTATGAAACACAGGTATAATTAAAGTCAAGTTTAACTGCCAATCCAAGCTGTAACATGGGGCTGTATCCCCCACCCCACTCTCACTTGCACTCAATACACATGCAAATTTCCACCATCACCCACAGGTGAGCATTCACAGTCAGTCAGAGCAGCAAAGGTCACTGCCTAGATAACACACAGGCAATGATTTCAAAAAAAGGCGTCCAATGCGGGACTTTTAATTGAAAGGCTGATTGAGGAGCTGCAGAGTCGCCACATGCCGGTGGTTGGTGTCCCTCCACCGCTGCGTAATGTCAACGTGACGGCAACAACCACACAGCCGCCCGAGAGTGCGGCCACTGAGACCACTGGTGAGAGTCTGACATTGCCTCTGTCAGCAGTGGCAAGATCTTTCAATGGTGAGAATCTCAGTTTCACAACTTCACTGACGATGTTTGTTTTTGATTGAGAGTCACATGAATCACAAATATTCAGTATATAACAACAATTCACTATTATAACAATTATAACACTTTTCCCACATTGCAGTAACCCAGATGTGCAGTGGAAGCAGGCGGCCAGGAAGCTCATGGCAGAGAAGGGCCTCTATGAGAAGCACTCCATGGACTATCCGTTGTTGAAGGACTTTGTAATTTTCATTTTGGAGATCTTTCTCCAGGTATTTGGCAAACAGGAGGTGAGGACTACCATAAAACACTGTTTATTAAAAACTTCTGACTATCCAAGTAAAAAAGGATTTAGTGATCAGAAGGTAATTTAACATGTTTTTTTTCAGGTTGACAACGTAGCTCGGTTCCTGCACTACATGGACCCACAGGCCCCATCCCTGGAGTTCATCAGGAAGAGGGAAAAGATCACAGAGTACCTTCGTGAGCTCTCTGAGGCAAGGCTGACAAAGCAAACTCTGCTGAACTATCTGAAGAGCTTGAAAAGGTTAGTGCATTTGGTGTTTTTTTTTTTCATACAATGTCAACACTTGTGTAGACAATAAACATAGTTGGGCTTAAATACATATACTTAAATACTTGTACTTCCTCCGACAGATTCCTCTTGTTCCACACAGTCAACACCAGCCTGAGGCGCGAGGATCGGGAACTCCATGAGGACTGCAAGCACTTCATTGAGTTCCTTGGGTCTGTGCAGAAGTGCTGCTCCAAGCAAGTGAGCAAAGAGATCACCCAAAAGAGGTAAGTTTAACTGTTCTCACCCACCTAACTGGATTACAGTGTAGATATGTGAGCAATGTGGCATGTAACGTTATGATTTGTTAATAACATTTTATATATTTTCTCATAGGCATGGCATGTTGACTGAGCAACTTCAGCTGACACCACATGACTGCTTGGCTGTGCTGAGGGCTGCCAAGAAGGACTTGATGGCAGTTGTTGCGAAGGTGTAGTGTATTATCCACTTCATTTCTTCCTCTTTAAACAGTTTAAATTGTTATAGATCCTTCCTTTATGTAAGTTTTATTAATAAGTTAACGATGGGTGTCAATTAAGGTTTTATCAAAGGTTTCTTTGAAACTTTATATTATAAGTTAAGTTTAAGGAGGCGGCTCCTGTCGCCTCACAGCAAGAAGGTTCCAGGTTCGAGTCCCGGCTCGGACACGGGGTCTTTCTGTGTGGAGTTTGCATGTTCTCCCCGTGCTTGTGTGGGTTCTCTCCGGGTACTCCGGCTTCCTCCCACAGTCCAAAGACATGCAAATGGGGACTAGGCTAATTGGTTACTCCAAATTGACCATAGGTATGAATGTGAGAGTGAATGGTTGTTTGTCTCTGTGTGCCCTGCGATGGACTGGCGACCTGTCCAGGGTGTACCCTGCCTCTCGCCCGAAAGGATGCTGGGATAGGCTCCAGCCCCCCGCGACCCTACTAGAGGATAAGCGGTAGACAATGAATGAATGAATGAAGTTTAAGGAATGTGCATTAGGGGTAAATCTGCTTACTCTCTACTTTCTGTCTCCTACTAAATAAGACACTCAGGATGTGTGGGTCCTTTTTGGATCAAAAGGTTAAGAGGTTAGAAACCAGAGGTCATTGACCAGAAATGGTCGACCATTTGTGTGAAGGCCCTTCTATTAAAAAGGCACATCCCAAAGGTGGGATGAGACAGATAAATAGAGGGGTTTATGAGACAGTAGAGGAGGGTTCTCACATTGGCAGAGATACTCCAGGATTCGGCATTTTAGACACTGTTTTTCTTGTTAATAAACTTCTTTTGAATTACAAGTAAAGACGTGTCGGCGGTGATCACTTCACATCAGCACCTCAAGATACCACATTTTTGGCATCACGAACTTGGACGTGTTTGTGGCCTCTTCAGCGTCAGCTTCATCGAACCAACTCCCACATCAACCGAAGCTTCTATACAGGGTGAGTTTTTCACACTATTGTGCGCTGGTTTGCTCGATTAAAGCTGCTGCTGTTGTTTTGCTGATAGGCTACACCGTTAAAAAGAATCTTTGTAGGGTTTTTGTAATGCTGGTATGAAAAGTCATATGCCGTTTTAAATTTTTCTAAATTTGAGTTTATTTTTTTAGTTTATTTGTTTATTCATTTTTTTGCGTTGTGGCCAACGAAAAAAAGGGGGGGAAATAGAGATAAAGAAAGGAATAAGTATATTAAAGGAAAAGGAAGCCGCCAATTTGGATAAAACCCTCAGGGAGGTGGTTTTAGACGGGCCAAAAAACTTGTTTTCTAGGTAGAATTTCAGGTCAGTCCTCAAAAGGGGGACTGGAGAGAGATTACTTCAGTTAGATGGTGCCCACTCTTACGATGATCGACGGGTCACGTATGATGCTGCTTGTATTGAAAGTGCTGTCTTTGATAGCTAGCAAAAATCTAAATTAAGGAAAAGAGCGGCAAAAAGCATGCTTACTTAGTATAGTATTAATGAGTCGACTTTAAGAATAGATTGTTGTTTGTGTTCTATTCTTTGCTTGTTAGTTCACATCGGCCGAAAAATAAAAAGGAAAAGAAAAAGAGTTAAGGAAGCCGCTAATTCGATAAAGCCCTCAGGGAGGTGGTTTTAGACCGGCCAAAAAACCTGTTTTCTAGGTAGAATTTCAGGTCAGTCCTCAAAAGGGGGACTGGAGAAGCAGATTACTTCAGTTAGATGGTGCCCACTCTTACGATGGCCGACGGGTCAGGTATGATGCTGCTTGTATTGAAAGTGCTGTCTTTCTCAGGTAGCAAAAATTTAGAGTAAAAGGAATAAGGGAGTGGCAAATCATGCTTATATAGGACAGTATGAATGGTTCGACTTTAAAATAGAATGCTGTGTGCTTATTGGTTAATGTCAGTGTATTGATAAGTTGGAGAGGGATTCTCTCCCCCTTCCTCTTTCTGCTGCCTCTCTGTAAAGAGAAACTTTAAGCATTATATGTTGATTGTTTTTTCTGTATGTGATATATTTTTATGTTAAAATAATAATAAATACTTACCTGTTATATATATATATATATATATATATATGAAAGGGTATTTACACTCTCTATAATTATATGAGCCTGTTTAAGGACGTTTAAGTAAATAATATGAGCCTTAGAAAAAAGGACTATTTAATAAATATATGAGCTTTCTTGGGGACTTTGTTAATTTTATGAGCTTCTGTATAAGAGACTTTGAAAAATAAATAAGCCCCAGAAAGACTAGATACGCAAAAGAGATGATTTGATAGATTCTAAGAAAGTGAGAGATTTATGGATTGACAGTTTAAATTTACAGGATACTTCATTAGCTTTTTGGGAATAAATAAGTGAACTATTTGCTTTCTTCCGAGTGTGCACGATCGGGAGGAACCAAAAGGTCCAGGGGTGAATTCTGGAGTCAAGAGGACATCTGGTCTACACCATATGGATTGAGGTTGCAGACAACAACGCTTGCATCTGAATCCAGTGGAAATAAGGCCAGTACGATTTTATCCACAAACTCTTGCTGACAAATGTATTTGTACCTTTGTGCATACATTCATACTTGATGGTACATTTGTCTACCATATCTATATATATGTGTTGTAGTTGGAGAAAGCTTGGCAACTGACTGATCATCTGATTAGAAAAAGGATTTGCGTTTGGCATATACGTAAATCTTGTTGTTGGTGAATTGTGTGTGGGAACTTGGCGTTGTAGATATCTACCTATAGTACTTTCTTAGACGAATGAAGTTACCAACCTCAAAAGAGCCAGTTTTTGTTGGCTGTGATTTGGAAATAAATAAATTATAGAATATATATAAAATATCATAATGTCAAAAACGGATACCCCAAAAGTCATTACTCCTGTTGAGGTAGTCCAAAAGAACAATCCTCTAATCAAAGATGTAGCAGAAGTATCTAAAAAATGGTCTAAGCGCTGGTCAATTGATCAACCATGGCCAGCGGTAGGGACTTTTAATCTAGACATGATCAAAACAATGCAGGTGCTTGTGTCAACGTATCATTTAACAGGGCAGAAAGGGAAAAAGGGAGAGAAAGCTAGACAAAAGAAAGAAATGGAACTTGCTATGCTCCAGCTGTTTGAACAGGAAGGACAGAAATGGCTGGAGGCTAAGAAGATAAGAGAAAAAGTTGAAGAAAAAACACAAGAGTTGTGGGCAGAAATTGATCGGCCCTTTACACATATAGCTCCAATACAAAAACCCCCCACCTTATGAGAATGAGGTGGATCTTAAAGAGCTTTATCCTCAGCTTCCACTGATAAGTCAGGAAGGTAAGTATAGTATTAGAGATGATGACGATCAAATAATAGAAACAGGACAGGCAGAGACCACAATTAAAATGCAACCAACAACTAAAAGTAAAAAGAAAACATTAAATGTTGGCTCTAAGGGAAAGTTAAAGTCTAAGGGAAAGGATTCAGATGAAGATTTGAGTGACTTTCAAAAAGCTATGGGGGGGATATGGCCCAACAGTCAGGCGACTTTTGGCTAGAGCAGAAAGAAAGGGAGCTAAAGAGGGACAGAAGAAACAAGTTAAAAATAATAGCCCTACTGAAAGTGAGGATGAGATTAGGGATGCAGGTTTAGAAAGTGACAGTTCTTCAGAAGAGTTTGATAGAACAATACGTAGTTTTAGAAGAAAAAAAGAATAGAGGACAGATTGAAGAAGAAATTGATGCAGACATTCAACAATGTCTTATAGAATTGGATGCATGCCCTTCACCATACAGTAAACAAAAATTAGAAGACCAACTACAGGAGCTAGAAATAAAAAAAAGAAAGAGTTGAAGAAAAAAGATTCAAAGAAATTAGAAAAGGAAGTAGAAGGATACTTACTGTGTTCAAAAACAAAATATAGATCTGATAAAATGCTGCCAGTGATAATTCATGGTCAAAATTTTGAATATAAACCTTGGCAGAACACAGATATGATGGACATCTTGGAAAAATTACCTATTCTCCAAAATGGAGCACATCCGTGGATCTCAAAGTTAGAAGAACTTATGGTGGGGACACAACTTGCCATGGGAGACATTAAGAGACTCCTAGCAAACATCTTAGGGGTTCCAGCTATGGAGGAAATCCTCCAGAGAGCAAGACTTAATCGTATTGTGGCAACCTCTGTAAATGACTGAGCTTTTTGCAGCAAATAGAGGTCGAATGTGGAGGTCTTTGAGAAACACCTTTCCCACAAATGTGCACCCTGACAATATCTTCATTGAATCATTGGGACAAAATGAAGATCCAAGAGCCTATGTTTCAAGGGCTCATCAAACATGGAGAAATATTACAGGTAATGACCCAGATGAACGTCAAATGGAACAATCAATTCTGCGAGATAAAATTCAAAAGGGACAACCCCTCCCAGTGAGGAGTAAGTTGGCAGAAGTAGTTGGTCTTGGGAACATGACAAAGGGAGTTTATACTGACCATATAGCTCATCAAGTTGAGTTATATAGAAAAAAGGAACAGGACCAGAGGGAACAAGATAAAGAAAACCCTCAGAAAACTTAATCAAATTCAACTGGTAAGATAAAAAGAAACAAGCCTTACTTATACAAAATCAGTTTTAACTCAATTAATTTGCACCACAGATACAGCCGAATCAACTTCAAATACAGTAGCCTTGTTCAGTAGGTTTTGTTGCATTCAATCCACAGCTAGTTTATGGACAACAGCGAGCACGGTGAGGAAGGACAAGAGGAAATTTGAATTCAAACTTTCAACAGAATTTAGAAGTGTGTTATAATTGTGGGCAGCTTGAACATTTGTTTGTAGGTGTAATGGACTGGGAAGAAATTTCAGAGGAAACCCAAGAGGAAGACTTAGAGGTCAACCAATGACAGCTCGAGGACCGGTGAACCCTTTTAGGGGATTGGAGCCGGGATTCTAGGGGTGTCTAGAAAACCTGAAAGGGGGGTATCAGTTGGTAGTATCAGGTTCGGAGTAAGATCCAACAATAATAGTGAAAGTGAATGATCGACCATTAGAAGTAATGGTAGATAGTGGAGCAGCTTTCACTTGTATTCGACCTGAGGATAATATGCACCTCCTTATGTCTGGATTAATACGGACAATCGCATTTGAGGGAATAAAACACCTGATACCTCTTACAGAACCAAACGAGCTCCGTTATAGAAATCAAAAAATTACAATGCCCATACTTGTATCAGAGCACACACCAATTGCACTTTTGGGAAGAGATGCTTTATATAGATTAAATTGCACTATAAAGTGTACATCAGACGGTTGTTTGATAGAAATGCCAAGTGATACTGCTCGGCAATTGATAACAGAAGTCGAAGCCTCTTCAGTGTTTTGGATTGGAAATCTTTGTGCTAAATTTTTAGAACTGGTCAAGTTGTGGGAGAAGTTTATTGTGGCAAACATGCCCGATATAGAACTTCCAGAATATCCATTGCATTGTACTTTGAAATATTTTAAGAATGCCACTCAATCAAATTCTGCAGAAAGAAAGTTGAACTTACTTCCAGTTGTATAATCCTGGGGCCACAAGGAGTAGCCATGATGCTTGACATGAACAATTATGTTAACAGAGAATGTGACATTAGGGAGAGTTTGCCACATGTGACTTTGTATGTGTTTGAAGAATATGTGCAGAAACACATAGGAGAAATGATGGTGAAAGCCCAAGGAACAGGGTTTGCGGTTTAGAAATCTGGACTGGTACCACAACCCGCATCAGCACAGCTTGCTGAACTTGTGGGATTGATTGAAGCATGTGTAGCGGACACTGGTGGACGCCAGTGACCAGACACCATATTTATGGTAAGGACACTGGGGTGCTCTGGAGGATATGGGGAGCCTCCCATGTCCACTTTCCCATCATCAAACCATCACATGGATAGAAAACAGGGACGAAATGAGTTCCCCTCACCAATAGACTAGCTTTTGAAGATACCATCGGAATTTATGGCTAGCTCATCGAACTCATTCTGAACCAACACTCCTGCACCAAATGGGAGACAAACACAACTCTCCCCCACAGACTGACAATGAATTCATGTTTCATCCCTGACACTCATCCGGGATTGATAGGAGGGTGCCACCTCTTATCAAATAACATGAAAAGGAACATTTAGCCATCAAGGTGCTAAACCACCAGGATTCACACTCCTGGTTCATCTTCTCTCACAAGAGAAAACAACACTCTCACCTTTAACACCCTTTCTTACCCAAAGGGGGGTCTCACAAGGAACCACAGACCCCCGCCATAAAACCATCCTACATTCCAAGCCGGATTGATGAACTATTCCACATTTTATAAAGCATGATTGAAATGTCATTGAACCAAACGTCCTATCACCAGGTAATTCATGCAGTATTACTCTGGAAAGATTTCAACTAAGTATGATCCGAAGTTCATTTCTGTAGCCCACATGGAGGCTGAGATAGGTTTTATTAGTTCTAAGGTAAATATCCACCATGTTACAATACTGCCATCTAAGGACCAGACTGGACCCCTTTTTCCCTTAGGGAATTAAGAAATAGACAAACTTAATGCATCACTCTGACATTACTGTTTTATATTGTAACTTAGCTATATATTTGTGTGGTTACAAATTGTTATCCTTTCATTGATCTATGTATTCTATGTGTGTTGTTAAACATGATGATTTTATTAGTTATCTTGTATATTCCAAACTTTAGCTAGGTAGTTGATATAGGCCGTTGTCAAAATGAATGGGCCATGGTGGGAGTAGAATATGCAACACTTGCGCGTAAAACCAAATTAAACAAATTAACTTAAGGTTTTATTTCTCTCTTTCTTTATTGAAACAAAGAAAGAGAAGGAAGACCAAAGGGGTGGCGACAACTGTCAAGCCCCCCCCAGCTACACACACCCCGAGGATAAAACAGCAGGATCCTCCAGGGCTCGGCCCTTCTCCCTTCTCCCTTCTTCTTTTTTTGCTTCTTCATCTTCTTCTTCTTTTACGTCTTCTTTTGCATAGCCTCGTTTCGCGCACTAGCTCACGTTCGTTTCTAGCTTAAACTTTACTTCTTACACTTTGGTGCGCGATTTTTGCCTTACTATTTCAACAAGCCAAGCCTTCCAAATTGAATCACACACAGGTGTGTATAAGTAATTTTGTCGTTTTTCCTTTTGTGACAAAATCCAGCTTTTGTCTAGAAGATTTTGAAGGTTTTGCGTCGTTTGGCCAACACCAACTCCTTCCAACTTATCTGGCAAATTAAGTCAAATACTAGCGTTTATTCCGCTGTCAACCTCCGGCCCTCCGGCTACACGCCACACCAGGACCGGCTAACCAGATCTCGAGAGTGCCTACGAAGAAAGTCTGCTGGCAGACTGCGCCGACGCTGATCCACCGAGACATCGGCAGAGCCCGTCACCCCTGGCAACGGCCGTCGTCTCTGAGAGAAACCCACTTGGAGTGTGGCGTCCCCGTCGCCTAGCAACCAAACTCCGGGGCTCCAGCCAGGATCTCAACAGCGCTCCGCTACTCAAAGTAGGCAACTCTATCCTTTGCTCCGAACTGGGTTGATGTCGGAATAATACTAATCCCGATTTAATAATTCTCCACCGTTACGAATAAATGCTATACACATATCTAAATCCATTCTCTTTCACCATCGCCCAAATCACTGCTAGTTCAGCTGGTAGATATAGTTATTATTAGTTATAGATTCATGTCATTATCCTTGTTCATTTTACTGTGTTTAGTTAGTCAATAAATATTATCAACGTAACCCAGTCGTTGCCTGTGTTTCTTTGAGGTGAAGATCGGAGATCCCTGTAATCGAGAAATCACAACTTTGGATGTGAGATTGATCAAAACAATCTGTACTTTAATCAAATTGTCCTCCCTGAGGACTGGTGCCCCATTCTTTTAACGAGAGCAAAATTCAAATTGTGGTATTCACGCTACACATGCATGTTAGCTGAAGGAAGGCGTGTGACAATCTACACGGATTCAGAAATGGACAAACAGCTGTGAGTGGATCATGATGCCATTCAAGATTCCACTGGTCTTTGGAGAAATCATGAAGGATTAATTATAGCACCTCCGGATCTGCTCGGTTTAATGATCCAAGAGGCACATGGGTTGGCCCATGTTGCAAGGGGGGAGGTTAGGAGAAAGATCATTAAAGAGTACGGATTTTGGGCACCATACCTTTTAGAATGTATTTTTTGTCGGAAAGGTGTGATAATTATATCCCAACGCCAAGGGGTCCGATGCGAAAGTTGGTAATTGATTTTGTTGACATGATAAAACCAGTTGAAGGAGAAAGGTATATGCTGGTTGTTGTCAACAGATTCTCAAGGTGGCCAGAGGTCTGTCCAACTAAACGCAAAGACGCTCAGTCACTTGACAAATTTTCTGTGTAGGGAAGTAATTTGTAGATGGGGACTCCCTGATAGATAATCATCAGAAAATGGTAAAGAGTTTGTTGATAAAACAGTGAAACTAATTTTACAAAAAAATTGGGATTCAAACAGCTTTTTGCGGGTGATAGACAGTTCCAAGGCGCCAAGAAATTTTTGAAAAAACGAATGATGTTCTCTATTTTCCAAAGGATACTGGTCTGTTTTCTCTCTCCTTCTCAGAACATATCAGAAATATCACTGTGAAGTGCCTGGCTGTTCGGGGTTCCAGATGTCCTGAGGAGATTCTGACATCTAATATGAAGATCAAACAAGGACTGAAGGACCCTGAACCTGGACACTAAAATTGACAATGAAGAATCAATACTACACAAGAACTGTAGTGTGACCAATATGTACATTTTACTGTATGTATTGAATGTATGTGGATGTATAGGAATCTCAGATGTTTTTCCTTTTTGGCATCTAGGGAGAACAATGTTAGGCAGGGAAAGGTCCAGCGGAGGATCCGATGGGTTGACCAGTCTAAAGTTGGATGTTATTTTGATTTGATTTGTCTGGGGTTTCACATACATCTACTTATATTATTCCTTTTTTTAATTGGTCTGGAGTACTACCAAGTGGTGGCCTATGGCAGAGGGACCGTGAGAGAGTTTCCTATTTTAAATTCTTGATGGAAATTTCAAGAAAGTTTAGCTGCCTAATAGGTTTTCACTCACACTCCACAAATTGGTTATGCTAAAAGTAATTGGGAGGATTTTTATTTTCATTAGTACAATGAATTGGGTTTTTATTGTTAAGGGTTAGGTTAGGTTAAGAAGTTAGAAACCAGAGGTCATTGACCAGAAATGGTCGACCATTTGTGTGAAGGCCCTTCTATTAAAAGAAAGGCACATCCCAAAGGTGGGATGAGACAGATAAATAGAGGGGTTTATGAGACAGTAGAGGAGGGTTCTCACATTGGCAGAGATACTCCAGGATTCGGCATTTTGGACACTGTTTCTTTCTTGTTAATAAACTTCTTTTGAATTACAAGTAAAGACGTGTCAGCGGTGATCACTTCTTCACATCAGCACCTCAAGATACCACAAAGGTCTTCGAGGACAAGAGTGCAACCCTGGAGTTGACCGAGTGCAGCTTCATGGTGTACTACCTCCAGGCAGTGGTCATCCTGAGGCACCTCCAACGACCAGGCGTGGTGGAGCACATGACTGAGTATTCTTATGCTCTTTTTGTCTGCATTGTTAGTAAAATTCACCTGATACTTTTTCCATTCCCCATACTAATCAATGTGATATCCTTGTTTTGTGCAGGTGCAGGAGTGGATGGTCCGTCAGACAGACGGGTCAGGCAACGCCATTGTTGGTGTGAAGGAGCACAAGACCGCCACACAGCAAGTTGCCTCGTTTGCCCTGTCACCGGAGGAGGAGTGTGTAAGTTCAGATTTCCCCTGAGAATCTGTCAGAACCTGTTCAAAAGCAGAAATTAATCTTTATTCCTATGTTTCCTCTGCCAACAGTGGTTTGACATTTACTCCACACGAGTGCAGCCACAACTCCTCAACTCCAAGAAGCGCAAGCGGGATGACGAGGAGGAGCGGTTCTTCATCTCCACCGCGGGGAGGCCGATCTATAATGCCTTTTAGTTCCAAATCCTACCACCGTGTTATCCTCAATACCGGCTAATTCCACTCATTATACAGTACTTGACTTCTGTAGTGCATTCTTTTCTGTTCCTCACCGTAGGAGATAGTTTTTGTTTGCATTTACATATGACAATATACATTCACTAAATTACCCAAGGGATACACTGAGTCACCTACAATCTTTTCTTCCACATTAAATAATGATTTGAAAGATATATATAATTTCCAGGTGGTTCTATGCTAGTACAATATGCAGATGACTTACTTCTAGCCTCACCATCATCCACTGCTTGTGAGACTGACAATTGTCCTTCTCAAGGCTTTGGCAGTGAAAGGTCACAAAACTTCACTGAAGAAGGCTCAATTGTGTCAGAATGTGGTCCAGTATTTAGGACACACATTACCAGGCTCCACAAGAGTCCTTACCCCTTCAAGGATAAAGGCCATAATGGAAGTACCTAAACCTGTTAACATATCACAAATGAGGACTTTTCTTGGAATGACAGGTTACTGCAGGCAATGGATAATTGATTATGCATTACTCGAAGCACCACTCCAAGATATGTCCAAATCCATGTAGCGTACATGCGTGGCCTGGCATCAGTCACAAGCCATTAAGGAAGTTCATTATAAAGGACATGCAGAGTTACGGACCCACAATTGACACTTTGCGACTCTTCCCATCATCAAACTATCAAATTGATAGGAAACAGACATAGATCCCTCTTCCATAAACACCATGCTTTTAGCATGTCCGAATGACACAGAACCAGACCAAAGGTCAGCTCCAGAGGATCAACCAATGGACACCAGACAACTGGAAAATATAGGCAAAATCTCCAGTTTGTAACAATAAGATTTTGTCTAATGATATTTGTTTCATGTATAGGACAAGTAACAACAAAAGGACTGATTAACACTAAGGTGTGAATCCTGGCCTGTCTGTGCCATGCATGAACACACACACCAACCTCCCTTCCTCTGTCCCTCTCTAGATAGTCAGGTACTCGTATGTTAACACACATGGTAGTCCGTCTCAGTTCTAGAACCTGCATGAAGCTAACCACCCCCCCTTAACCTGGAACCTTTAGATTACATGAGCTAGACTGACAAAGAAACTCACACCTTCCCTCTCACACACCCCAGGTTGTCCAGTGGCCATTTTGAGTAGTTTTTGTTTACCACCATCTTGTGTAGTCTTCTTGATTCAGGTCATGTGGTCACTGACCACTTTGAATCGGCCATCTTGCCTTTGTTTGTGTCCCCACAAACACACACATACACATTGTCATGGGTTTTGAGCTAAGTAGGACCCAAAATGCAGCCAACACTTGGGGAACGGTGCAGACAGGTTTATTAAAACAAACAAAAGAACTTACAAAACAAACACAGGGGATGACATGACATGAACAGCTCTGACCCACCCGACATGAACAGACGACATGAACTGATGAGGACCAACCCAGAAATAAACAGATGAACCGACACAGACAAAGGGGAGCACAAAGACTATATAGACAAGGGAGGCAAGGGTGATTGAACAAAGGTGAAACACATTAGGGCGGGGCAGACAATCACCACACAGAAACAGGACCAAGACAGGAAGCAAAAACACTGATACACAAGGAAACCAATTACAAAATAAATCAGGAAGTGAGAAAGTCCAAAACAAAAACAAAAAGTGTCAGCAATAGCAAACCATGACACACACACACACACACACACACACACACCTGTATATACTAAATCAGACACTGTTTTACTCTGCTTCATTGTAAATAAATGCCTTTAAGTATAACTACTGGTGTGTTCAATGTTGCACAAGCGTGAATGTTGCCAACCTCTATTTTATAGAATTCTAATCCTTCAACTTTAACTTACTGTTGATTTGGTAGTTTGATTAACAATTAGCTTACTAACTATAACCAGAGTTCCAGATTAATGGTAATAATTTGAGACTAAAACTATATTGGCTATTTTGCGTATTTGTTTAGGCTGGTGCCCCAAGGACTTTAATTCATTTTAAAGTTATTATTTACTATTCATATTTTTAATATTAATATTTTCTTAAATTTATGATAGCCAATAAATTCGTAGACAACCAAATTCACATATTTGGGCAGCCAAAATAGGCTCATACCAACTAGCCTACAGTTGCGCTCCACAGTAAAAGGACACAGAGCCAATAAGATTCTAGACAAAGCTCAGAATCACCTCCTTAATGAGAGAGTAAGGCAGGTCCTTTTCACCATAGAAAGGTTCAAGGAAAAAGCTGACCACTTTTTCCAAAACTTGAAAACACTCCTACCAGTTGCGTTGTTTAAAAAGGTTGTTGACTTCACCACGAGAGCCCAACTAGCCCAACACACCAAGGGCAAAGAAAGGCAAAGAAAGAAATTCTGCAATCTCCAACACAAGACAATTAACTCAGGTAACAAAGCAGGAAACTCAAAAGAGGAACAGGAGGCAAACCAACACACAAAAACAGACAGATGGGTAAAGAACTTCTGACAGGGAACTTACCCAGCCCGAGAAGGAGGTCCTAACAAAAGGGCTAAATTTTGCTGTTACACCAGAACAAGTTCCTATAGTTGAACTCATCACAGCTACAGAATCAGCTATAAGGAAAAACAACCTGAAAGAAACTGAAGCAGAACAGCTAAGGTTTAAGGTGTCAGCAACCCTGTCCAATGCTAAGGCTCCACCTTCGAACCTCACCTATCATGAAAGAAAAGCTGTGATGTCCCTAAGCAAGGATAAGAAAATCACTATCCTTCCAGCTGACAAAGGGAGATGCACAGTAATTCTGAATACAAGTGATTACCATGCTAAGGTTGCCACTCTTTTAAATGACACAAGTACCTATGAAATATTGAAGCGAGATCCGTCCAGTGGCTACAAAAAGGTCATTGAATGCCTCCAAAAACTACAACAAGATGGAGCCCTTGACCGGCCACAATACCTCCGTCTCTATCCTCAGGACACCATTCCATGCCTATATGGACTCCCCAAGGTCCATA
The DNA here is from genome assembly GCF_002260705.1 of Seriola dumerili. Lineage (NCBI taxonomy): Eukaryota > Metazoa > Chordata > Actinopteri > Carangiformes > Carangidae > Seriola > Seriola dumerili. The sequence goes on along the minus strand of NW_019174307.1, from coordinate 37,928 downwards.
AGGAAGGGGCACCACTCCGACCCATCGTAAGCAGCATCAATTCAGTAACCTACAATATCGCTAAGCTTGTAGCCAACATCTTAGCCCCCCTGGTTGGGAACACACCACATCATGTTCGAAACTCGTTAGACTTTGTAAATAAAATCAAAGGCTTGAAAATGGCACAAGATGAAACCATGGTGTCATACGATGTGACCTCCTTATTCACCTGTATTCCAACCATGGAGGCAGTGGAAACTGTGAGGAATCACTTGAAACAAGATCACACACTACATGACAGAACAAACCTCAAACCAGATCAGATTTGCCAGTTACTGGATTTATGCCTCACAACCACATATTTCCAGTTTAACGGCAACTTCTACAGACAAAAGCACGGCTGTGCTATGGGCTCACCTGTGTCCCCCATTGTGGCCAATCTATACATGGAAATGGTAGAGCGAAAGGCCCTCAACTCCTTCAAGGGAACTCCACCAAGCCATTGGTTTAGGTATGTGGATGACACATGGGTAAAGATTAAAACACAAGATCTACAAGCCTTTACCCAACACATCAACTCAGTGGACAAGAACATCAAATTCACAAGAGAGGATGTCAAAGACAACCACCTACCTTTCCTTGACTGTGATGTCCACCTTGCTGGGGACAGGAGCCTCCACATTGGAGTATACAGGAAGCCCACGCACACAGACCAATACCTTCTCTTTGACTCACATCATCCACTGGAGCACAAACTGGGTGTTATCAGAACCTTGCAACACAGGGCTGACAACATACCAACCTCCACTCGGGCCCAAGCAGAAGAACATAAACATCTAAAGGGAGCTCTGAAAACTTGTGGCTATCCGAGTTGGACTTTTGGCAAAACAACAACACGCTCCAGAAAGAATACCAACACGGAGGATGCTGAGAAAATGAAAGATAAACGCAGAAACATCGTCATTCCATACGTGTCTGGGGTCTCAGAGAAACTCAGGAGGATTTTTAACAAACATCAAATCCCTGTATGTTTCAAACCCAGTAACACGCTCAGGCAGAAACTGGTACCTCCCAAAGACAAAACACCACACAATCAGAAAAGCAACCTGATATATGCGGTCAAATGCAGTGAGGAATGCAATGACCTATATATTGGGGAAACTAAACAACCTTTAAACAAACGTATGGCCCAACACAGAAGGGCAAACTCTTCAGGCCCTGTCTCAGCTGTCTACTCCCACCTAAAGGAAAAGGCACACTCCTTTGAAGACAGCAATGTCAAAATCTTGGACAGGGAGGACAGATGGTTTGAAAGGGGAGTCAAGGAAGCCATCTATGTAAAAGTGGAGAAGCCATCGCTAAACAGGGGAGGGGGTCTGCGACACCATCTATCCCCCATCTACAATGTCGCCCTTTCATCGGTACCCAGGAGAGTCAACAACATAACCTCAGACGACTCTCAACGATCGTCATCCACCAGGGGCTCACCTGACCCTAACGACGGTCGTCCACATGAGACCACAACAATGGTCAGGTGAAACCAGTACTTTCACAGGTACTTTGGTGGACCCACCCACAAGAGGTTAAATACCTGGGTCCTACTCCACTTTCTTGGTCAGACTAGTGTGGACTAGAGGGACCAATACATAAGAACTGATGAAGCCGCTTGGATAAGAGGCGAAACGTCTTCCACAGACAAATACAAGTCCAGTTGCCTTCGATTTAATTTGAGAGAGAGATAGCTCATGAGATAGAGCTCAGACCCAACATAATGGTGCCCCTGCGTGTGAGGCAAAGTACTGTTGGCAAATATTCATAATTGTGCAATATTAAATTCATAATTTGGCCAAAACTGCAAAGGTAAGAGCTAAAATTTTAGTCCACCACAAGAGTAAATGTACTTACAAGTGCACTGTGGTGAGAATTGGTTTACCAATTTTATCTGAAGCAATATTAGACGTCCTCCAGTTAATAATAGCTAACACATAAGCCTTATTATCACAATAAGAGCTTGCTATTGTTGCTAACAATTCCAGTTGAGTTTATCCTGTAGAAAGTGTAAGAACCACAGTTAAGCATTTGAATACCACGTGTTCAATGCTATCTAGTAAAGCTGTCAGAATTGGCTGTTAATTCAAGTGCTGCTCCCTTTAACTTAGACACTGTGTACAGAGAGCTTGTACCTGGCTGTTACTGCCAAGCATTTAAGTCTGAGTAAGACATAGAGCCTGAGATAGAGCCACAGTGTGCTACCAGCCCTGTGAAACCCAAGTTCTGCACCAAGCTGTTACTGCCCTGCATTAAAGCCTGAGTCAACTTGAAGAGATAATCCTTGGACTGTTACTGCCTTGCATCTCAGTCATTGCTTTTTGAAACATTTCTTAAGCAGACAGTAAACCTGCACTTGCCTTTACTGTCCTTAATCTTTATGCCCAATAGTGTAGCTACCCCTCCTCCACAGGAAGCTACCCCCCATAGTGTAGGCCACTGCATTGTTTAGTTAGGCTAGTGTACTGCCAAACTACACTACAAGGTGTCTTCCAGCGCAACACCACAGCCAACTACATTGCCTTCTTGTTAGAACTCCTGTGTAGAGCAGTTTATTTCTTCCCTAGCACAGAGCCTGAAGCCTGGCTACTGCACTCCCTGGAATTTAACTTGCTGATAAATTCTAGGTAAAGAAATAGACTTGCTACTCAGTGACAGAGGCGATGCTCAGACTGCATCCAAAGGCCCATTGTTAAGATGTGTGCTGTTGAACTTCCACAGGCAAACCAACATTGCCCTTCAGAGCCAAGTGGCCCTAGAGGAGGAGGGAAAAATCGCTTAGAGATCAAAATGCTTTTCTCCTCCAGGAAGTTGAGGCTAACAAGAAAGCCATGCGCTACTTAGGAGACCTGCATGCAGCAGAGTTAGATCTCTGTTCACACAAGGAAGAATTGTTAAGGGTTAAATCGGAATGCCTTGCTCCACCACAATCGTTGAGTGCTTGTGATTCTGGTTTTCTGCTTCACACTCTTCCCTCCTCAATGACAGGTTAACTCCGCCCCCACTCAGAAGATGGGACCAATTCCCAACTGACCCTAAGTCCTGGGAAATTAAGTCAGCTCCTCAACCTCCACTGAGAGACAGAGGTTACACCCACCTGACGTCCTATCTTCCTGAAATTGACATTGAAGAGACAGGTAGTTTATCCGGTAGAGGATATTCATGTTCCCATCAGCCACTGATTCAAAACACTTTCACCTGTGCTCACCCCTCCAATAGGAAGACCAAAACTTTCCTGGACTGTTCAGCCTACTGTCTGCGCCTTCATGAGAGTGATGACCACTGCTCAGCTCCTTCTAGTCCAGCTAACTTAGTCTCACCTTCATCAGTAGGGACCTCACAGTGCCCCTGCCTCAAAGTGCTTGAGTTCATAGCAAAGGACATTGAACATTTTGATTCAGATCAACATATTGAAAACTACTTTAGTGAGTTAGATCATAACCTAATTGATTTACCCCATGCAACCCAAAGGGAGAAAACTAAACTAGTGTGGAAGACCAGCTGAAAGCAGTCCACAAGGTTATGCAATCACTGCCTCCCAGTGTCAGAGATGACTACAAAGAGCTCCGTCTAGCACTGACAGAAGAATTCTCTCCTGTTGCGGATGAGATAAAATATTTGGTTGCAGCTTCTCAAATCAAACACTCTCGCCAGAAACATCCCAATGACTTTCACCAAAGTTTGAGGAATGCATATTTTCAGGGTAGGAACACCAGGCTTAGAGGAAACCTCCACCCTCAAGTCTTTGTTCCTACGAAACCTCCATCCCTGTGTACGCACTCACGTTACACTGATGACGCATCAAGGTAAGCCCACCATGCAGGAAATAAAGAAGATGACAAAAATGGCTTTGGAAACCATGGTCACTTTCAAGGCAAGGGGTAAAACAACTGAGCCTAGCAGCTCAGACACCTTAGCGTCACACAGACATGTAACCTCAAAAGATCACCCTCAGAACAGATCGAAGGGGGGTGATAAAAGGCCACATACGAGTGTTGAGCGTAACCGCCACATCCCCAAACTGCATAGAGATAGGCACTCCCACAATAGGAGCAGGAGACGGCCTTACGCAGATATTCTGGCTCAGACACAGGACCAGTCAACACATGGATCAGACAATGACCACATCATCTCCGACCATGTTAACTCAGACAGTGACAATGCCTCTGAATGTTTTCAGCTACTCAAAGTGTTATAGCTTTGTGCCACAAGTTAGGGAAAGCTTAAAGCACCGGCGCTGCAGAGTTCACCATACTGACAGTAAGTAGGCTCAGGGTACCCTACACTTTTGCAGATGGACACTGTTGGGCCTTAACATGTGGTCGACCTAGAGCAGGCCTGCTCCGGCCTACATGTAACCTCAGAAGCCTGACCTCAGAGCCTAAGTTCTAGCCTCAGGCCTGAACAAAGGAAAGGGCGCCAAAAACGGCCCCTCACAGACTCCATCTCCCAGCAGGCCTTGCAGTTCACACCTGAGTGTGAAATCTGGGGGAGTCCCAAACTCACGCTTCCCATTGGCGGAGATGCAGGGGACCCCGGCGACTCCGCATCTATAAAGGTCAGACGCGCATACTGACCATGGCCTTTCCATCGTAGCTGTAGCAGAGGTAGCCCGCTCTCTCTCTCTGTGAACCAGTCTACTAACAGAGGTAACAACCCTGTGCACATTTTCCCCGCGGAGTTTGGAGATTCTCCCCTCGCTGGACGAGCTGAGACCCCCCCCCCCCTCTTTGTTTGTTACTTCATTTTTGTGGTGTTTAACGGAACACCACGCGCAGATCCAACAAGAGGTCTCTGCCGACGCAGATCACGATCTCTCTTACCTGCAGAAGGAGGAAGCAAATTCTTCACGGAGGCGCGGACAACTCGACGTTCGTTACCCTCTTATTAAGTCGACATTGCTGGTTTTCTTCACTGCCAACAAGAAATCAGCCGCTGCAACCCTCACGAACGAGGACGGCACCGTCAGGACCACATCGGAGTAACCGTGTTGGATTCCACCGACGGACTGATACACACCCCATCGCTTGGAGGCGATCCAAGTAAGAGGTTTACGTCTGGGCAGAGACTGTAGTAAT
>NW_019174307.1:32206-32579 GCF_002260705.1 Seriola dumerili | reverse complement strand
AAAGAGAAGTCTTTGGTCATTATTGTGTATGTTCATTGCGATCCATGACTGATTGAGAAGGTCTGAGCTCGAACTTAATCCTTCAATTAATACTCACGGTCCCTGACCTAGGGACCCATTACTCGGAGTGTACTATTAAGGTTATGAGACTACAAAGTGATTTGGTTATTGTTCCCGGGTGGTGCCCCGTATTATGAATTAATATTGATTAACACAATATTACTGATTAATAATTAATCAACGTCATACGTCAATGATTTATTAAGGATTCTAAGGCTTCTTAGTTAATATCCAAACGTGCTCCTACCAGACCCAACAACACAATGGGTTTGTCAGCAGCAGCAAACTAAATTCTGAATCGAATCAGACACTA
>NW_019174307.1:0-32181 GCF_002260705.1 Seriola dumerili | reverse complement strand
TGCTTAGACCCGTCCGCCATCTTGGACCTCTGCGGGACGTGATCGCTACAGATCACACCCGCCATCTTACCTCACACACACACACCCACATACCTACACATAGACACACACACCCCCACACACACACGCATACCCGCACACACACACACACACACACACACACACACCACTTGATTGTATGGCTGTTTTCCTCTTATATGTGTAGATTAGTCGATTGATGGTAGTATACTAGGATAAATCAAGACTGGTTAACTTTGTTGTTGTGGAGATTTAATAAATGTCATTGTAGTTGAAAGAGAAGTCTTTGGTCATTATTGTGTATGTTCATTGCGATCCATGACTGATTGAGAAGGTCTGAGCTCGAACTTAATCCTTCAATTAATACTCACGGTCCCTGACATAGGGACCCATTACTCGGAGTGTACTATTAAGGTTATGAGACTACAAAGTGATTTGGTTATTGTTCCCGGGTGGTGCCCCGTATTATGAATTAATATTGATTAACACAATATTACTGATTAATAATTAATCAACGTCATACGTCAATGATTTATTAAGGATTCTAAGGCTTCTTAGTTAATATCCAAACGTGCTCCTACCAGACCCAACAACACAATGGGTTTGTCAGCAGCAGCAAACTAAATTCTGAATCGAATCAGACACTACTGTCAAATTCTGTAGGTAGGTAGGTAGGTAGGTAGGTAGGTAACTCCTTAGTCATACTTTACAGGTGAGATTACTAACAATGTCCTATGGCCAACATACCAAATATGTATGTATGCACTTTGAAATCAGTTCTCGTTTCCATCATTTATGATTGTGATCTTATTGGTTTTTTATTTGCAGCATGCTTGCATGGATGCAGCAGTGTCAAAAGAGGAAGCTGGAAAAAGCCTTGGCTGAAAAAGGCGGCAGAGCAGAGGGCAGTGCACCTGTAGAAGAAGCTCCATGACACCCAGTAGAGACTTCAGTGCCCTGCAGCAGGTGGACATTGTTCATGCCTCCACAAATTGGGTTATGAATTAAGTGTAAATCACTAAGAATTTGGCCAACATGTAGCACATTGAGTGTGTGAATTGGGACAGTTATACGGATAGTGTCAATACATTTGTACTTGATTGCAATATACAAGTTTTAGCATAAGAAAGGCAATATCTGTGTTTGTGCTTTTGAGAGCAGATGTGACTGAAGCCAGCAGCCAAATAGAGTGCCCAGACTGAAGGGATCCTTCATATTCACCTCAACGCTTTTGATGAATTAAAAACTATTAAATTGGTTATTTCTTTGTGGTTATTAATCGTCTGCCGGGTGTTCATTTGAGGTTGTGTATAGAATTTTTGCTTTTTGTCTACAGTGATGGCAGATGGATTATAAAACTGGTAATTAGATGTCACAATATGGTCTCATATTGAGTGTATGACAAACAAAATGAAATCCATTTCCCACGGCAGACTGCTCCGCAACACGACACACAAGGACAGTGACGTGAGTGCCTGTCGAAAAGATTGACGGTGTCATAGCTGCTGGTGCTAAAGTAAACTTGTTCAAAGTCTGCCAACTCTGTAAGCAGAACAAAAAGGAGTGTTGGGATCTCATGTGTTTCAAACAAGCCAAGCATGTGCTCTGAACAACAGAAGCACATGAACAGGTCTGCAGCTGTTTAGGATAAAGTCAGAGCCTGCCAACCTCACTGATGGGTAGGAGGTTAGTTTAAATTCAAACTCTGGCCCCTCACTGGCTGAACTCAAGGCTTTTAAAAAAAAAAAAAAATATATATAATAATATATATATAATATATATATATAATATATATAATATAAGATATATATAATAATAATAATAATAATAATAATAATAATACAAATTTTATACAAAATTTGTATGACTTCGTTGATGCAGACGTGAAAGGAACCTTCCACTTGTTGCACAGCAAGTAGCAGTTATCAGTATGTGCTTCCATTATGGCCCCTGACACCACTAGATTGTCGAATCAGTTTTTGCCTCATTGACATTAACTCATCTTTTTCTGAAGATGAAACCCAGATACATTTCACTGTTCAAGCATGTCAGGTTATAAAAGTGGTCAGATACAGGGCTTTAAAAAAGTGACATCAAAAAAGTGCAGGAATTTTATTCAACCAAGTCCAGAGACTTCAAGTAATGCAGAAGTCACATGCACCATATTAAAATAAAAAAAGCTGAGTGATCGGGCCAATCTGGAACAGGTGTTTTAATTTGATGCAACTCAATACAATAAACGATAGCTTCCAAAGTGATGTGATTAAAAAAATAAAAAAAAAAATATTCGTGCATCATTTTAAGTTTCTTCCCACTGGAGAAAATTCTGAGAACTCAGCAGAATAATGAACTCAGACTCTTGTTCTTTGTTTGTTTAGTGAATCAATGAAGCAGCAACTAAAGATTTGTGTTTGAAACTTTGAACAAAGTGAAAGGAGGACGACACAGAAACATGACTTTCTATAGTGTCGCCTTTAGTCAACCAGCATGAAACTAAACTACAGTCCAGCATAACACCTACATCAGCTCAAACTGAAGTGATGCCACAAACAACTTTATATACAGACTTGCCAAACACTTACAAAGCTTCCTATTGGATGATCACATCCCTCAGTAATCAGGCTGTCATCTGTGTCACCTGTAGCTCCACCTGCCTTCACTTTGAAGTTATCAGAGCCATCTCGTGATCCACCTCACTGTCAAACAGAGTTAGAGAATACACACTATAAATCAATGTCATATATTAGAACAAAAACATAGAAACAACAAGTTCTACAAGTTACTGCTAAAGAAAACACCTGAGAAGCTTTCACTCATATCAATGTCATTTTTGGATAAAGAATAAAAAATAGAGAGTCTAGTCTGTGTGCTTACCTGAATCACCTACACATTTATTTAAAGACATCGCTAGTTTGTCTTTCATGGTTTTTACAGTTTAGTGTTTTATGTAATTTCATTTAGTTGAATAGTCTCCATTCTATAGTCTCTGTTTGATCTGTGGAATCACATTTTATTTTTGTTACCTATGGGTTTTGGTCTCTGTCTTGTGTGTGTTCAGACAAGGGTGTGGAAGTGTAAACTTCTTATAATGAAATAAAACCAAACCAACCATATTGTATATTATAGTAACTGAGGAAGTTTATGAACTAACACGGAAGGTGACAGACAAACTCAGTCTTAAATTGAGCAGTGTTTCAGTACACACATTGAGTTCACTGAGGTCATCAATTTTATTTCTCTTTCTTTTTTTAGTGCCATAAATCAAGTTCATCATCAGGACTTGTGTTTTATCTATAAATGCAAATCAGAAGACAGTGTTCAAAGAAACTATTTTCGATTTCTTCTTTCTAAGAGCTCTGTAGTGACCATATATGGAAGAAACAGGAAGCGCTTCAGGTGTCTCATTTGGTAATTGCTAATTTGGAACCACACCTGTGACAGGTGAGTTGGACTATAAAGAGAAGTGAGTCAGTTGTGTGCTGTTTGTTCTGAGGAAGGTCTGAAATGTTGCTCTTCTCTGTAAACCGTTTGTGAATTGATGGAGGCCATAAAAACTGTCCAAGTCTTCAAAAGTAACTTCAGATTTATGAGACTGGAATGAAAGACACCTTTATGGCTGGCTGTGGCTCAGGAGGTATTAATACCTCATCTACCAGCCTTACTGCTCAGCCTTCTACTGACAACTCCAGCCTCAAATTTGGTTTCCTAAACATCGGATCACTGTCTACTAAAGCATTACTGATTCTACTCGTTTCTAAACAATAAGCTGGATATGATTGGTCAATGAAATGTGTTAAACCAAACATTATCTTCCCTCTTAATGAAGCTTTTCCACCTGATTACACTAATGTAAATGCTGCTGGAGCAACTAAGGGAGGAGGGGTTGTGTTGATCTATTTTCAGACTAACCTCAAATCTTGAAGTGACCTTTAACTCTATATCGAGGCTCTTCTACACCAGTTATGAATTGACATATCCATGACAACAGACTATAACCATTGCACCTTGTGGTACTCTGAAAGCAACCTGACCTTTTATTCAAAACTTTTGGAAGAATTTATCTCAAGTCTTGTTACATACATGACGACAGGCAGAGTTTTACAATAAACAATTTCAACAACTAATGGATCGGAATAAAAGTATGCATTTTTCAACATCAAACAAGACAAAGGGGAGTGTAGTAGAGCACTTCAGCAGATGTGCAATAAAGGTGTATGCAGCCTGCTCATGCGATCACTTTTGAAGCGTTTCATACTCGTGTCAGAACAATGGAGAACGCTTTTTATGTCACACTGCCAAGTAATGCCTCAGTACAGGTATATCCAAAATTAGCTAAGCTGATCGTTCTGAACGAGCCATATGAAGTGGGGGTTATCGTGCTCCAATATCCCAGGGTCTGGCCAAATATTACTTTTAAGGGAATTCTTATGGTAGGTGCTGAAAGAACACTGGGATATCTAATGCTGAAGATGTTTTATTGAAGCTTGGCCAAGGAGACAGGAATAATCAATACAGTTCTTTGTGCATGATGTAACCTCAAATCTGAAGCAGGAACCTGTGGTGATAGGTTTTGTATATTTAGAAAGAATAGCTATAGGTAGCTTGCATTCCATAATTGGTCAAATAACCCCATAAGATGGATGAGGGGTTGGAGAGGGATGTGTTACTACACTGTTGGTTCATTACCCATAAACAAGGAAACATGACTATATACATATGAGTGCTGATTCTTAGAACACTCAGCCACTCGTTACTGCCCATCCAAGGTCTGTTATCAGTCCTGGCACCAGCAGTATCAGCAGAAGGTACAGCTTCGTCTGGAGGAGCCGCCTCAGCATCTCAAAGCTAGTAATATTTAGTGCAGTAGCTGGTTCACTGTGACCTAGCGTCTCATGCTGACCTCTCACCTTGAGTCAGTAACTCATCAGGTGGACAAGAGAAAATTCCTTCACAATTACAGCAAAAGATGCCAATGGATTGTCTCTAAAACACAGCAGACAGACTTACTTACTTTGCTGGTTTTTATGATTCTATACCTAGAATAGTAATTTAATTCTAAATGCCTCACACACCAGACAACATCCTGCAGATGTTTGCAATAGAACAATATTACAAATCTTGTTTGTTTTTTTGGGGTCAGAAGGAGCCGCTGAAACGTTTAAAAGACAGCTGGCAGAAATACTGGGATTAGATCCGGGCGTCCATTTGTGATACTGTCAACCTCCATTTTAGGAAACTCTATACTGCTCCACACCCCGCTGACATTCATGGTGGTAGTTATAATACTTTCTTTTTCTTTTTAAATAGCGACATTGTGGATTATTAACTAGTGGGTGACAGCTATGTACCACTGCTCCGATGTATAAATGTCTCGGATGAGGTTCGGCGTATGCCCGCTCCTGACTTGCTGACAAGCCAAACTACACATCACTTTTGTAAATCAAGGAAGTATGCCTGTCCTCAGTCTGTACCGTTCTGGGCAGGAGGGTGTGAGGTCGATGATTAAATAACCATGTGGATCTCTGGTGGCATCTTCAAAGCTTTCCAGGAAAAAGGCTTTTTGTGAGGGGAAGATTTGATCAGACAATATATTTACCTGTAACTTGTCCCGAGGGTTTTTAAACATCACCAGATAATTGCTGTTCAGACTAATGGTATGACTGATTGTCTCGGTGAAATACATTCTGGGTCAGCATCATAACACTCATTTTTCTATGATGTCTGTACTGGGTGAAAATTCTGACCACTTCGGGGTGGTCTGATGCTTGAAAAATAACCAAAATGATCAGATGATTCCAGTCGGGAGGAAAAAGGTTCAAGTCTTGAAAAGAATCAGGTAGCCCTTCCACAAATTTAATATTTTTATTCATCTTTTGCAGTTCAGCATACATAGGTTGAAAAGAAGTATAAATCCACACAATGTTTTCCGGTACAGCATCCATGACATGATTGAGGTTTTCCAGTACATTTTTTACAAAATAAGTTTTCCCGCAACCGCTGTGTCCCACAACCAAACATGAAAAAGGCACAGTGAGTCTTGGATCAAAATCAATCTCCTCTGTAACAGTGAGGTGTGACTTTTTTTTTTTTTTCCCCCCCGCTTGTTCAAATTCGAATAGCCGAATGGCAAAGTTGTCCCGTCGCTAAAGAGATGTCTTTTGTCATACACCACTCTAAACTTTTTCAGAAATGTTGAATCCTTCAGTGAAAAGCTCTTTCTCATCTGATGTTGCGCTGAGGAGTCTCAATCACGCCCTCTTGCGAGTCTTTCAGATATCCCCCCATCAGCTCCCTGATACCTTCAAAGTTGACCCGCTCGCAGCTTTCCCGGGTCTGCGTGATACCCTTGACACGCAGCACTACTTTCTTACCGTTTCTGGTTTGGTACCTGTAACTCTTGGGACCGGCGGCCGCAAATTCTTGGATGCTATCACCCCCCAGCTCGTCCGTCAAATCCCCCAGGTAATTACCCAACTCTAAGGGGGACTCCCTGTCTTTCACCACGTAGATCAAGCTGTCGGTGTCCATATAGAGAACGTTCTCTCCCAACCATTCCATATAACCGTGCAGCTTGAGGCGGGCGTAGGCGGTAGTGAATGCGGCGATTAATACGTTATTGGCTCTGCCGGGGGGCACGACGCAACGCTCGTTGTAGTTCCTGCGCGGAGGATAGACGACGGCCCTGATGAACCTAAAGTAGTTTTGAGGTTTGTCAAAGTCTTTGTGGATGATGGTAGGGTGACCTAGTGGGTAAGAAAAGCTACAGTTGACATACGGGTACAGAGAAGTGATGTCCATGTAACATACAGTTTTGTTAGGCGGCGCCGTGTACCTCAGTCTCACGGCGCTCGTCCTGCCTCCGTAAAGAGTATGACGAGGGGAGAGATGTTCGGGAGCCTCAAAGTCCTTGAGAAACTTTTTCACCCCGGGGTGGGATTTTTTTCATCTCTGTCCACTTGTGTTCTCTCATGACTGTGCGGATGCTCCTCGAAGGGGGGTCCCCATCAAAGAATGAATACACGTCAGACAACCATGGTAAAAGCACCCCAGAAACTCCCAAGTGTACTTTTCACTGCAAAGTATGGGCCAATCTGTTTTTCTCCCCTGTTTAAGGCATGCTGGATAAAGATATTTTGGCTGTGTGCTACCCACTCTAACCATTGGATGGAGGCATTGGAGTATGATTTACACTGTCTTCTGTAGTCATCGAGCGAGGGTATGGCTAGGGTTTTAGGAGGCAGGAAATTAATGAGAAAGACCTTCATGTAGGCCGATGCGATGGTTTTGCAGCTGAAAGGGTCCACGTCTGTCGTTGAGAAACAGACACAGCCTTCGGCGAGAATATGGACGTCCTTTTTACAATAGTACCGAGCTTCCCTCTCGGGAACTGGCGTTACTGTACCAGCCTCGGAACTCTTCCCACCGCTGCGCTGTCATTCTTTCTATGCCATAATCACTCTCAGGCGGGTATGGTCCATTGTACTTTAAGCACTCCTTGGAGCTGAACACGTGAGGGAAGTAGCCCTTGGTTTGATTGCTGAAACCTAACGCTTTGGGTATGGTGCTGAGAGGCATGGTGAAAGACAGTTGGTAAATTTTAATTCATAATCGGTATCTGTGAAGCAGAGAATTTTACTTCCTTGCATGATGAGAGAGGGTTCTAAACCCAGCTCTAGCATGCTGCTAAGAACCAGGTAGCTGTCGAAACCTTTGGCGTTGTGGGCTATGAACTTAGTTCTTCAGTAAAATGGTCTTCTGAAATGCAGGACAAAGTCCAAAAAAGGGACGTGGGTGCCGTCCTGGTTGACAAATGTTTCAAAGTTGTAGAAAATAAATTTCTCGCTGTGTTGGGTAGCAGGCAGGACACTCTGAATGTTAGGCATTGGATGATCGTCGACGCCGGGCAATTTCTCACCGCAGATTTTACATTTAGGCTTCATACAGTCATGACAATCATACCATCACCAATAGCAACACAGTACATTTTTTTTTGCATTCCAGGCATTCTTTTTTTTTTTTTTTTTTTGTTTTATATCAGATCACAAGAGCTGGCATACGTTTGGAGCATTGGCGCTTGTTTAGGTTCTTTATACCTGGTAAAACAAGAGGGCGTGCGACACATCCTGTGACAATCGCCGCAGAGTACGGGGGTTAACGCAGGTGGGGTCATTGCAGACGGAGCAGAAACCTTTGCAGTGATGCGAGTGAGGATTTTCATAGCTTCTGTAACAATAGTGACAGATGTGCCTGGCCCCTATAAAGGCTTTGAGATTTCTTATTCCATAGTAATGGTTTTGGATTAAATACAGAAACGGGGGTTAGAGCGATCAGAAAAGTCAGTTTCAAATTGAGAGAGGGGGCGGTTGTCAGGGATTCTGTAAAACACCACAATTTTACGTTGAACAATATTTTCTAATTTGCCTACATCGCTAAAGGTCACTGGTGTCTGAACACTTAGACCGGTGAGACGTTGCAACTCTCTTCTTCGTTCTTTGGCCTCTGTCTGTGAGTTGAGGGTTGATGAGATGAGCTAAGTTGATGATGAAGCAAAGATGATCGTTCCTATTGTCTATGATGTACAGATGTTTCTTTTATTTATTATTTCACAGTCTAAAGTTTTGACTGCTTTTCGTGTCTTACCCCCTCTGGGGTTTCGCACCACCTGAATGAATTCAAGGTTAGCGTCTGAGGCTATCTGTGTTTGATTGCACTAAGCGTTCTAGTAAACCTTTAAAAGCCGGCAAGATAGCTTCACCGGCTTCGTCGACGGTTACGTTGATGTGATAGTTAGAAATAAAAAGGCAAAAACGTGCAAAAGCACATCATTACATTTAGCCTTTAATTTCACTTTGTTGGCCAGATCCCTGAGGATCCTGACGACATCTTGGTAAAATTGAGCTAAATCAGGCACGTTTTTAGGAGGTGGTACATTAAAAACTTGTCTCATTTCTAGATTGTTGAAACGATCGCGGGATAGTGTTCTACATAGCTCGGCCTCCCGCCCTGAATTTCCCCTGCTCTGATGAGTGGGGTTTGATTCACACACGCTTGTATGAGCAGCGTGCAAGGCAGGGGAGATGGGTTCATTATAGGTCTCTATCGGCAGGGTTTGAGGAGAGGGAGCGTGCGACACATCGGCTGTGAATCAGGCCTGAGGGTCAGACCTGTGCTGCTGGGAGGGGTTGGGTGACGGTATTTGTTCGACTAGTTTGAGAGCATCTTCTATATTTTGGAAATAATTTTCTGTATAGCAGATTTGTTGCATTTCAGCAAAAGGATCAGATTCGGGGGAATTTTCAGGTATGCTGGCTATGCTATCGTCTACCGCAAAAGCGGGTGAAATACGGTTCAATTCCTCTACATATTTCTCTAATTCGGTTGGAACCACGTCAGACTGACAAGGATTGTAAAAAAACCCAAGTTTAATTCTTTTGCCATGCTGAAATGTCACACCTTGCTTTACAAATTTTCACACAAAGCCATGAAAGCGGACAAAAGACCCTGACCCAACTGTAGAATGACTCTGCAATTGCTCGCGCACACACTGAGGATCGACGGGGTGGGTTCTTGAGTTTCTCCGATGAAAGTAAGGAGGTCCTTTTCGCCCTCTTCTGGGTCAACTGGTATCTTGAGGTGCTGATGTGAAGAAGTGATCACTGCTGACACGTCTTTACTTGTAATCCAAAAGTTTATTTACAAGAAACAGTGTCTAAAAATGCTGAATCCTGGAGCATCTCTGCCAATGTGAGATCTCTTAACTTAACTTATAATGTATAGTTTCAAGGAAACCTTTTGATAAAACCTTAGTTGACACCTGTCTGTGAATGTTCTCATTCGTCCAGGTCATAGTTATCTCTCTCTCAAATTAAATCGAAGGCAACTGGACTTGTATTTGTCTGTGGAAGACGTTTTGCCTCTTATCCAAGCGGCTTCATCAGTTCATCATGTATTGGTCCCTCTAGTCCACACTAGTCTGACCAAGAAAATGGAGAAGGACCCAGGTATTTAACCTCTTGTGGGTGGGTCCACCAAAGTACCTGTGAAAGTACTGGTTTCACCTGACCATTGTTGTGGTCTCATGTGGACGACCGTCGTTAGGGGTCAGGTGACCCTGTTGTTGTCCCCTGTGAACGACAGTCGTTAGGGTCAGGTGAGCCCCTGGTGGATGACGATCGTTGAGAGTCGTCTGAGGTTATGTTGTTGACCCTCCTGGGTACCGATGAAAGGGCGACATTGTAGATGGGGGATAGATGGTGTCGCAGACCACCTCCCCTGTTTAGCGATGGCCTCTCCACTTTTACATAGATGGCTTCCTTGACTCCCCTTTCAAACCATCTGTCCTCCCTGTCCAAGATTTTGACATTGCTGTCTTCAAAGGAGTGTGCCTTTTCCTTTAGGTGGGAGTAGACAGCTGAGACAGGGCCTGAAGAGTTTGCCCTCCTGTGTTGGGCCATACGTTTGTTTAAAGGTTGTTTAGTTTCCCCAATATATAGGTCATTGCAATCCTCACTGCATTTGACCGCATATATCAGGTTGCTTTTCTGATTGTGTGGTGTTTTGTCTTTGGGGTGTACCAGTTTCTGCCTGAGTGTGTTACTGGGTTTGAAACATACAGGGATTTGATGTTTGTTAAAAATCCTCCGGAGTTTCTCTGAGACCCCAGACACGTATGGAATGACTATATTTCTGCGTTTATCTTGCATTTTCTCAGCATCCTCCATGTTGGTATTCTTTCTGGAGCGTGTTGTTGTTTTGCCAAAGGTCCAACTCGGATAGCCACAAGTTTTCAGAGCTCCCTTTAGATGTTTGTGCTCTTCTGCTTGGGCCCGAGTGGAGGTTGGTATGTTGTCAGCCCTGTGTTGCAAGGTTCTGATAACACCCAGTTTGTGCTCCAGTGGATGATGTGAGTTAAAGAGAAGGTATTGGTCTGTGTGCGTGGGCTTCCTGTATACTCCAATGTGAAGGCTCCTGTCCCCAGCAAGGTGGACATCACAGTCAAGGAAAGGTAGGTGGTTAGTTGACACCCTTCATTAACTTATTAATAAAACTTACATGAAGGAAGAACCTACAACAATTTAAACTGTTGAAAGAGGAAGAAATGAAGTGGATAATACACTACATATTCCCCCCCTTCGAGGCTCAAAAAGCCTCGACAACAATAAAACCCAATTCAGTGAAATAATGAAAATAAAGATTCTCCCAGTTATTAATAGCATAACCAATCCATGGCGTGTGAGAGTGAAAACCTATTAAGCAGCTAAACTTTCTTGAAATTTCCATCAAGAATTAAAAATAGGAAATTCTCTCACGGTCCCCCTGCCCTAGGCGACCACTTCGTAGTACTCCAGACCAATTACAAAAAGAGGAATACTATGGGTAGATGCATATGAAACCCCAGACAAATCAAAATAACATCCAACTTTAGACTGGTCAACCCATCGGATCCTCTGCTGGACCTTTCCCTGCCTAACATTGATCTCCCTAGATGCCAAAAAGAAAACATCTGAGATTCCAATACATCCACATACATTCAATGCATACAGTAAAATGTACATATTGGTCACACTACACTTCCTATGCAGTGTCGACTCTTCATTGTCAATTCAGTGGCCAGGGTCAGGGACCTTCAGTCCTTGTTTAATCTTCATAGTAGATGTCAGAATCTCCTCAGGACATCTGGGACCCCGAACGACCAGGCACTTCACAGTGATACTTCTGATATGTTCTGAGAAGGAGAGAGAGAACAGACCAGTATCCTTTGCAACATAGAAAACATCATTTGTTTTTTCACAAATTCCTTAGCTTTTTGTGGGTGATAGACAGTTCCAAGGCGCTGTTTGATTCCCAATTTTTTTGTAAAATTAATTTTCCTGTTTTATCGACAAACTCTTTTTCATTATCTGATGAAATTCTATTGGAGTCCCCATCTGCAAATGACCTCCCTACACAAAAACTTGTCAAGTGACTGAGCGTCTTTGCGTTTAGTTGGATAGGCTTCTGGCCACCTTGAAAATCTGTCAACAACAACCAGCATATACCTTATTCCTTCAACTGGTTTCATCATGTCAACAAAATCAATTACCAACTTTCGCATTAGGCCCCTTGGTGTTGGGATATAACTGTCACACCTTTCTGACAAAAAATACATCTACCTATGACATGATAAATCTGTTCTAAAAGGTATGGTGCCCAAAATCCATACTTCTTAAATTATCTTTCTCCTAACCTCCCCCCTTGCAACATGGGCCAACCCATGTGCCTCTTGGATCATTAATCCTGGCAGGTCTGGAAGCGCTACATTTAATCCCTTATGGTTTCTCCAAAGACCAGTAGAATCCTGAATGGCATCACGATCCACTCACAGCTGTTTGTACATTTCTGAAACTGCTTCCTGCATCAGAATCACATCAAGTGTAATTTTGTCTTCTAAGTCAACTTCAAGTTTGACTAAAAGGACCCAATTTATCCACGCCCGTCACTGCTTTTGCAGCATCATTAGCTGCTTTATTACCCTGAATGACTCTGGACGAGTCCAATTTATGTACTGCACATTTTTCTATCGCTATTTCCTTTGGTCTCATCATAGCATGCAAAAGTTTCATGATCTGAGCATGATGTTGTATTGGAGAACCATCAGTTTTCTTAAACCCTTGGTTCTTCCACACTGCTCCAAATAGACATTATGAGCATACGCAGAATCTGTGTAGATTGTGTTATGCCCCAGTCTAGGGGGGCCTAGGACACAACATGGATTGGCCCCATCTTCCCCAAGTCCCAAGTAGTAGCTTGAATATGAAGAAAATGGTTTATTTACATAAAAGTTTCTTGAAAATAAATATTGAGTTTAGGCTTCAGGGTGGACTAAGGCCAACATAATGAACATAATCACCCTGTCTGGAAAATAAACAATCTAACCAAAGTAAAACAAATAACAACCAACTCACCTCCCTAACTAAACAGGAAAAAACCAGGGAAACAAAACTGGCAGCCCACCCTTACTACTCAAATGAAACAACGAACTACACAAAACTGAATCGCTACAACGGTGTGGCCAGTTGGCAGAAGAGGAAAACTAGAGTGAGCCGGCGGCCATCTTGGCTCCTTTATATACCTGGTGATTGGGGAGGCAACCAATCACCGACCAGGACGCAGAGCCTTTCTACCAATGACGGCGCGGCTGCGGCACACACCTATTTGCATACAATGAAAAAACACAGGGCACACACACACATACACAACAGACCACCTACAATAATATGACCGTGGTCATAAAAATTGTCACACACTTTCCTTCAGCTAACAAGCATGCTTCAGTAAATCCTACAAGTTCAGCAAGCTGTGCTGATGCGGGTTGTGGAACCATTCCAGTTTTCTCTAGTACGAACCCTGTTCCTTGGGCTTTCACCACAGCATAAACTGCACTCAATTTATCCTCTACATGAAAACAAGAACCATCAGTCCAATATTCTAGATCTGCCTCCCTCAGTGGGAGGACTTGCAAATCTGACCTTTTTAACCTTGAATATTTTCCTGCTTCCTTAATACAATCATGCGGTTCTCCATCCTCTGCAGTTGGCAAATTTTCAGCCGGGTTTACTGTAACACATCTTGCCAACATAACATCTTCCTGCTCTAGTAGCCTATGGTAATCCCTAAGTCTAGGCATCATTAATGTATACTTGCCACAGTTTAAAAGATTTGAGGCTATGGTGAGTGAATTGTTACTAGGTATCCCATCGTAACAGACGATGCTTTATCATACATCAGAGATACTCCCACCATTGCTCTGTAGCACCAGGGCAGTCCCAACTCTACTTCAGAATAGGCAGTAGAGTAGTATGAAATGGGTTGAGGACTCATTCCTGTACCTGTTGGCTGACAAAGAACTGCACATGCATATTTACACTCAGCTGAGGTAGACGCATACAGCAGAAAGTTTTTAGAATAATTTGGAAGTGCTAATGCTGAAGCCTCCTGTAATCTTTTCTTAGGCCTCCCTGTGTCCATATCCTTGAGCAGAAATCATAATTTTAAGAAATTGCTGATCTTCCCTCCTCCAGATAGATTTTCATCTATTGGCACAAACAAAGCTTTCCCTATTTCCACCATCATTCTTCCTGTCTGCTTCTGCTCATATTCTTCAGACACATACAAGTTACATGCAGCACACTCTCTGATGTCATGTTCTCTATTCACATAATCATTCATGTCAACCATCATGGCTGCTTCTTGTGGCCCCAGGATTATACAACTCGAGGTAAGTTCAACTTTCTTTGGTTGATGATTCAACCATTCTGCAGAATTTGAGTGGCATTCTTAAAATATTTCAATGTAAAATGCAACGGATATTCTGGAAGCTTTGTATTGGGCATGTTTGCCACGATGAACTTCTCCCACAACTTGACAGGTTCTAAAAATTCAGCACAAAGATTTCCAATCTAAAACACTGAAGAGGCTTCAACTTCTGTTGTCATCAACAATTGCCGAGCAGTATCACTTGGCATTTCTATCAAACAACCGTCTGATGTACACTTTATTGTGCAATTTAGTCTACATAAAGCATCTCTTCTCAAAAGTACAATTGGTGTGTGCTCTGATGCAAGTATGGGCATTGTAGTTTTTTGGTTTCTGTAACGGAGCTCGATTGGTTCTGTAAGAGGTACCAGCTGTTTTATTCCCTCAAATGCGATTGTCCGTATTAATTGACCAGACATGGGGAGGTGCATATTATCTTCAGGTCGAATACAAGCGAAAGCTGCTCCACTATCTACCATTACTTCTAATGGTCGATCATTCAGTTTCACTCTTATTGTTGAATTTTGCTCCGGCCCTGATACTACCAACTGACACCCCCCTTTCAGGTTTTTCTGGGCACCCCTAGAATCCCGGCTGCAAACCCCTAAAAGGGTTCACCGGTCCCTGAGCTGTCATTGGCTGACCTAAGTCCTCCTCTTGGGTTCCCTCTAAGATTTCCTCCCAGTCCATTACACTCACGAGCAAAATGTCCAGGCTGCCCACAATTATAACACACTTCAAAATTCTGTTGAAAGTTTGAATTAAAATTTCCTCTTGTCCTTCCTCTCCGTGCTTGCTGTTGTCCATACACTAGCTGTGGGTTGAATGCAACAGCAACTACTGAACAAGGCTGCTGTTCTTAAGTTTGATTAGGCTGTAACTGTGGCTATAGCTGTGGCTGTAGCTGTGGTGCAAATTAATTTGATTCAAACTGAGTTTCGGTCTTGTAGAGGGGTTGTTTCTCTTCTTTTTGTTATCTTACCAGTTTAATTTGATTAAGTTTTCTGAGGGTCTCCTGATCTTGTTCCCTCTGATCCTGCTCCTTTTGTTTTCTATATAACTCAACTTGATGAGCTATCTGGTCAGTAAAAACCCCCTTTGTCATGCTCCCAAGACCAATTACTTCTGCCGGCTTACTCCTCACTGGGAGGGGTAGCCCCTTTTGTATTTTACCTTGCAGAATTGATTGTTCCATTTGACGTTCATCAGGATCATTTCCTGTAAAATTTTTCCATGTTTGATGAGCCCTTGAAACATAGGCTCTTGGGTTTTCATTTTGTCCCAATGATTCAATGAGGACATTATCAGGGTGCACATTTGTGGGAAAGGTATCTCTCAAAGACCTCCACATTCGACCTCTATTTGTTGCAAAAAGCTCAATCGTTTTGTGGCAACCCCTGTAAATGACTAAGTCCTGCTCTCTGGAGGATTTCCTCCATAGCTGGAACCCCTAAGATGTTTGCTAGGAGTCTCTTAATGTCTCCCATGGCAAGTTGTGTCCCCACCATAAGTTCTTCTAACTTTGAGATCCACGGATGTGCTCCGTTTTGGAGAATAGGTAATTTCTCAAGGATGTCTGTCATATCCATGTTCAAAGGTCCCTACCACTGGCCATGGTTGATCAATTGACCAGCGCTTAGACACTTTTTAGACACTTCTGCTACATCTTTGATAAGAGGATTGTTCCTCTGAACTAACTCAACAGGAGTAATGACTGTTGCGGTATTTGTTTTTGACATTATGATATTTTATATATTTTCTATAATTTATTTCAAAACCACAGCCAACAAAAGCAGATAAATAAAGTTACCAACCTCAAAAGAGCTTAAAAAAAGTACTACAGGTAAATATCTACAACGCCAAGTTCCCACACAAAATTTACCAACAATAAGATTTACGTATAAGCCAAACACAAATTCTTTTGCTAATCAGATGATCAGTCAGTTGCCAAGCTTTCTCTAACTACAACACATATATAATGTGTGTGAATAGATATGGTAGACAAATGTACTATCATGAATGTATGCACAAAGGTACAAATACATTTGTCAGCAAGAGTTTGTGGATAAAAATCATACTGGCCTTATTTCCACTGGATTGAGATGCAAGCGTTGTTGTCTGCAGCCTGAATCCATGTGGTGTAGACCAGATGTCCTCTTGACTCCAGACTTCACCCCTTGACCCTTTTGGTTCCTCCCGACCGTGCACACTTGGAAGAAAGCAAATAGTTTACTTATTTATTCCCAAAGAGCTAATGAATAGTACTAGTCACTCGTATTTGACTAATATAATTTCTGGACCTTGGTCTAGTATCCTATAAATTTTAAACTGTCAATCCATAAATCTCTCTCTTTCTTAGAATCTATCAAAGAATCTCTTTTGTGTATCTAGTCTTTCTAGGGCTCATTTATTTTTCAAAGTCTCTGAAACAGGAGCTCATAGAATTTTACCAACAAGTCCCCAAGAAAGCTCATATTTATTAAATAGTCCTTTTTAAGGGTCATATCATTACTAAAACGTCCTTAAACAGGCTCATAAAATTATTACACTTTCTTATATATTTAATGCAATAATGTTAACAGGCAAGTATTTATTATTATTATTATTACTTAACGTAATCTCCTGTTAATCGTTCTATTAGTTCTTATACTTTAGTCAACATAAAATATATCATATACAGAAAAACAACCAACATATAATGCTTAGTTTCTCTTTACAGAGAGGCAGCAGAAAGAGGGAGGGGGAGAATCCCTCTCCAACTTATCAATACACTGACATTAACTAGTAAGCACACAGCATTCTATTTTAAAGTCGACCCATTCATACTGTCCTATATAAGCATGCTTTGCCGCTCCCTTATCTCTTACTCTAAATTTCTGCTACCTGAGAAAGACAGCACTTTCAATACAAGCAGCATCATACCTGACCCGTCGGCCATCGTAAGAGTGGGCACGATCTAACTGAAGTAATCTGCTTCTCCAGCCCCCCTTTATGAGGACTGACCTGAAATTCTACCTAGAAAACAGGTTTTTTGGCCGGTGTAAAACCACCTCCCTGAGGGCTTTATCGAATTAGCGGCTTCCTTAACTCATTCTTTTCCTTTTCCTTTTCCATTAATATACTTATTCCTTTAGCCTGGCATTTCTTTTTCTCTATTTCCCCCATTTTTTTAGTTGGCCAAAATGCAAAAAATAAATAAATAAATTTAAAAAAAAAAAAAAAAATTAAAAATAAACTCATTTAGAAAAATTTAAAACGGTATGACTTTTCATACCAGCAGTACAAAAACCCTACAAAGATTCTTTTTTTAACAGTGTAGCCTATCAGTGAAACTAAAGCAGCAGCTTTAATCGAGCAAACCGGTGTTTGTTGGGTTCACGGCGTTCTTCCTCGTGTTAGTCCTTTGTCACCACCCAGTCACCAGGAAGTCATGGAGCAATGTGGAAGCTGGTGGTGAAAGGGCCGACTTCACCTGCTGAGAGATTCGAGAGAGTGGAAGATAAGTTTTTGCAATATTGTAACATGTCATCCTCACATAGGCTAGTGGAGGGGAGTGGCCTGGATACAGATTCCACTCCTAGGGATGGAGGTCTGCCAAAAAGAATTTCAAATGGACTCAAGTTTGTTCTGGATCTCTCTCATTCTCATGTGCATTAGAACAATAGGCAGAGTTCTTGTCCATGGCAATCCCGTTTCCTCACAACATTTTGCTAATTTGGATTTCAGAGTGCCATTTTCTCGTTCAACAGCACCTCCACTGGCAGGATGGTATGCATAATGTTATCTGAGGTCAATGGCAAGAAATTCACTGATTTGGGTGATTGCAGAATTGACAAAGTGTGTACCATTATCGCTACTCAGTTTGGTTGATATTCCCCATCTAGGAATGACTTCCGTTAACAAGGCTTTTGCTACCACTTGGCTAGTTTGGTGTTTTGCTGGAAATACTTCAACCCATTTTGACCACATGTCAACCATCACTAAGCAGTATTTCTTCCCTTCTGCTGGTGACAGTTCTATGAAATCCATCATTAGATGTTCAAATGGTCTCTTTGGTGGTGGGTGAGTGGCGTGTGTGATTGTTTTTGTTTTACCTGTATTATGTGTTGCACAAACCATATATGATTGACAAAACTTCTGCGCATGAGCTGAAAAACCTTTGGTAAACCAGTGTTGGGTTATGGCATCCAGCATCCCCCCTTTTGACACATGGTCCAATCTATGTGTCAACTTTGAAAAGTGTGGAACAAAATGTTTAGGTAGACATGGTTTGTTATCGGGTCCTCGCCACACTGCTTCTCTCTGTGTGGCACCGCAGCATTTCCACAATGTCTTTTCTTGTGGCGTGGCAAAGGATTGTATTGCTTGAAGGGAGCTGGGTATGGAGACTGGAGCTGAAGCCGGAGCTCTTTTTGCAGCAACATCGGCTCTTGCGTTGCCTAAGGAGACAGTCTGAGTGGTTGGTATGAGCAATACATTAACAAACAACAATTGAGGTTGGGAGCAAAATGGCATCTAGAAGAGCTGCAACTTTATCATGATGGAGAATGGGCTTTCGGTCAGATTTTAAGAATTGTCTGTTTCCGGAGTGCCAAAATCGTGTACAACACCAAATGCATACCTAGAGTCAGTGTAAATAGTAGTGATGGGAAGTTCGGCTCTTTTCCGAGAGCCGGCTCTTTTGACTCGGCTCCCAAAGAAGAGCCGGCTCTTTCGACTCCCAAACGGCTCTTTATTTAGGATCTTTTCTAGCCTATATTTTACCTTAACTTTGCAAAAAAAAAATCATGGTTTGTGTTGAAAACCCTTTTGCTTTCAGTGTTTTTATGAGAGACCTTATAATTGCCTAATTCTGTGCATTTATTCTGTGACAAAACCACTCTTACATTTGTTTATTTCAATTAAACTTTTTTATTGCACAAATTAACAATAAACTTCAAACAAATCCACAGGTTTGTGGTGGAACCTGCTCTTATAGTGACCTTTGTTTTGCAGTGAAGGCACTCTGCTTTGTTGTTCCAATGCAATGCAAGACGCACACACGCTCCTCAGTCCTCACCGCTCTCTCTCTTCACTTGCAGTGGAGTCAAGTGGTGTGTCTGCCCCGCCCCCCTCTCTGTTCACACATCCTTAATTCTCACGTGAATGCCGCATGCTGGTCGCCATGCTGGCCAATCATAACAAAGCTCTGTCGTAACCAGAGCTGGGACTGAGCACTGAAAGTGAAACCTAAGCAGCGAATGGGCAAAAAACTGGGCTCTTCTGATTCACTACAAAGAGCCAGCTCTCAGAGCCGATGCTTGTGCGCATGACCCATCACTAGTAAATAGTTAGTTTTGTTGCTTGCAAGTTTGCATGCCTCTGTTAATGCTATCAGTTCTGCCGCTTGTGCAGAGTAGTGGGAGGGGAGTGAATCTGAGACAAGAGTTTCATGGTTATTGACAACGGCAAATCCTACACTGTTGCGACCAGTTTGTGGGTCACATGAAGCAGATCCATCTACAAAAACAACCAAATCATGGTTAATTAATGGTGTTTCTTCTGGTCTTGGAGAGCAAACCTGTTGGAGGACAGCAACACAGTTATGTTCCTGTCCATCGTCAGGTGTAGGGAAGAGACTGGCAGGGTTTAAAACATTGCATCTTTTAACAGTGATATTAGACATTTCTAAAAGCACAGTGTTGTATCTTAGCCATCATGCTGTGGAGAGGTGAGAGGTTTTTTGTTCAAGTAAAATCATGGACACAGCATGTGGGACCAGGAGAGTTACATTAGAATAACCCACAATGTCTCTGGATGCCATAACTGCCTTTTCAGCAGCAGCAACAGCTCTGAGACATCTTGGGAGGCCTGCAGCCACAGGATCCAGTTTTGAAGAAAAATAAGCTACGGGACATAGTCTATTTCCATGTTCCTGTAACAAAACAGAAGACATACATTCATTTTTCTCATCTATTGTTTGAGTAAACGGTCTGGTAGGGTCAGGTAGTCCCAAAGTTGGAGTAGTCTGTAAGGCAAGCTTTAGTTTAGTGAAAGATTGTTCTGCTTCAGAGGTCCATGTGATCTCATTTTGCGATTGTAGACCATTGCCATGAATGAGGGAGGCGAGTGAAGCCTCAAGAATGGCATAGCTTAAAATGAACTGTCTACAATAAGAGCGCATTCCAAGAAATGACATCATTTGTTTTTTTGTGATAGGTTTTGGAAGATTCTGGATTGCATCTACTCTTTTCGGTGAAAGTTTTTCCTTCAGAAGTAACAACATGACCTAAGACAACTTGTTCCTGGACAAATTGTAGTTTTGACACGCTGGCTTTGTGACCACCATTAGCCAGATGTTTAAAGAGTTTTACTGTGTTGGTTTCGCGTTGCTCCTTGGTTGGACTGCAGATCATTAGGTCGTCAACATATTGTAGCAAGGCATTACCTGGAGAGAGAAGAAGGGATTCAAGACTTTGAGAGCTTCATTGTAGATGGTGGGCCTTTCACAATACCCTTTGCACAAGCGAGTGAATGTGTCGCCTCGTCCATTGAAATTGAAAGCAAACCAAAACTGACTTTCTGGATGGACTGGAACACTGAAGAAAGCATTAGAAAGATCCACCACTGAAAAGAATTTTGCATTTGATGGAACTTGAGACAAGATGGTGTAAGGATTTAGAACATTTGGGGCTCTGGGTTGGACTTGTGGTATCTTGAGGTGCTGATGTGAAGAAGTGATCACCGCCGACACGTCTTTACTTGTAATTCAAAAGAAGTTTATTAACAAGAAAGAAACGGTGTCTAAAATGCCGAATCCTGGAGTATCTCTGCCAATGTGAGAACCCTCTTGTACTGTCTCACAAACCCCTCTATTTATCTATCTCATCCCACCTTTGGGATGTGCCTTTTTAATAGAAGGGCCTTCACACAAATTGTCAACCATATCTGGTCAATGACCTCTGATCTCTAACCTCTTAACCTTTTGGTCCAGAAAAAGGACCCACACATCCTGAGTGTCTTATTTAGTAGGAGACAGAAAACCTGAAGAGTAAGCAGATTTACCCCTAATGCACATTCCTTAAACTTAACATATAATATGTAATTTCAAAGAAGCCTTTAATAAAACCTTAATTGACACAGACTTTAACTTATTAATAAACTTACATAAAGGAAGGATCTATAACAATTTAAACTGTTTAAAAAGGAAGGAATGAAGTGGATAATACACTACATATTCCCCCCTTCGAGGCTCCAAAAGCCTCGACGACAATAAAAACCCAATTCATTGTATTAATGAAAATAAAGATCCTCCCAATTACTTTTAGCATTACCAATTTGTGGAGTGTGAGAGCGAAAACCTATTGGGCAGCAAAACTTTCTTGAAATTTTCCATCAAGATTCAAAATAGGAAACTCTCTCACGGTCCCTCTGCCATAGGCGACCACTTGGTAGTACTCCAGACCAATTGAAAAGAAATAATATAAGTAGATGTATGTGAAACCCCAGACAAATCAAGTCAAAATGACATCCAACTTTAGACTGGTCAACCCATCGGATCCTCCGCTGGACCTTTCCCTGCCTAACATTGTTCTCCCTAGATGCCAAAAAGAAAAAACATCTGAGATTCCTATACATCCACATACATTCAATACATACAACAAAGTACATATTGATCACACTACAGTTCTTGTGTAGTCTTGATTCTTCATCGTCATTTTTAGTGTCCAAGTTCAGGGTCCTTCAGTCCTTGTTTGATCTTCTTATTAGATGTCAGAATCTCCTCAGGACATCTGGAACCCCGAACAGCCAAGTATTTCATAGTGATATCTCCAATATATCCTGAGAAGGAGAGAAAAAACAGACCAGTATCCTTTGCAAAATAGAAAACATCATTGCAAGTTAACATCTTCACATGTCAATTTCGGAATACCGTCGCCTTTCTAATCCTTTCCCCATACCGGTCTAAGCCTATAAGTCACCCCTTTTTAATATGGATAAGTTTCCATCAGTTCTTCTCGAAGTTTTCCTTTCTCTTCGTTATCCACATCAATTTGTCACATCAACATCTGAGACTTTTCTCCAGGCAAAACCACACCAACCCATCTCAATATCATTGCCTTCGCAAAGGTCAACAATATTGTACAGAAACAAAACATCATACATAGAGTCAAAACAACTGCTATTAACATTTGGGCAACCACTGCACCCACAGGTCCAAACTGTTCCTTCAGCCAAGAAATAGCTGATTGTCCCGCTCCTTCTGAAGGTCCAAAAGCATCCCTTATGCTTTTCAGTGCATCTATAACACTGATTCCTGATAGTACAGATAATATGACCAAAGCATAACAGGCATCCCCAGTAAAATTTAAAGCCATACATAAACCTTGTTTAGCCAAAATATAATCAAGAGCCATATCATGTTTCAGCAGTGTCAATCTATGACTTTTCTGCGTGTTAGTCAAAGTGTTAAATCCCACTATTGTTTGATCTGCAAATCCTTGTAAGGTATAAGTAATGTTATCAATATGGTCTGCTAAAAATGTCACTCCATACCATGGAAACAACCCTATACCCCATTTCTCTGCTAGACTCACTCTGAAATGGTAAGCCTCGATCTTATGAAACTGTGCCATTTCTCTTTTCTTTCGTCTAGCTACGGTATCTGATTGCGGCTCATCGGGTCTTTCTCCCTTTTGTATAGTATAAACTTCATATGGGAGTTTCAGTTTTGCCATATAACAGCATCCAGTCCACCCATATGGCAAGAATATATATGCCTTGTCACCACAAACCCACCATATTTCCTTAGTTTCCCATAGTCACGTTTCCTGGTAGAGTCTGATTTTTTTTTTACAGTTAGTGTTTTATTTTTATTATGATCTGGAACATGAAATGTCACTTGATATAAATCATTTGGGGCTTTATGATCACTTTTTCCAAAATGCATCAAATAACTGTTACACTTTGATATCCCCATAAACATTCCTGGGCCTCCAAAGGTATTATTTGAACAGAAGCAACTCTCAGCTTTAATGGGAGTCACTACCATTCCATCAGGAACCACTTTTATTATATCTTCATCTGGACCAAATAAATTCAAATATGGCAAGTTAACCAACCACGAGCATTCACGTTTGGGCTTAAAAAGAGTCATTGACAGACCCATAGCCACGTCCCTTGCTGCTTGCTGCTTAAATAACAACCACGATAACGCGTAAGACTGACACATAGGGATCAATGGTTCTGGTACTGTTTCTAGAATTCCAGACCACGTACCTGGTGCTAAAACTTTCACCACACATGGACCTTGAATTCTTTTTACTGACCTTACTGAGTGGGTCAGTTGTTGGAACCACAAGTTCTTACTCGCCCATTCGTCCGGGATTTGTAACGCTTGAGCATCAAATCCATATGCTCTCCATTCAACTTCTCTCCGTTGTAAACCATGATATTGTTCAACCATTTCTTCCATTGTCCCTTCAAATTTAAGTAACTCATTCCTTATATCCTTTAGCAGTTCTTTGTTGTTCTCATTCTTAATATGTTCTTTGTTTTTAGTATGTTTGTATCTACTATCACTTTTAACATCAAGCTTCAGAGTTGTGCCTTTTTCCTGACTGGAAGTTGTCATCTAGTTTTTTAGTCGTTACCACAGATTGTTTAATGATTGGTGGTTCTGCAGTTATTATTTTTTCAGACCTTTCTTCATTTTTGGAGTTGTCAATGGTTACATCAGCAGGTATTGTTGTTGCCATCTCCGGAATCGAGGCTACAGCGGTCTTGGATGTCAATGTCAAATTGCCTTAGTTGTTTCTAACCCTGGAGTAATCAAGAAATCATTTCCCTTTGTTATATCTCTTAGAGTAGTCAATTCCTGACTCTCCTTAATTATCTTTAACTCCTATCGCTTCAACATTCCTTATTACAAGTTTAACTTGACGAGTCACAATACCCTTTATCCACTTCTCTTACAGTGGAACAAATTTAAACTCAGATTCCAAATAAGAACAGGTATAAACTCCTTGATCAATCCACTCAACATATTGCACAATGAGTGAACAATCTTCCTTTTTCAAAACATATTTTCGATTCTTAACGGGTATAGCCTCTACTCTAGAGCCTCGCAACATCAACTCCTCACCTTGACCATTTTTCCACCTCAGTGAGTTGTCAGAACCTTTCTTCCCACACCTACATGGGAGCTGAACTGACTCACCTAAAGCTACTTCAACTCCAATTACCATATCGTTCAGGCCTGACTTTTCGTCTAACTGGCCTTGAACTTCTTTGCCCAGATGAACATTCAGACTGTCCTGGAGCAGCATGACAGCTCTCGGCACTCTCTGACGTTCCTGGGGCATGTCTGAAATCAATGTCCTTAAATCTCCTTTCCGGTTCATTAATTGTAGGGTCACCTGTAACACCATCAAGGGCAGGTTCACGATTATCACTTTCAACAATATCTTGAACCATACTCTCTGGTTCCAGTGAAACCCCAATTTCTCCATCCTGTAAAGGCAAGGCTTCTTCAGGAGGTGCTTTGACACAGTGAGACAAATGGTACCAAGTTGGAGATCCTTTAACCTGAACAGCTGTTCCCGTACCGCGAACAACTTCGAATGGTCCTTCACGACGTTCGTTATACCATTTTCTTCTAAAAACCTTTACAAACACCCTGTCTCCAGGTTGCACCGAACTCCTTTTTTGATCGAGTGTCTCCTGCACCTCTTCTTGTATCTGCCTGTCGGAAACATACATGGATATTCTTTTATGTAGAGCCGCCATATATGTTACATAAGCCCGCATTTTATCCTCAAAGAGCCAAACTTGGGCCCTTCCCACTTGTTCGCAAGCAAGGTGTTGGCATCTGTCTTCCTGTTACCAACTCATGAGGGGTGAGGAAGAAAATACACATTCTTTAGTATAGACTGGCTAGCACCTAGAAACAACCCTAAAACCCCACTGAGTTGACTCCTTGATCCTTGATCAAGGAGATACCACCTTCCCTGTTTATTCTCCACCACCGTCTGTCTTCCCCTTACATCACCAACACTTCATTGTCTTAACAACATCTTACTAAGCAACATCTTACCTGTAATGTTAATTCAGTCTAGGGGCCCTGCCTGCCCTATCCATAGAAATGCTGATCCAACCCCTACCCCCTACCCCCCGATAACGTGAACCAAGGTGCTACACTACTCTTGATAAACATTACCTTTTGTTATAACTTCCTTTCCTGTCTGACCAAATGTCTGTAACCCCAGGTATATGCAAATACAGTGTCCATTCCTTTGTCTCTCTGTATAACTGGCCCCTGCCCTACACTCGGGGTCAGTCTACTGCCTCAGACCCGCTCTGTGTCAGTTGGCTCACCGTATCCTGGGATACCATTAAACTTACTTCCGTACAGCAAACTTCAACTAAGGACTTGAGTGAATTTTCTTCAACAAATGGTGCCGTGACCCGGATGGCAACATACTTCCAAGAAGACTCCTTCTTCTCAGACCAAGGACACACCACCAACAAAATCCAAATTACATTAAGAGGTAAGGGATCCTTTTGAAAACCCAAATCAAAGTTGCTGTGTGTCGTTCGAGAGTCTGTGAGTCGGAAGTCCCAAAGAAGTTGACGCCATCCTCATTTTACGTAAGTCTGCTTGTATGGTCGTGACTAGGGTATTGCAATGTTATATGATTATGAGTCCATGCTACGCTGTTGAATGTCTAGGGATGCTCGAACTTCATTACCCAAACCCCGGTCTTGAGGTTGCCTGCTTCTGCCTAGCCTTAGAATCTGACTCGCTCTTCTGAAGTTAAAACATTCCAGGGAAAGGAATACTTGGGAATGCATGCTAAAATATGGCCAAGGAACTAGTCCAGCCATTGGAATAGAAAAGACCAGGTATATATGATGATCCTTATATTCTGCTCAGAAAAGATCAGGTATAAAGTCCTGTGATTCTGGTCAGAAGGGCAAGAGAAGTTGAGTCTCTGTGATTCTATTTTTGAGATAGAAAAGACCAGGTATACATGATGATCCTAGATATTTTGCTCAGAAAAGATCAGGTATCAAGCCCTGTGATTCTGGTCAGAAGGACTAGAGAAGTTGATTCACTGTGATTCTATCCAAGGAAGGACCAGGTAAAAGTCCTGTGATCCTGTGAAAATAGCTATTTAAGAAAAGACCAGGTAGTTGAGTCTCTGTGATTCTGATCGGAAAATATCAGGTATAAAGGCCTGTGATTCTCGACAGAAAAGACCAGGTATATATGAGTCCTGTGATTCTTAAAAGACCGGTCCAGTGCTGGAACACTGATTTAAAAAAAAAAAAAAAAAAAAAAAAAAAAAAAAAAAGGAAAAAAGAGGCCTGAGTTTGTTCTGTGTTATCTGGATATTTGTTGCGTTTGCCCTGTCTTGTCCTGCGATTTTGTTTGTCTTGCTGTTTGCCACTGTCTGGATGTTTTGCTGTTAAAAACAAGGCTTGCGTCTGCCCTGTTTTGCCCTATTTTGTCTTGCTGTTTGGCCATTTTATTTTGTTTCATTTTTGATTTGTTTTATTCCCTTTAATTTTCTCTCCTTTTATTTTGTATATATTAGTAGATTCCCTTGTACATATTTCCTTTTGTTTAGTTAGACTTGTATTTTAATAACAAGGTGGAAGGATTAGAAAGTAGTTTGAGGGAAAGTAAGAGTAAATGGAAGTTGCTCTAATTTTATGTTGTAAGTGATCTTACATAAAAGACAAAAGTAAGTTGAGAAAAGTTGAAGTTGACCTGCTTATTGAAAGGATTAAGAAAGTGAATTGTGGAAAAGTAAGTGAAAAAGTGAAGTGGAAATTAAATTTAATTAAATTTAATTTAATTTTAAGTTTAATTTAATTTCAAATTTAATTTATTGGAGGGATCTTTGCAGAGAGAGAATGGGAGGTTTTGTAAGTAGAGGGCGAGAGAGGGAGTTAAGCGGTCCTGTAAAATATATGTATGATAATTTTGGTAAGGATAGCATTAGATTTGTAACATTATGGAGCAATTTAACTGCAGACGATGGCCTTCTAAAATTTCCCCAGAATGGCACTTTTGACCGAACCAGATTAGAAAATTTAAAAAGATTGAGTTCTCTTAAAGATAGTAACCGACATTTTCTCTCCCTCAGACTTTGGAGAGACGAGAGTAGACGTAGAAATGCAGAATCTCAAATAGCTTCGCTCACAGATCAAAATAAAAAATTACTAACCCAATTAGAAGAACAAAAGAACACAACACAGAGGAAACCAAATTCAAACGACCACTTAGGTGAATCCTCCATAAAACCTAAAGTAAACAACAAAATGGATCGATTCCAAAGTCTTTACCCCGTTAAAATGGTAAAAGAACTTAGTAGTGATGACGACACTGATGATGATTGGATGATAGAATATACAAGATCTGAAGCGAATTATCAGGGAGAGGATACAGAATCAAATAGGGAACTAAGTAAAAGATTAAAGAGATCAAAACCCACAAAACTAGCCCCATTGTTGCGGTTCCAAGGTTTGTAGACAATCTCTTTTCCTACAGTAGAGAGCTGAAAGAAATAATAGGGGACTTTCCCAAAGATGTCAGGAAAAATAACAAAAAATGGCTAGAAGAATGGGACTCAATATGTACCATTTTATAAGCCTCATTTGCCTGACATGATACAATTGTTAAAACTAACTCTGCCATCTGATCTGAAAGAGATCATAATTGATGCTTGTGAAATTCCTCGTAATCCCCGAGAATTTGCCAGAATCACACCAGAACAAGCACAGACATTCTATAATGTCATAGCCTTAGCTGTTGATAAAGAAGTAAGACAACAAGTTGATTTCACCCCCCTCACCAAGATTAAACAAGGAAAAGAGGAAAACCCACATGAACTTTATGAAAAATTAATGACAATGGCAAAAGAAAACTGTGGCCTGTCACCAAAGCAACTTAATGACCTCCCTCCTGGCTATATGCAGACTTTGTTTGTGAATAGCCTTCAACCAAAAATTAAAGCGAAGGTTCAGCTAACCATTGGATGGACAGGAAAACTAATGACCGAGTTGATAGAGATAGCTCAGCATCACTGGGATAACACCGAACAGAATATAAAATGAATGAAACACTAATGCTTGCTCAAGTGTCTCACTACACAGGCGGAGCGACCAGAGGAGGACGCAATGGCAGAGGAAAAAGATGGGACCAAAAACGTGATCACAGTAACTACTCATACCACGGACAGAGAAACACGTCACCTTCCTCAAAAGTAGATATAAGCTGTTTCTACTGTGGTGAGACAGATCACTGGATAAAAGACTGCCCATACAGATTATGCCAAACCAAAATTACCCTGCCTACAGCACCTCCATCGAATAGCCAGGTAGGAGACCCACACACCCCACAGCACAACCATTAGAGCTGTCAGGACAGTGACCAATTTGAAACCAAGAGAAATGTGATCCAGGCTCCACTGATTAAATTGGCAAAACAAGTGGAGAACCTAATTTAACAATAGACATAAATGGTAAGTCAACATCATTCCTAGTAGACACCGGAGCTTCAATTTCAACGATAAAACCAACAACATCTTTAAATCTAAAGGCTTCCGGAAATACGGTAAGAGCTGTGGGGGTTGGGGGAATTCCTATGTGTCTATCTGTATCAGAGCCTACCACAGTGTCTATAGGACCTTTTTACTGAAAACATGTCTATTTTCACAACTTCTCACTCTTTCCTTCTCTCAGACAACACACCAGTGAACCTACTAGGGCGGGACCTGTTGTGTAAATTAAATTGCACCATCTTTTGCACACCAGATGGCATCTTCTTAGAAACTAACCAAGATAACACCACAGCTGTGTTAGCGGCACTGATTGATCAAAATCAACCCATGAAGGAAGAGAAAGAGGAAGTTCATGACAGGATAGTGTCCAATGTACCCTCATCAGTATGGGCCTCTTTCTCTAATGACGTTGGATTGATCAAAACTGAACCCATACAGATTGTGTTAAAACAGAATGCCTCCTTACCTAGGATCCCACAATACCCCCTGTCTCAAGAAAAGAAAGAAGGCATTCGTCCTGTTATTCAAACCTTGTTAAAACAAGGAATAATAGTACCATGCAACAGCCCATGCAATACTCCCATACTCCCCGTTAAAAAGCCAGGTAAATCAGAATACAGGTTTGTACAAGATTTACGGGCTATTAACGAAATGGTAATTCCTCGTTTTCCTTTAGTCCCAAATCCCACCACTGTGTTATCCTCAATGCCGGCTAATTCCACTCATTATACAGTGCTTGACCTCTGTAGTGCATTCTTTTCCGTTCCCCTCCATACAGATAGCCAATTTTTGTTCGCATTTACATATGATGGACAACAATATACTTTCACTAGATTACCCCAAGGATACACCGAGTCACCGACAATCTTTTCTCGAACATTACATAATGATTTGAAGGATATATCATTTCCAGGTGGTTCTACGCTAATACAATATGTAGATGACTTACTTCTAGCCTCACCATCATCCACTGCTTGTGAAACTGACACAATTGTCCTTCTCAAAGCTTTGGCAGAGAAAGGTCACAAGACTTCACTGAAGAAGGCTCAATTGTGTCAGAAGGTGGTCCAATATTTAGGACACACATTATCTGGCTCCACAAGGGTCCTTACCCCTTCAAGAATAAGGGCCATAACGGAGGTACCTAAACCTGTTAATATATCACAAATGAAGACTTTTCTTGGAATGACAGGTTACTGCAGGCAATGGATATATTGATTTATGCATCGCTTGCAGCACCACTACAAGAAATATGTCCAAACCCTCAGTTTGTGCACATCCTCACTTGGTCACAACACTCCAGTGAGTCATTCAACAAATTAAAACAAAGCCATTTTGTTCAGCCCCGGCATTTAGGACTTCCTGATTATAATCAATCCTTCATACTCTTTGGTACATGAGAAAAAATGGGTTTGCGCAATCTGTTTTAACTCAACGCCATAAACTCTTCTTACCGACTGTTGCCTATTTTTCCTCCAGATTTGGACCCAGTGGAGAGAGGACTTCCACCATGTTTGAAAGCTGTAGCTGCAGCTACACTTGCAATTAACAAATCTTCTAATATTGTCTTAGGGTCTCCTCTCACTGTCATGATTCCACATGATGCACTCACCTTGATCACTCAGAGAGGCACACCGACATGTGACAGTACAATATTTTTGCCTTCTGGTCCCTAACACTCACAGCTCCACACAACGCTAAAAAGATGTTCTATCCTTAACCCTGCCACTCTACTACCAACAGAAGATGATGGTGAACCCCCACCAAACTGTGCAGACGTCATCTCATTTTCATCAAACCTCGTCCTGACCTTTCTGAAACCCCTCTTGCAATTCTTGATCTTGTTTTTTTTCACTGATGGCTCTGCTTATAGAGAAAATGGAGTGTCGTACGCAGGGTATGCAATTTGTGATAACTTTTCAATTATTGAAAGTGCCGCCCTGCCACCTCAAGCTCCGCCCAGGTAGCTGAGCTGTACGCACCGATGAGAGCCTGTCACCTATCCAAGGGTAAGACTGTAAACATCTACAACAGATTCCAGATATGCCTTTGGATGTGTACATGACTTGGTACACTATGGACGAACCGAGGATTCATCAAATCCTCTGGGACACCTATTAATATGGTAAATTGATAAACGAACTGTTAGATGCTTGTCAACTACCCTCAATCTATTGCTGTCATAAAATGTGAAGCTCACACAAAAATCCAGTGATCCTGTTTCTCAAGGTAATGCGTTGGCAGACCATGCCGCCAAAATTGGTATTCCTGTCCAGGTAAAGCTTTGCCCTTCTATAACCACTAATGACCTTGCTTCGCTTAATGACGTGGCTCCTTTACAGGAAGCCGCTGATGTGAAAGAACAAAGGTTGTGGATTTCTCACGGATGTAAATATGTAAATAATCTGTGGGTACACAATGACGGCCGCATTGTGGCTCCCACATCCCTGTTCCCGTGGCTAGCTCGCATGTCACATGGCCTGTCACATGTGAGCAAAGGGGGGATGTGTCAAACAGTATTAAAAAATTGGTATGCACCAGGATTTACATCCTATGCCAAAAGATACTGTGAACAATGTCTAATCTGTCATCTGTACTGGTTTTTCCGGGTTGTGTTGTTGACAATGTCGACACATCCTCCCCCCCGTGGCCCGTTTGAAGCTCTACAAGTAGACTTCATCCACATGCCTAAATGTGAAGGTTACGAGTATGTTCTTGTGTGTATTGATATGTTTTCTAACTGGCCCGAAGCCTGGGCTTGTAGAAAAGCTGATTCTATTTCAGTAGTAAAATGTCTGCTAAAAGACATCGTTCCTCGCTTTGGCATTCCACTGAGCATTAACTCAGATAGAGGTACTCATTTCACTGGACAAATAATGACTGAACTTTGCCAAGCACTCGGAATCAAACAAAAACTTCATTGTCCATACCACCCACAGTCTGCAGGGCTAGTTGAAAGACATAATGGCACGTTGAAAACCAAACTAGCCAAACTGTGTGCCGAAACAGGACTGAAATGGACAATACTTTTACCTCTAGCCCTAATGTCAATGAGGTCCACTCCCATCAGGAAACACAAACTCACACCTCATGAAATAATCACTGGCAGACCAATGACTGTACCGACCAATTCAATAATATGTATGAAAAAGATGGATCTCCATTCCATGGATGAGACCATGATAACTTTTTGCTCTGCACTAACGTCTGCTGTCCAGTCAATCCACAGGCAAGTGAAAGCTGTCCAGTCTCCTCCTAGCGACGAACCTTGCCACGACTGGGTCTGCATCAGAGAGTTCCGGAGGAAGACCGCCCTGAA
>NW_019174306.1:0-124 GCF_002260705.1 Seriola dumerili | reverse complement strand
TTGTAGAAAAAAGGTGAAATTTTGTGGGTTTTTAAAGAACATTCCAATGCATTCCTAATGCATTTTTATTCCCAGTATTTTGGGTATAACTTTGGGAAAAATTGGAATTTTAACACCAAAAGTC
>NW_019174305.1:5051842-5131162 GCF_002260705.1 Seriola dumerili | reverse complement strand
TCCATTCCACACCCAGCACTCTCTCTACAGGTAGCGAATTCAGTTTCATGTCCAATCCTTCAATGCCTTTTGCTCTGTAATTCTCTGGGATGACTTCCAACACTCCAGTCCTGTTACTCAACCACTTTGCGAGAAAAAATCCACCCTTGGAACACAAAGAGACGAGGTTCCTGTAAAGCATCACTGCTTCCTTCTCCGTGGCCACCAACACGAGGCAATCATCCACATAAAAACAGTGCAGTAGTTTATCCACAGTTTCCTTACTGTAGTGATGCCCGTGGTCCTCTGCACACTTTCTGAGGGCGAAGTTAGCACAACTGGGAGATGATGTCGCCCCAAACAAGTGCACCTTCATCCGATGCTCAATGGGTAGCTGCTGCGTATCCCCCTTTGGCCACCAGAGGAACCTGAGGAGGTCTCTGTCATCAGGAGGGACTTGAACCTGATGGAACATTGATTCTATATCGGCCATAATCACAACTGATTTCTTCCTAAACCGAGTCACCACTCCAATCAGGGAACTGGTAAGATCAGGGCCCTGTAGAAGCTGAGCATTTAGTGATGTTCCTTGATATCTTGCTCCACAGTCAAACACAGCTCTGATCTTTCTTTTAGTGGGATGGTAGACTCCGTGGTGTGGTATGTACCATACTTTCCCATCGCCACGATCCAACTCTTCTTCGGGCACCTTTTCTGCATAGCCTTTAGCCAGAAGGTCATTTATGAAGGTGTTATACTCGGTATGAAATATTGAGTCCTTCTGAAACCTCCTTTTCAAATAACACAGGCGCTGTTCAACAACTCTCCTGTTGTTTGGCATGCTGACGTCCCTGTTCCTTAAAGGTAACGCAATCTGGTAATGCTCTTCCACCTGTTTCACTGTGTTGTTAACAAACTCCAAGAACCTTTGATCCTCCCTTGACATTCCTGGTTGCTCCTCAATACTGCTTTCAGGGAAATCATTCTTAAATTGTTGTTGCCAGAGGTCATCCAGGTTCACGACTGCAACTCTGTTGACAGTTATTTGAGGATGCTCCCACTTAACGGTCTCTCCACTGCTACCTGTCAGTGGACCATTGACAGTCCAGCCCAGCAAAGTTCGGATCGCATATGGTCCATCATTTACGCTACACACCACTTCCAGTGGTTCCAGTGCTTTAGGAACATTGGTACCTATAAGTAGCTCAATTCCTGCATCAATCTGAGGTAAGCGAATGTGTTTCAGATGTGACCATTGTTCAATATCCCTTTCCGTGGGAATATTTCCTCTGTTCACAGGCATGGACTCTTGCGTGTAAACTCTTGGAAGCTCAAGAAAATTGTCCCCCTCCAGTGCTGCAACCTCCAATCCTGACACGATGTTGCTGCTTACGACTTTCTCCTGGCCCATGGTTCGAAGGAGAATGCGTCCATTCCTCCCTGTGAGGTGGAGCTTGTGCATTAAGCTCTCAGTGCAAAACACAGCCGTACTCACCTGGTCCAAGAAAGCGTAAGTGATGACAGTTTTGGTTCCCTTCTTAGATTTAACCTGGACCGGAACAATGGGCAGTTTGCAGTCCTGATCTCCAGCCCCTGTAAGACCACTTGACACCAGTGTGTTGTCAACATGCGGCCCTGGGCTCCTCTCCATCTGCTCAGAATCTTTAACAGGTTCCTTATGAAGTACAGTGGAATGTCTAAGGCTACATTTAGAGCAGGAAATCCTTTTACGGCAATCTCTACTGATGTGCCCTGTGCACAAACAACCAAAACAGATGCCATTTTCCTTCAAGAAGCCTATCTTCTTCTCATGAACCATTTTTCCCATCTGTACACATACATCTAATGTGTGTCCTCCTCCACAGCAGATGCATGCTTTCCTTCCTGTTTGTTTGATTTCCTTTTCTTTCCTTACAGACTGATATTTGTTCTCCACAGGGCTTACATTGGTAGCAAAACTGCTCCCCTTGTGTCCAGGACGAAACTGTGACTTGGGTTTGTTTATTCTGTTACTTATGATTATTGATTGAGAGTCTTGTATATTGCCAAACACAGGATCTGTCAAAATTTTCACCTGTCTTTCAATGAAGTTAGCAATATCTGTGAACTTAACTCTCCGGTTATGTCGTTCCTGTAGCTCACAGGCATGGTTCCTCCACCTATCTCTAAGTTTGTAAGGCAGCTTTTTAATGATGCTCAACATGTTGGAAGGCATATCCATGTCTGAAAGATATTGTACATCCTCCATGGCATTACAGCAGCCTCTAAGGAAGAGACTGTAGTCCTGCAGAACCTTCACATCCTCTGCTTTAATTGGAGGCCATGAGAGGGCTTTATCCAGGTAAGCAGAGGCGACCTTTTGTTCGTTCCCGAACTGCTCCTTTAATAAAGCTTTGGCTTTTGTATATCCTCGTTCTGGATGTATGTGTTGACAGCTTCTTACAAGCTCCTTAGCATGACCCTTTGTGTGTTGTTCCAAAAAATATAAGCGATCGCAGCTGTTAGTTGTGTTCCTCTCGACTCCGTTCTCAAAGGCTCTGATGAATGTGTGGTATTTCAATGGATCACCGTCATAAATTGGGATCTCTCTCTTAGGTAGAGCTGAAAGGCTTTGCTGTTGTATTGGCAACGTTGTTATCTCATTTTGTTTCCTCATGATGCCAAGAACTTCCTCTTTGGGTTCCAGACCCACTGTGTTAACTCCTAGTTGTTCATATGATTCATGTATGTTGATTAGGGGGTTCATATGAAATTGCATTTGGTTTTGTTCATATGAGGTTATATTTGGATTTGTGGTTGCTTCAGTTTGTTTTGGAATAAATTCATCTGCATTGACATTAAGTAACTGCTGTGCTTGTGCCTTTTCCAAATATGTTTTCATTCCATCTGAGACCTTTGATGTCCGTTTTCCACTTGTTGTGCTTTGTATTTTGAGAATTTCAAGTTTTGCCATTTTTTCAGCAATCTCAGTGCTCAGTTGGCGCTCTTCTTTCCTTTTGCGCAGGCGTTGCTCCTCTTCTTCCAAAGCATGCTTTTCCTTTAATAATTTGTGCCTCATACTTAAGGCTGCCAGCTCAGCTTCGGCCTTTAAACGTGCAGAAGAGGTTGAAGAGCCTTGTGACTGAGATGTTTTGTGGCTTCCAATGTTTGAAACACTGTCATTTGGATTAATGCCATCCTCAATTTGACTTGGTTCGTTCTTTTGTTGTAATTGAATTTCTGCTGAATCCTGTTGCTCCTGAGAGATTTTTTGTCCAGTTTCATCAATCCAATTTTGAGTGTCCTTTTGAAATGTATTGCTGTAATTCATAATGCTTGAAAACCATTCCTTTTGGTTGATTAGTTCCCCCTCAGGGAATAGAGGCAACAGTTCATTGTGTGAGGCTGTGGCATTTTCACACAGTGTGTTTAAATTCTCCAAACATTGCTTCACATCCAACACATTTTCTCTTTGTTTCATGAGCCCTTTCATTTTTGGTATTAAACCTTTGATTTTATCAACATCACGTTTGCGTTTATTTTGCAGGTTTTCAATCTTATTCAACAAACCCTTTTCAGTGAGTTTCCTCTCCCTTTGTTTCCCAGACTCCATGTCAGAGCACGAGTCATTTGTTTGACTCATTTTATAACTTTTTCATTCAGTTTTCAGTGAACTGTGACATTTAAATCCATCCACAATGCACAGCAAATCAGGACATTTCATTTCAACAAAGCAGCATCAGCGTTCCTCCATGCAACATCAAAAAGCTTTGCATATCAGCATCAAAGTGCAGACGCCAACTTCGCTTATCCGACCAGCATTCATTCATTCGACTTTTCCAAACAGAGGCACTTCGACATTGATGCAATCTGGATTTCTTCACCGCACACATACATGCACAGGTGAGCTTAGTTTACCTGTCCTCCTTGACAGATGTATGACGTGCGCTTTGTCTTACTTTATTTAGGTCCGCTGCGCTGTGCGTCCTGCAGATTGCTTTGTGCTGCAAGCGATCACTTTATTAATTGATGCCTTTTTTGTTGACAAATATTGCGGCTTTCTAGTACCTTAGAAAGTCGCTTGTGAGGCAGAATAGGTCATGTATATTTGTATGACACGCTGCTGCTGTTTCAGAGAAGCACACTGAGTCCAGAGAAGTTTCGGAGGTTTTAATATTTCAATCGGATAATACAGCGGCTTTACACGCGCCCATTTGATGTTAAATGTGTACACTTGGCGTACGTGTATCCAAGCAAACGAAAGAACAAAAGCGATGGTAAAAGCGGTCAACAAAAATTACGGCTACCTAGACTCGCCTCACTCTCCCAGTGCAGGTGAAGCAGGTTATGATATAACCTACCGGCTGTCAACGACGGTGCTCACGTGACCCCAAACACTGCATATCCCCATGGCAACAAGACAAAACTAATCAAACACAAAATAAACGATCAGAACCAATATATGGCTCCTACATTAACATTGGTATTTCTCTCCACCTATGGAGACAGCAGCTGGTGAGTAAAGGACTGAAGTTTGATGGTGAACAGCTGTTAATGCTAACATTAGCTATGTAGCGGTTCGATGTATCCAATTGTTCAAGAGCTTTCTTGGATTAATGAAGTTTATCCAGATACATACAGTTTGAATGATAAAAGAAGATCTGGTGTCATGTAGGGAGAAACACAATTAACATTAAGATAATGGCTCTTTGTGATGGTGTCAGCTGTTCCTGTACCTGACTGTATAAACCATTAGCATTAGCATTAGCAGGCTACGCATTTTTCTTTTTTGCGGCTAACAGCATTGTTT
The DNA here is from genome assembly GCF_002260705.1 of Seriola dumerili. NCBI lineage: Eukaryota > Metazoa > Chordata > Actinopteri > Carangiformes > Carangidae > Seriola > Seriola dumerili. The sequence continues at coordinate 5,126,394 of NW_019174305.1, read as the reverse complement.
CTAAGAATATTCAGAGGCAGAAACTGCTGTATGTGTTTACTTCTCCTTGAATTAAGTACACACCTCTGGGTCTGTCATCCAGCCATTTGATTGGCTGTTCTCATTTGGCAAAGGAGCTTGAAGACTTTTCTGTTGCTAATGGAGACTCTGGAAGTAAGAGGGACTTACTGTCTTAAACTTGAGCAGGTGCTTCATGTGCATCACTCCTTTGCTGTAGCTGGCTGGAAGCAGTGAGTCGTCCTGACCGTTAATGACTGACACCAGGTCCCACAGGTTACTGCTGCCTCCTGGAGGCTGGCACAGGACACAGGACAGCATGCTCACTCACAGAAAGAAAAAAATGTTCAGCCCTTTATGAATCAGTCTACAAAAATATGTGTTTGCAGGACCTGAAACAAAAGGTTGGACTGAATCTGAAAGGTGATACAGCTTGTTAAAAGCCGTTACATGCTTCTGTCAGTCTGATGTGTACATATATCATTACTACAAATGTGTTACTTGCATTTTTTCTGTGCTGTTGTTGTGGAGGCCGTGCTCCACATGCAGAGAGTGAAGAAAAACACTCTATATTTGAAGTGTTGATAAGATAGAAGATATATTTGTGGTCTTAAGAACCAAAAACCATCTCAATGTAGTTTCACATCTCCTCTCTCAAGGTTCTCTCTGGAGCTCTAGTAACAGATCTAGTTTTAAGGCTCAGTTTCTGAATACAGGCTGTGTGCATTTCTCTGTGGACTGATGCTTTGATACTTTCACAGTATTAATATAGAACCTCGACCTGCTTTATAATCAAACACATGGACATCTACCTTTATACTATGTGGACCTTTAAAATGTGTTTGTGTGTCAGTGTAACAGCACAGAGCTCTCCTCTCACTGACTTCAACCTCAACACAAATAAAAAGTGGAGCACTGTTCACATGAGAAGCTGCACTGAGGCCTTTTCTTGTCTAATCAGTGTTTGGTTTTCAGTCAGTACACATGAAGTGAAGGTGTGGAGCAGAGAGCTGTGGATGTTAGCTGGAACACACCTCTTCACTGTCCTGCAGCCTCTGATCCTTTTAATCAACTATAAATTTATATAAAACACATGTTGTCCCAGCAACAGTCAGAGACTTAACAAAGAAGAGTTTGAGTTTTATACTTTTGTAAACTGATTTCTTGATTTATAATCATGAATAATATGACACTGAACAGGACACATCAGCTGAGTAGTGACCATGGTAGATTTCCCTGCACCGGAGGAGGACGAGGAGATCTAGTCTGATCTTAAACTCAGAACTGTGACAGGCCAGTATAAAGTTATCACTGAATTAGGGGTCATGTTATGACACAACATCACCACTGGCCAATCAGCATTCAAAGTGTAGTTACCAAGAAGCACTCAGAGAACCAACGCAACTTCTTGGCCCTGATGTCTGAGCTCAGCTTGTCCAGCTCCTGTTTGACGTCTCGAGACACTTTACCACAGAGCAGTGGAGGAGAACCAGGAACCATAGCTGTGTCTGCAGACACACAACCACCACAGGTAGATTAGCACGTAGAACAACACACCGGAGAACAGAAGACATTAGTCTACTCTCACCTGTGTTTCCTATGATCTTCTCCCACGGCTGGTCGGTGAGGATGTTCAGCAGCAGGGGAGAGATGAGTGGAGTGAGAGACCACAGCCTCACCGTGCTGTCTCTGCTGCAGCTGGCCATGGTGAACGGACGATTGTGGTGACATGTCAAACCTGTAAACACACACACACACACACACACACACACAAGCATGTAGGACCTGAACATTTCGCACAGAGGGAGCAGCGGATAAGAGTATTTATTAATGCAGCCATGTGTTCATGCTCAACTGAATTCTGGGTAAAATATACAGAGATATATACAGTAGACTATATACAGTCTATATACTGTATACAGTAGAGTCAGCGGTGGTCTGAATGGCAGTTTCCATTAAGCTTGTGTTGTTCACAGTGACAAACCACATGTTCAGTGTAATGTCTGTCCTCTAAGCTAACTGATTGTGATCCAGTGTCTTTATGAGTTTACAGTGTGTATGTGATGTGAGTTGACATCATCTTTAATTCTCAGTGAAGAAGCTCTCTCTTCTCTCACTGTCCTCCACAGCATCATGTTTCTGCAGCAGGTCGTTCTGTGACTCTCACCATACACATCAGCTCCGTGGTCGTAGGCTGTGTCCAGACATGTGCCGTCTCTCGTGTCCCACACTCTGATTGTGTAATCCCAAGAACCTACAACATCACACAACATGTTACTTCAACACGACAACTGACAGCATCGTACACAGTCCAGTATATACATGTATTTGCCTCCTGTTGTGTGTGTGTGTGTATAAACTCTGCTTTAATCTGCAGTCTCAGGTCTTTTCTGAACAACTACATCAGCTGTAAATGATATAAAAATATAACTGACTGAGAGACACTGAGGGTTTCAGCGGAGACAAGTGTTTCCTGATGTTGTTGTAGTTTCTTACAGCTGCCACTAGATGCTCCTACAGAGCCATGTTTCATCATTTTCACCGTCAGCTGTCCCTGATGGCATCTGTAGGAGTCATGATGCTGTCATTTTACAATTCTCTGTCTAATTCATTTTACACAGATAACAGTCCCGAACTACACAGAGGTGTTTCACACCTGGACTCCTCATCAGCAGCGGATAGTGATGACGATCTCACTGACACTTCACATCCACCTGGTTCTCCTCCACACCTCCTCTGCTGTCTCTGCTTTGCAGCTTTGTAACAGACACTGACAACACACTGACCACGACACAGCTGATAGAAGGACAGTTTGTGGGCTTACCTGAGATGAGCAGGTAGGGAACCTCTGTGTTCCACATCAGGCCTCTGACCGGAGCTGTGTGACCACTCAGCACATTGATACATGCGTCCTGTGTGTAGTCCCATATACGAACAGTGCTGCAGACACAGAGATTCATTACAGTCCAGGCCTTGCAGGTATATTCACATGAAATAAATCATTATTATTGATGATCAACAGATGAGGGAATCTCTCTCTCTCTCTCTCTCTCTCTCTCTCTCTCTCTCTCTCTCTCTCTTGCTTTCTTGCTCACTCGCTCGATGAGTAGACGTGCGCGTGTGTGGGAAACCTAAAGGTAGCGGACAGACGGTTATGTGCGTACTATGAAATATAGCCCTGCCGGCAACACTGATGCAAACCAGGCTTGAACAAGCTTGCATTATTAGTGCACATGAACTATACAAGCAGACCAGAACAGTCGATTGTCGAAAAGAAAATCATGTCACAGAAAGAAGAGAAAACATGAGCCGTATTCTTCTCAGCAACGGAGCAAACCCTGTGCTATGCTTACCTTCCTCAGGTGGAATCATTATTACAGCGCTCCGGTAGCTCACCTGGCAGAGCGCATATGATCACTTTTTTCACTTAGGTTGTGCTTAACAGTGTGATTGATATAGATGGTTCAACCCTACAGCTGTTACGAAAGGAGTCATTAGATTTAGATTAGATTTGGGTCTTAAATACAAAAGGATAGAACTTTTTTTCCTCAGCTAGAAAAAAAAACACATTTTCTCTTTAAATGTGTAGCTGTATGTTTATGAGTCTTAACCCTCAGCTCCAAATCTAAGTGAATGGATGGAATATTAGCATGATCAATCTGCTGATTATTGCCTTGTTACCTACATTGGCTACTGTGTAATATAGGCTAATATAGACCATAATATAGGCTACAGTTGGCAATATACAATTAACTAAATCATTGCTTTTATTCTGATCTATTGCTCCAATCCACTTGTAGCTAAAACTGGTTGGGTTTTACTTGACATTACATTATTCACGCATCATACAGGACGCGTGGTAACCCTAATGCAGGATTTGCTCCGCTGCTGAGAAGAAGACGACTCTTGTTTTCCCTTCTTTCTGTGACATGATTTTCTTTTGACACTCGCCTGTCTGTTCTGCTCGTAAACTCCGTGTGCGCGCATAATGCAGCTTGTTCAAGACTGGTTTGCGTTAACGTTAACGACTAGACATGGCTAAATCCTGTTAATGGAACGGTTTGAGCTTAAGTGAAAGTCAGTGTTAATTCTAACAGGGCTTTTTCAAGTAAGCGCAAATTTCCTTCGCGACGTTGATGGAACACCCCCAGCCTGTCATCTTACTGATGGGAACAAACATTTAATCTGACATAACTCAATAATTTAGAGTTGATAGTTGTTTGGATCAACAGTCAATTCAAAGAGTGATCACAAGCTCTGATCCTGTCATTTCAATTTAGTTATTAGTAATCAGTAATTAGACACTTTGTTAATTAGATTATTATAACACATTATACAACAGTTGGTTGTAACCAAGACCAAGAAGTTAGCACCACAAAGATGAATGTATTTCCAAAAATAACGTTTGAATTAAATTATGTGTGGTCATCAGAAGAGGATGAAGGGAAGAAGCCTGGATACTTCTGAGGTACACCTGAGGTAACATGTAGACAAAGTAGCAAGCTAGTGTAGACCTGCCACCTCCTACCTGTGACCAAATCCCAGCCTTGCTGATATGCAGTACAACATCACTCCCTCTCATGTGATGTTGCTTAGATAAGACATTTTTTACATTACATTTACTCTGGGACTGAAACATTAATGTTAAAACAGTGTCATCTTATAATTCACACTCTTTAGACTAATTGTTTTAATTTGACTCATGTCTATGTTCTGAATCATTTGTTGCTGCAGTGAAACTGATTCATCTGACCCTCCTTGACTGTTTGTAGTGCTTCCTGTTTTATTTATTTATCTCTTTTCTGTTGTGTTGATAGTTGTTTTGCTTCTTGAACTCATGTGTTTTCCCTTTTTTATGTTCATCTCCCCCTCAGTAGAGTATTCAGTCTGTGTCTCTGTTCCTCCTCATGTCCCTCACTTTCTCCATGAGGTTCTACTACCTCAGTCTGGATCCCCTGTGTCTGGATCACCTTAGTCTGGTTCACCTGAGTCTCATTCACCTATGTCTGGTTCACCTGAGTCTGGGTCCCCTCTGAACTGTGTTGTCTGTGTGGGTGAACATTGTGAACAGTGTGTAGGACACTGAGGTCTGTGTGAAGGTCCTAACCCGTCGTCTGATCCAGAACACAGGATACCCTCTCTGAGTGGAGACCAGCGGACATGGAACACCTTAGCCAGGTGTCCGGTGAAGACCTTCAGTGGCTGGTCAGAGCTGGTAGCCAAGTAGTAGACCCGCACGTTTTTGTCCTCACAGCCTGTCGCTATCATGTCCCTACAGAGACAGGAGACAGGAGATAGGAGATGAGACAGGAACAACTCTCTTTGTCCTCCATGTGTCCTCACAGAGACAGATGTTAGACATAAACAAAAGACAGATGTTTTCTTGTGTCCTGCTTCACCTGAACCAGTCTCTATCTCTTTTAATGCTGCTTTATATAATTCTTTTTTAATCTGTGTATAAATGATCATTAATTAAAGCAGTAATTATGAGGTCCGTGACACAGCTGCAGTGTCAAGTGAGTGTGGTCAGATGACTGTGATCAGGTGAGTGTGGACAGGTGAGTGTTCAAGTGAGTGTGGTCAGATGACTGTGATCAGGTGACTGTGATCAGGTGACTGTGATCAGGTGAGTGTGGACAGGTGAGTGTGGTCAGGTGAGTGTGGACAGGTGAGTGTTCAGGTGAGTGTGGACAGGTGAGTGTGGACTGGTGAGTGTGGTCAGAGGACTGTGGACAGTTGAGTGTGGCCAAGGGACTGTGGTAAGGTGGCTGTGGTCGGGTGACTGGACAGGTGAGTGTGGTCAGATAACTGTGGAAAGGTGACTGTGATCAGGTGACTGGACAGGTGAGTGTGGTCAGATAACTGTGAACAGGTGACTGTGGTCAGATGAGTGTGGAGAGGTGACTGTGGTCAGGTGATTGTGGACGGGAGAGTGTGGACAGGAGTGTTTGGTCAGGTGACTGTGGATAGGTGAGATCTTACTTGTTGTTCTGGCTCCAGTCACAACCAAACACAGCAGCAGGATGTTTGTACTTGTGCAGGATTTTACCATCAATGGTCCGAATGATACTATGAAACAATAGAAAACAGGTAAGAGTGGCTGATAGGAACAAATTTGACAAGACTTTGATAAAAGAAGAAACTCCACCTCACCAGAACCCATCTCCACTACAGGTGGCAATCCTCTTCGAGTCTTTATGGCTCCAGGAAATACAGAAGATCCCATTCTTCCCGTGCTGAGGGAGGACAGAGAGGAGGCACTGAGACATCATCATACCATCCTGCAACTCTGTAAACAGCTGTTTACCAACAGGAGAGAATAATAATGATGATGAAGAGGAGACGGTTTTTGACAGCAGGGCCAACCCTATGATCTGCAATGTCCCTGACTGACTGATCATATTTCCATGTCACTGAGTTGGAGTTTCTGGATCAAACAGGTTCTTTTAGGGGGGTGTTTACAGCTGCAGTGTTGAAAACTTAGCTTACTGTCTCTAAATTAAGAGACTTTTTTTCAAACAGACTGGGTATAAACCTGGTTCATGTCTGGACTGTGTATAGATGCTGTGGAACTGCAGGGAAGAGGAGGAGCACTTCCAACACACTGAGCCTCGCCTCCATTACAGCAAATAAACTATTTTCATTACATGTATCATTATTACTAAAGGAGGAAGAGGAATAACTAAACATAAGACACACTGAGCAGAGAGAGCAGGAGAGAGGGAGGGAGAGAGAGAAGTCATTGGTAACGAGGCTTCATACTAACGACTATGACCAACTCTACATATCAAACAGAGGGAGTTAGACATAAAGACCAGCCTTTAATCAAAGTCCGTTACGTTCTGGAGTTGAAGTAAATAAAGACTAAACTATTGTGGCTCCCAGACGGAGGCTGTGAGCTGAGTGAGAGACACTGTGTCATCTAACTTTCTCTCTGAGTGATCATTGTACAATAAATACAGCTGAAATCACAGCTCAGTCTTTGTTTTTCATTTATGTGCTTGGTGATTTTGTCAGATGACGTCATGGTTATAAAATCAGGATTTGACCAGAGGTGGTCCAGACATATACAAGGTTTAGACACTGGTGATTCTCATAATGACTGATCCACAGCTTCAATCTAAACCCTTCAGTTACCTCATTGAAGCGAGTGATGATCTTTCCCTTCCTCACATCCCAGATGAACGCTCCGCTACGAGATGTAGCCCCGGCAATGCAGTTCAGGTCTCCTTCAAGAGAGACATACAGACACACACAGAGACATAAAGACACACACAGACAGAGACAGACACACAAAGACACACATACACACACAGAGACACACACAGAGACAGACACACACAGACACAGAGACACACACAGACACACATACACAAACAGAGACGCACACAGAGACACACACAGACACACAAACAGACAGAGACAGACATACGGAGACATACAGTCAGAGACAGACACACACACAGACAGACACAGAGACACACAGTCAGAGACAGACACACACATACAGAGAGACACACAGACACGCACAGAGACACACAGACACAGAGACAAACACAGAGATACACAAAGACACACAGAGACACACACAGAGACACAAAGACAAACACACAGATACACACAAACATACACAGACACAGAGACAAACACGCAGATACACAGAGACACACACAGACAGAGACACACACACAGACAGACACACAGAGACAGAGACACACAGTGACAGAAACACAGAGACACAAAGAAACACACAGAGACAGTGACACACAGTGACAGAAACACACAGAGACAGAAACACAGAGACACAAAGAAACACAGAGAGAGAAACACACACATACAGACACACACAGAGAGGTTAACAACCCACACATGAACAGATGACACACTTCATCTTGATAGGACTGTTGGTCCTTGATACCATTTACAGTGTTTTTCAATTGCTAACAAGCATCACTCAATACTGAAGCCCCCAGCATGCATTACCAACATGCATCTTGGCCAAACAGTTAATCTCACCTCCAAAACTGACTCAAACCACCAAAACACCTTATACATATCTCAAAATAAGCTCATTCAACCATAACATTGGCAACAATCCTCACTCAGAAAGCATCCACTGTCACTCATAACTCATTGACTTAAAAGCACTAGCAACAGGGAGCATCACATAAATTATTAACTTTCATCTTTGAAGTTTTAATCATTTTTCACATAAATCAGTATTTCATGTTGGGACTTACTATTCAAAATGGTAGACCACTTAAATAGCTAATTTTCCCACAATTCCTCACTGTTCACACCTGGGGACGACCCTCCCCCAGGGACCTTACTGACCAGTGAGTGTTGGTCAATGTGTGACATGTGACCCCACCAGGGTGTGACATGTGACCCCCCAGGGTGTCACCAGGCAAAACCCTCTGGGTTTCTCAGGGGTCAGGGCATTCCCAGACCCAGATCCCCAGGAACAGCACCTCTTCCCTCTTGGCTCTTCAAGTAGCCACAAGGCTCCCAGCCCAGACCAGCCCTGCTACCTAAAAAAACAGCTCTCTTGCCGCCCTACTCACAGCAGGCTAAACACTCTTCTCCTCAACAGCAGCGACCTGTTTAGGATTAACTGAGATTGAACCAAGTTTTATTTAGAATCAGCGGCTACAACACGATTTCCAAAGCAACAGGAGCCACAGCAGAGTTAGCAAGCAACAGCTAACTCTGTGAGAAGAACAAAGAGGAAACCAGCTAACCTCTCTGCAACACAAAAGTGACGCAGCCAGGCATGACTTCACTCCATCAGGAAGTAATAAAAACTCACTGGACTTTACTAGAACACTGAAAAGGACCCTCTCTTTGTTCCACTTCGACCACTTGACACAACATTGACTGACACTAACTCAACCTAGCACAGCAAAGCACTCCACAGCTAAGCACAGGACTCTTAATCTTTGTTAATGTACATGTACATGTTTGGTTAATGTATCCATTTAGTTTGATGATTGTAATGTTTGCTTAGGTTGTGGTTAGTCACACAGTTAATTTGGTACTTCAGACCACACGAACTAGGCTAACAAAGAAATTCACTCTCTCCCTCCCCCACTCACCGTGTGGTCTCAGTGGCCATTTTGAATAGTTTCTTTGTTTACCACCATCTTGTTTTTATGTTCAGGCCATGTGGTCACAGTGACCATTTTGAATCGGCCATATTGCCTTTGTCTCTGTCCCACACACACACACATACACACACACACACACACACACGCCTGTATATACTTTAGATTAGACATTGTGTGTTTATACTTTGTTACATTGTAAATAGATGTCTTTAAGTATAACTTCTGGTGTGTTTAATGTTGCACAAGTGTGAGTATTGCCAATCTCTTTGTTTATAGTTATTAAGTTAATTATCAATCAGTGTTCCAGATAACAGTTTTTTTTGACTGCTCACATGCATTGGACAAAACTGAAGTCACATTGTCAAAACCCTTCATTATTTTTGAAGTTATTTAATATTTTCAATATTCATATTTTCTTAATTTATAATAGAAACTGACGCCTCAACATAATGGTGCCCGCATATGAAGTTAAGTACCAAGGCCCAACATTCATTATAGAATAAGAATAACACCTTTTCACTTTATTGACTGTACTAAAGTATATGTAACAAGAATGAATCAGAAATATCCTTTTTTTTATGTATATAGAACTATATATGCATACAGTAATTTATTTTTCATTTTACAAAATGCATTCAAATTGAAATTGCAATCAGCTGTGTTTGGAATGATTATTATTTCATTTTATTGTAAATATTCAGGTAAGATTTTCTATATATTTCAATATGGTACCTGCAGAAATGCATGAAATTTGCCATCAACCTGTTCTGCATGTGTTTTTAACAATTTTGAAAACGGCGTGTTAGCATTTGAAAAATGCGCTGCAAATATAGTGTTTTGCTGGTGGTGGAGTATGAATGAGAAAAGAGTTCATGGATTTTGGAAAATGTGGTCACTGAATGCATTTTGTGTTACAGCAATGAAAAACGATTCACAGTTTGGTCGACATAGACTTTTAGAAGAGTTTTGACAATGTGACTTCAGTTTTGACAAATGCATGTTAGCAACTGAAAAAACTGTAACTGAGTATTGTGTGTGTGTGTGTGTGTGTGTGTGTGTGTGTGTGTGTGTGTGTGTGTGTGTGTGTGTCTGTGTGTGTGTAGCTGTCCTGTGTGTCTATGTTGTGTTCATGTCTCTGTGTGTTTGAGTAACCTACAGTGTGTGTTTATTGTCCACATCCTGGGAGAGTATGTATGTGTTATGGTACCTGGAGCCCAGGACAGGGAGTAGACCACCCCCTCGTTGCCAGGGGAGGTGTAAACAGCTGTGAGGGTGTTTGTGTCCCAGATCTTGATGGTTCCATCAAAACTTGCCGTGGCCAGAAGGTTAGGGTCATCTGGTTTAAACTTACAGTCAAAGATGGTCTCCACATGACCCTAGAACCGCAACAGAGACAGGTCATCAGGTCTGCAGTGGTCTTGTCTGGACCTGTGTCAGTGTGTGTGTGTGTGAGAGTGTGTGAGCAGGTTAGTGTGTGTGTTCAGACTGTTGAATCTACAAAGGATAAAATACCAAGTCCCGCAGGAAGTCCCACTTCTTGGCCCCCATGTCATAGAGCCCCACTCCTCCATCCATGAAGCAGCACACAGCGTGGCCGGGGGGCAGAGAGAAGGAGCGGTTCTGGGACAGGGTTGGGGGGGGTACTGCCTCACTGGTGGAACTGGTGTGCTGACTCTTACTGGGAGAACTGGAGCTGGGAGCTGTGGAGAGAGAGGAAGAACATCCTGACATCTCTGAACAAAGCTGCTGAGTCAGTCAGCTGAGAGAAGAGCTGCTGCTCAGCGTCTGATTGGCTGCTTCATCGCTGACACATGCAGCTGTCCTGAGCTCAGGTCTGACACAAACACAACACACACCACATCAGCTTGTGACGTTTACCCTTCTTGGAGAGAGGAGAGTTGAGGACATGTAAAGCATGAAATCCAGTCTTCTTCAGTTTGAAGCTGTCCAGAGGAGTAGACCGGGACACATTCCACACCCTCAACACCCCGACCTGAGAGTCTGACAGAGACAAACACAACCAGCTGGACTCACAAGTTCTGTCATAGAGAAGATGTGCTGAATGTTTGTGTCCTGAGCAGTACATCTACAGCAGTGGTCAGCAACTGGTGGCCCGCAACCCAAAACTGCCAGATATAATATCTGGCCCGCCAGATTATTTTGATATTATTTGAATATGATTTTGTTAAATAAAAAAAAAGAGCTCCTTTGCTAAAATAGATCTCTGTCTGAGCAGCAACATTTACCTGCAGAATCACTTCCTCTATAGTGATTTTGCCTAGAAAATAAAAGTGCGAGAATTTCCTTTTTTTATTTCAAGCTATTGTGAGCTTTATTCTGAAAAGTTCTCAAAGGAAGTTCCAAAGGTTCTTTTGCTTGCTTGACAAACCTCTGACGGAGCGGACATACAATGTGTGATATGAAAAAAGTAAATCAGTCAGTATAAAATGTGACTTCGGGTGGACGAGCTTACAAACGTTTGAAAAAAGCGTCAAAGCAGCGGAAAGATAGGAATCACAACTTCCAGTCAGGACTTTCACAATAAATCGATCGAATAAATAGATCGTGGATTGCGATTCTACCCTTATCTGTGACTGTGGCCACAATGCCACATATGTGAACAGCAACAAAGGACATTCCAGTTGCATTTTTATCAATATCTTAAATTAATGTAATTGATTATGTTCTGGCCCGCCGTCTAGCATGTGATACCCACCAACTGACTGACAAGTAAATCTGACCTGCAGTCATCAACACACTGAGGCAGAGGGGACCAGATCACACACACACACACACACACATACACATTTACCTCCAGTAATGAACATGCCCGGTGCAGAGGGGACCCAGGCCAGACACTGAACTGATGCAGCAGCTGAGGGGAAGCAGAAGGATGTAATGCAGTTCAAGGCCTCACTGTCCACCAGCCTGATCCCATTATGGAGGTTAGACACTGGGAGAGAGAGAACACGTCTACATATCAATATCTATATGTCAGTGTGTCAAACACTGGCAGTAACTGTATTCTAAACAGCTACATTGTTGTGTTTTTAAAATTCACATCTCTTAAGATAAGTCCTGGTCATGTGGTTAGTTTTGTGTCTGACCTAGTAAATAGTCAGTGGAGAGAGGATCCCACTCCAGAGCACTCACTGGGTCCTCTTCATCTGTCCCCTCCAGAGACTCTGGACGCAGCACATGCTTTTGGCTTTTACTCCCTGAACAGATGAGACAGAGGTTAATGAAGGTGTGTTTACAGGTACATGTTTACAGGTGTGTTTACAGGTACAGGGTTAAAGGTGTGTTTACAGGTACCGGACTCTGCTGAGGGAATGTGAGGAGGAGGTCGACAGGTTCAGCAGTTCCAGGAAATATTCAGACCCTTCACTTTATTCTGTTGTAGATTTAAATCTGAATGGATAAAACTGTAATTTTTCATCAGTCTTCACTCAATAATCCATCATGACATCATGATCCTTCAGAAACATTAGTTCTTTGTAGGACCCCCTTCAGCAGTAGTTCCAGCTTCAGTCTTGAGTTTCTACAGGCTCTGAACCTGGATCTGGTCAGTTTATCTCAGTCTTCCTGACTCAGACTCAGACTGGACAGGAAGTGTCTGTGAACAGTTCTCTTCAGGTCTCTTCACAGGTCTATGGGGTTCAGGTCTGGACTTTGGCTGGGACACTCAGGGACAGTCAGAGACTGGTCCTGAAGACTCTCCAGTGTTGTCTTGGCTGTGCTTCAGGTCACTGTGGAGCTGAGAGGTGAACCGTCACTCCAGTCTCAGGTCTCCTGGACTCTGGATCAGGTTTTCTTCAAGGACCTCTCTGCATTTGTCTCATTCAACCAGCATCAGGTCTGACCAGTCTCCCTGTCCCTGCTGCTGAGAAGCTCCCACAGCATGATGCTGTCCCCCATGCTTCACTGTAGGGATGGTGCTGTCCAGGTGCTGAGCAGGACCTGGTGTTTGGAGTCCAGGGAGTCTGGTTCCTCCTGGTCTCAGAGTCTTTAAGGTTTGCAGGTCAGACTGCAGCAGCTTCATATGTCTTTGACTCTCAGTGTCTGTCTCGTCTCTGTACCATAATAACCTGATTGATGCTCGTCTTTCCAGCAGCTTCTCCATCTCTGCAGGGACTTCTGAAGCTCCTCCCTGACCCAGGTCCCTCTGACCTGCTCCCTCAGTTTGTCTGAACACCAGCTCTAGAAGAGTCCTGGTTCCAGTTTTTGTTCCCACGGTTCTCCTGGGAACACTCAGACCTTTGTGTCCTGACCTCTGTCTCACCACAGTTTGATCACAGAGGTCTACAGAGACTTCACTGGACTTTATGGTCTCTGTCCTGACCTGCAGGTGAACTGTGGGACCTGATACACACAGGTGTGTGTCTTTCTGAACTCTGTCCAATCAGCTCAGTTCACCACAGGTGGACTTAAGTCCAGGTCTAGACTCATCTCAGTGATAACTAAAGTAAACAAGAAGCAGCTCATCACAATTTGGAGCTGCAGTGAAGAGTTTGAAGACTTTAGTTAATCAGAGATTCAGATTTTGACTTTTAATGAATTTCTAAATCATGTTTGTGTATTAGTGAGAGTAGACTGATGGACAAACATGTCACTTTTATCCATTTTAAATGAAATCTACATCTTAACAAAGTGAAGGGGTCTGAATACTTCCCATGTTACTATACATGTTATAGTTGGAGTGTGAGGTGATGACTGTGCTGTGGGTCACATTTGAGTGTGTCCATCTGTACCTGGCTGAAACACAGACAAACTTCCATCTGTGTGTCCAAACACCAGTTTGCCCTTCTTGGTGGGGTGCCATCTGAACAGACAGATGTCAGACAGGAAGGAGTGGGCTTCTTTGTGCACTGTGAGCCCAGGGTCAGGACCTCCATAGACCCAGATATACAACGGTCCACGCTGGGAGACAAACGCCACTCCGTCAGCTGAGTTCCAGCACCAGCTGACAGACGCAGGGACTCCTGGGAAAGCAGAGGAGACGCTGTGAAACCTCAGAGATGGGGGAACACTCCTCTGAGTCTGTATGACCTGGTGTAGATCATCCATCTACCTTTAGTGTTGTCCAGTCGTGCTACAGCCTTTTGTTCTGCTACATTCCACACGATGAGCAGGTTGTCAGCAGAGGCTGATGCAAACAGATCTGGGTTGTCAGGACACCAGCTGATGGCTGTTATGGTCTTCTTGTGCTCTGACATGATGGATCTCAGTTTAAATTCATTGTACTGCTGGTCCAACTACAACAAGAGAATGACAGACAATTAACAAAAAACAGCTCTGGCATTGTCCTGTAGTGTGTTCAAGGTCATAACATTTAGTAGAAATCAGACCTACGACTTCTATGGTCCAGAGGATTTCGTGTGGAGAACACAGAGCTGGACTTGTGGGTCAATTTCATGTCAATCACACTGACAGTGTGAGGGGTGTGACCTTTACAAAATTGTATGAAAGGACTGAGCCTCTCCAGAGGATCTTTAACTTAAGTCTACAAACAGGGAGGGTCCTGGTCCTGTGGAAAACATTATGTCTTGTTCCGGTACCTAAAGTAGGACGACCAGCTGAGATAAATGACTACAGACCGTTGGCCCTCACGTCACACATCATGAAGACCCTTCTCCACCTTCTGAGGCCACAGGTTGAATATGCACTAGACCCCCTACAGTTCACCTACAAAGAACATATTGGAGTGGATGATGCTGTCCTTTACATGCTCCACCGGCCAATTCCTACTTGGATGAGCCAGGTGGATACATGAGGATTATGTTCTTTGATTTCTCAAGTGCATTTAACGTCATCCGACCACCCATCCTTAAAGACAAGCTGGAAGGGATCCCTGCTTCACATCCTGGATTGTGGATTACCTGACAAGACGACCACAGTATGTCTGTAGTAGGGTAACTGTGTCTCAGGGACAGTGATGAGCAGCATTGGGGCTCCACAGGGAACTGTTCTGGCTCCGTTCCTGTTCACCCTGTATACGGCCGACTTTAAGTACAACTCTGAGTCCTGCCACATCCAGAAATACTCGGATGACACAGCTATTGTGGTGCGTAACAGGAACGGCAGGAAGAGGAGTACAGGGATCTGACGATGGCCTTCAGTGAATGGAGCAACAAGAACTGCCTCCTTCTGAACACCTCCAAGACCAAGGAGATGGTCATGGACTTTCAGAGGTCTAGGCCCACCCTTCAGCCAGTCAACATTTGAGGGAAGGATAGAGCTTTTCCTCAGGAAGCTCAGGTCCTTTGATGTCTGCAGTGAAATGCTGCACATGTTTTATCAGTCAGAAAGGAGATCCTTTGTTCCCACTGCCATCAGGCTATACAGCAACTCAGCCAAAGGAAGTGGACTAATTTATTAATTTTGTTTCTTTATTATCAACTCTTACTAATAATATTATTATTATTACCAATGAGCTACCGGAAACTTGAATTTCCCCTCGGGGATAAATAAAGTATCTATCTATCTAATCTATCTATCTATCTATCTATCTATCTATCTATCTATCTATCTATCTATCTATCTATCTATCTATCGTTAAGCAACATCGTAAGAACCATGAATAAGGTACTTAAAATGATATGAGAAGAAACGCTGATACCTGTCATCAACTTTGGTTATAGCCATGTCCAAAAGTGATGTCCAACAAGGTGAAATATAACAATATAATCACATGACTGGAATAAAAAAAAAATATTTCTATGTCTAAATATAATTTCTATTAAAGTCAGACTAAAGATATATTGTAAATAAGTGCATGAATTATCATTATGTTTCTTACTGAGTATTTTCGCTCTTCAGTCTGATGATGAACAAACTGTTATGAACATGTGATGCAGATAAAACAGTTAAAGTTAAAGTCAGACTGTTTCTGCTGCAGAGAGGAGAGAAAGAAAAGAGGAGAGGAGTAGTTGATGTCTGATGAGTCAGTCTGACTGAAATGTTTATATTTATAATCATGAAAATAATTAACACAGTGTGGCTAATTTTTCTACTAAAAGACATCAGAGGTTTGGTTTTTATTTCCAGTTGTGGTCACAGAGTCGGATCATGTTATTCTGAGCTGCAGTGATGAAGAAGAAGTAAGAGCTTCATCACTGTCAGTAATCCTGTCGGATTAAAGAATATTTGTTCAATTAAAATTAAGCTAAAATAGTTATTATACATTTATTCAGTGTGATAAACTCTCCGTAATGATCACTCCCCTCAGGATCCTGTAGGAATTATGACTCAGTTTTTCCAGAGATTTGATTGGTCAGTAGTTTGGCTGTTGACAGGTTTTGATCTGATCCTCTGAAATGAGCCTTCGATGGAGCAGGTTAGGAGTTCAGCATAAGTTACCATGGTGATTTACCCCCGTAATGAGTGAAGGGTGAAGGGAGGCCTCAGGTTCACCACCACTACTACACAAATGCTCACAAAGGTAATTTACCTGGTAGATGTATATAGCCAAAGTAGCACAGTAGGCAAAGCGGTCTCCACTAGCAGCACACACGTCTTTGTTCCAGGGCTGACAGCCTGCTGCCAGCAAGCCCACCTGCTTCACCTTGGCCATCCTTACCTGGAGACACAAACACAAACACACCTTTCACACCTTTCAGTTTTACTACATTCTGTTTAAATGTTAGTAAGTGGCTATGACATGTGACATAGTTTCCCTTTATACTCTACTGGGACGTGTTCTACACATGCTCAGTAGATCGTCATCTACAATAGACAAGCAAACACTGATCTCAGATTGACATGAATATGAAATTAATGGCAGAAATGGGAAATTTGCATTTTTACAAATGACTTACTAATTATCAGTATCTGTGATCACACATCTGTGATCACATCTGGCTCAAACATATCTCAAACAGTGTCTAAAGATTATCTGTCAGCTGTTTGTATTGTTCCCTCTGCCAAGGAGCTTATGTTTTCTCTTTGTTTGGATCAGTAAAAAGCAATGAACTGATCTGCACCAAACTTGGTGGAGGGACAGGACATGGACCAGGGAAGAACCCATTAAATACTGGGGCAGATACAGTTAGAAGGGCAGATCCAGAACATTTCCATCAGTTTCCACAACATTGCAAGACATTTTTAAACATTTTCATCAGTTTCTCAGGAAACAATCTTTGGATGTGGAACAACCCGCGACCCGGATCCGGATGAGCGTAGCGGGGCGACGACGACGACGACGACGACGACGACCACGACCACGACCACGACCACGATGACGACGACGACGGCGACGACGACCACAACCACGACCACGACCACGACCACGACCACAACCACGACAACTCAGACAAATGGTGTTGATTTGAGTTTGCTCAATTTGGTGCAGATCCAGACAATAACCCAGACATGTAGGATTGTTTGGCCATGGCGGAGGTATCCACTCATGTGCAGTCCATTATAACACCAAGCACACTACCTGAACATCACCTCTCTAACCAGTGTTTATTACAGAGCAGTTGTATTACACTTTATTAGTGTACAGTTGTACTACAACCAGGGTAACACTAGTAGCACTAATATACAGTAGATCCACAGGTTAGAGAGGATAAGGTGATTAAAGAGAGGATTGAATTAATCTGTGCTGTGATTGGCTGAGACTGGTGATTACCTACTGACTGATCACTGTTACTGTGAGGAAGTGACTGGAGCCCGAGCATGCAGCATGTCTGAGTGGTGTCCTCTCCCTGAAGCTCCCACTCATCCTCACACCAGGAGTCCTAAAGAGACCCTGAGGAAATGTCTTGTCTTTTATACTAGTTAGTTAGTTCTTACATTGTGCTGGTTAGTTAGTTCTAATCTTTTTACTGGTTAATTATCCTACTTTGTACTGGTTAGTGAGTTCTAATTTTGTACTAGTTAGTTAATTCTATGGTTTGTTTGTTCTTATTTTGTTCTGGTTAATTAGTTCTTACTTTGTACTGGTTAGTTCTTGTTTTGTGCTGGTTAATTCTTATTTTGTATTGGTTAGTTCTTATTTTGAATTAGTTCTTGTTTTGTACTGGTTAGTTCTTATTTTGTACTGGTTAGTTAGATTTTGTTTCATACTGGATAGTTAGTTCTTATCTTTTTGAACCAGAAACTCAGAATGATCTTCAGATAAGAATCATTAAATCAGTCCTGTGTATCTGCAGGGTGTTTCTGAAAAGTCTCTTCAGTAAAGATGCTGTGACAAATGATCATAGATTATATAGAGTATAGAGTAAACACAGCCATACAAACCTGAGAGCATATTAAGTCCATGAATCTGCAGAAAGTAGCTGTGTTTGAATCTTTTGGACTTTTATAATAAAGCATTTTTGAGGCATCATGAACAATTCTCTGTAAAGGTCCAGTTCACCTAAATCCCAGAGGAGATGGACCTGAAGGAGTGGACACAGGGACTGGGTTTCCTGTCAAAGGTAATCTTCAAACACCTGTTGATCAGTTACCCTGTCACCTCTTCCTGTAAGGTGCAAATTGGCTGATTTACATATAAATTTCTTTTTGATTACATAATGGTGAGATCGTGTGAACAGTAATGATGTGCAGCTGTCACAGTAATGACCAGCACTTTGATGGAGGAAGGTGTCATCCCATATTTACCTTTCATCTGTATTTGTTAATGAGTTCAAGTCTTTGAAACAAGATGAGGTTTGACATCTACGTGCTCTGAGGTTTCTTCTCTGCCAGAGAATTTATGATACCCAGATAAGGTTGATCTACTGACAGTGACAACACCAGCGCTAATACTGTTCCTGCTCATTACTTGACTTGAGGCTGAAGGGTAACGTGTGCATCAAACACTTTCGCTAGTATCTGTTACACATTTCTGTTACACAGTTGTACTTTGTGTTTAGAGCTAGTAAGCTAATGTTAGCATGCTAACATGTTAACCTAACCACAGTAAACAAAGTACTGGTGTGTTCACTGTTTCACAGCCACTAGCATGGCTGTAGACTCCTGTTAAAATACATACCAATATGTCTAACATATTCAAGTCTTAGACCCTAAACAGTAAAGAAATATTATTAAAAATCGTTATTAAATAAGATTTTTACTGAATGTACACAGTAAATTCAGTTTCAGGTGGTAGCTCAGCCTCAGCCTATCAGTTAAGGTGCCTCATAATGAATCCAGTAATGTGTCAATTACAGAGCCTGTTACACACACACACACACACACACAGCTGGTTGGCTCATTTAAGTTCACAGCAGATATCTTGACTTATCTTGGAAACACTAACATAAATGACAGCACCGTCCTGTGATCGAACATGTACAACACCCACCCTGCACCTTGCTCACCTGTGGCCTTCATCAATGCTGTGAATTACACCTGAGCATTTCCTGTTTTGACATGTCAATATTTCTGCCTATTTACACCTAATATAGTCCCAGGAGACCACACCAGACTTGTCAGCTTCCTCTAAGTAGGTTAGCTCACACTCTCCAGCAGGTAGAGTCATAACAGTGTCATTATACATTATGACAAGGTGTGAAAACTCGGTGTAAAGACAGTGTATGAGGACAGTTTCAAGAGAAGGCTGTACTGAATTAAAAAAAATCACCTCGCTGTGATGATTTTGTGATGTTCCTGTTTTCCAGATGTGTGTCTCGTCATCATCAGACTGACACAGGTCCTCTCCTCCTCAGGTGAATACACAGGATAGGTCGTTCTCATGTAAATGAGGAAATGTATTAATCTAAATTTGATGGGAAGGTTAAAGCTGCGTGGCCTGTCTGTTACCGTGGTCTCACCTGCATCTCTCTGATTTACCTGATCATAATACAGACGTGTTGTTCTATTGTAAACCCGCCAGAGAAACTAATGTAAACACAAAGGGTTGGTGTTTCACACATAACATTAATAAATAATAAACGATCAACCCTCCGTTAAATCAATAAGCTAACCGTGTTTATCACCTACTATCGCAGCAGTGAACCGGACCGGTCCTCCTTCTGTTTCCTATCGCAGATGTTCTACGGCTGAGCGGCACGCAGGTTCACTCTGCTTCATGTGTCATGGCTGTTGTTCTCTCTCTCTCACACACACACACACACACACACACACACACACACACACACACACACACACACACACACACACACACACACACACAGCTGATCTGTATCTGTGTTTTTTCTTACCGTCAGGTGTCAGCTGGCTCGTGCACGACGGACAGCTCCCAGGTGCTGAAATGCGCCCTGCTCACCGTCCTCCGCGTGAGGGTGCCCAAATCACATCGGTGATTGGTCCGTGGGAATGCTTATCGTGATCAGCCATTGGCTGCGCGGACTGTCAGACTGACAGGGATCTCACTGTAGATGGTTGGTGTTAGATCCCGAGGCTCAGGAAGAGGAGGCGGAGGAAGTCGAGTCTGTTTCTCCTCACCTCCACCTGAACCAAACCTCCACCTGAACCAAACCTCCACCTGAACCAAACTTCGACCTGACCCTAACCTTCTCCTGAACCAAATCTCCACCTGAACCTCACCTCCACCTGAACCTGACCCCACCAGTTATCTCTGCCTACATCTTTTTGCACAGTCCTGTGTGTCACTGTATACACATTACTGATCCACATGAGTTAATTAGATAGATTGGTCAATTACATAGATCAGCTCCATCTAATCACTAGGGAAAGTTGTACTGACATCCTGTCAGTCTGAGCCATAATACGAACACATTGCTTCTGGTAATTAGCAACTGTTCCACATTAAACTGATATTGTATTGTGACTAATAAAGGATAGACTTCAGTCAGGAGGCATGAGGGGAGGAGGTTTAAAGGTGGAGCCCCTGGTCACTATCATCACATGTAGCTTTCTACATACTCAACAAAGGCCCTGATACTGTGTCAGTGGTATTTCCAGTAGAACTAGGCAGTCATTGCCAGGATAGCTCCTCAGGTCACTAGACTTTAGGCTAGAAGTTTGAATCACCAGTTAAAGGTCAGACTGACTGCAAACACACCAGGTTTCACAGATGTAAATGTTTAATTAGATGATCACTGACATTCACAGTAAAATTTCTTTCATCCTGACCTCCTGATAATGGAAATCATAACTCAAGACTGCCATCATCCTTATTCTATTATTCTGCCGTACTGTTGGAACTACAAACACATCACATTCAAGTTAATAACCCTAACCAAACAACTGATCTCAATTAAAGTGGAAGGGAGCACGAGGTTCTACATGACTTCACAGTAACTGTTACAGCCTCAACCAATGACTTGACTGTTTACCCTCCAACAGCCTGCAGGCATGGACATATTATAAGATGGGCCCTTGTGACACCTTCAAGGCGAACATGTTACTTTTGGCCCTCAAATCTTCAACAAAGGATTTTAATGTCTCCTCAGAGGCTCTGGCTTTAGGGCCCGTGTTCAGTGATCCATTGATGCCTACAAGCCATAAATCCCCCACAAATCCCCCCTGGCATCAATATCTGAATGCTTTTCCAAGTCTAATGCATGACAGGACCTGATAAGAACTGTACAGTGAAATATATCAAATACTGTAAACATCACTTTTCTCACTGCTAGTGTTTCTAGTCTTCTGTCAGGATGCCTGCTAACCTTATTTATATTTAAAAAAAAAGAAAAAAAAAGAAAAAAAGGGAAAGCCATCATGAATAGAGCAGTCATCCTGGACAAGAAAATAAATCAGCTGATGCTTTATGAATAGTTTAGTCATTTGTTTTCTGAGGGTGGAGCAACAAGATGTTGAGCAGGAACCATCTGTTCCTACAGTTGAACACATTCATAGTTAACCTGAAACATGACTGTTTAATCATACTGGCCAAGCTCTGCTCAAGTTATATTACAAACACGTGAACAATACGGCCACACATCCATAATCAATATACAAAATTTTATTACAAAAAGAAAAATTCAATTCTACATGAAAGTTTTCATAGTTCCACATTAAAAATGGCTGCATTTAACATTTAAATCAAAACTAGATAGAACCCGGTAGTAAAATGACAGTGAAGAAACAGCACCACTAAACAGAACATATGCAGTGCTTCCAGGAACAATAACTTTAAAACTTTACTGATTTGCTGCTGTCCACTGCCTGTACAGGAGTCTCAGTCCATTATATTATCACAGGAAGTTTTTATCTGGCTGCTCGTTCTCATAGTAACGAGGACCTAACAATGTAACACACCCAAGTTCAGCAGGGGAAAAAAAAAATCATAATGGCGCTAAGTGAAAATATAAACTAAATCCCTGAATTAGAAAAGGAATACAGGTCTGGTATCCTACAGAGGCAGACCAACAGGGACAGCAGGCTATACTGATGGAATCATACACACAAAACAGTTAAGCTGAACAACGCATTGCAAACTTCACATCCTTAACATAAACTGCTTAGTCATCATCATCGTCATCATCATCGTCGTCTTCCTCCTCGTCCTCGTCATCATCATCATCATCATCATCGTCATCAGCTGGCTCTGCTTTCTTGGCAGCGGGCCTGCCCGGGCCACTCTTCTTACCAGCATCACTTTTCCCTGAACCTCCTCTGGCACGGTAGGCGGCAACATCCTGGAAACACAAGAAATCCTTAATGTCTCGCCACTCAGTATTCTCATGTAATAAAAATTGTGTTAGCACCTTTAAAGCAAAACTCTAATGGCACTGTAGTCTTTAGCAGATGATATGTATCATTAAGATTTATTAGATGCCGTTCCAGCCACATACTGGTGCCTTACTGAGCATTTACAATACCACATTTTGTCATTACGGGCAATTTGTCACTGGTTGGTGTCTTTGTTGAGTTTGTTTTCACAAAAACAAACTCCCAGCCTTTGTGGCTTTAACCTACTGGTAACTAAGCAAAGACTGCACAACAGGTGGATACCTTCTCATATTTTTCCTTCAGTTTGGCAGCCTTGGCCTCATAGGGAGCCTTGTCTTTGGAACTCTGTGTAGCCCACAACTCGCCAAGCTTCTTGGCAATATCACCAATGGAGATACCAGGGTTCTCCTCCTTGATCCTGGGGCGGTGGTCGGAGCAGAACACGAAGAAAGCAGAGCTGGGGAGAGAAAGGGATACAAGTGGGCACAGATTACATCCCTGCATATGGAAATAAATCCAGCACTGCATGGGGTAGTGTAGTACTTACGGTGGCCTCTTAGGGGCATTGGGGTCCTTCTTCTTCTTGCCCTTCTTGGCACCCTTAGGAGGAACGTACGATTTCATCTCTCGGTCATAGCGAACCTTGTCATTCTTCGCCAAATCCTCGAACTTCACCTTCTCCTTGGCAGACATGGTCTTTAAAAAAAAAAAAAAAAAAAAAAAAAAAAAAAGTCACAAAAATTGCAATTTGGAGTTCAGTCTCAAATGTCTAAATTTTTAAAGTTTATAAACTCCATGGACATATTAATGTTACGATTAATTATTAAATTACGATTTTCGTCTAAATTAAGGTCCTCCTGTGGAGTTGTCATTCCTTTCCCACTTTAGGGGTGGGGTTAATATGGGGGCAGGAACAGCAGCTGCACTAAAACAATATGGCTATTCAATAAACTCACTATTCACTTCACAACTCCATATACAAATAATCACGAGCCCACTCCTACGCTTCAAATGCAAATATTCTGATTTAAATCTTGTTAGAAACTGGCGTGACTTACCTTCCATCTTTCAGAGCATTTCTTGGAGAACTCTGCAAAGCTAACGCTGGTCCCTGGGTGTTTCTTTTTGTGTTCTTCACGGCAGGTCGCGACAAAGAAAGCATAGGAGGAGGTTTTTCCTCTAGGCTTGTTTGGGTCTTTTGTCATGGCTGCGTTTAATCTGTGAACAACCGCAGAAAACACCACATGAAACAGGCGCAACAAAACAACCTACTTAAGTGTCTGAGCGGGTAGTGTAATGTGAATTTACAGATCTGCTCGGGCTTATATCTGCACAAAACACATCCGTATATACGTTAATGCTAACTTTTAGTTTTGTCAATGTCGACTAAAGTAAATGTTCGCCCACTTCCCGTCTGTTGCAAATAACGTTACAATGGCACAAATGGGACAAACAGACGCCAAGGGCTGTTTTAAGGCTCTAATCGGATTTCTGCCTCTCTCGGACAAAAAGACGCGACTCCATTTTGTATCTTCCCGCCTAAACTAAACTGCGCCAAACAAAGTATTCAGCCTAACAAAGTATTCAGCCTGACAAAGTATTCAGCAACCACTTCACGGTCACACGGATGCTATTCTGTCTTTAACTGCCGAGCGACTGACCACAGAAGTAAGTCTGGACCCTAATTCAAACTTTAAATGGGGGAGCCGCCGTCATGTAGTAGGCTAAGCTACTAAACCAAATGGCGTTTGAACTGCATGCTGCGCACACAGCTACAGACTACACCGCCTATTTCAGTGTCGAAAAACACCCGAAACGTCACCGTTTTTCGTCTGAAATTACCGAATCCAACGATTTTGTTCACATGGAGAATACATGTATCGTTGTGATTAACGCCAACACACAAATCAGAAAAAAATAACTTATTTACTATTAGATTTTAGGCAGTAAACATCCTAAAAAACGAAACTCGGTCGACGTAGTCATAACACGAAATTACAAAAGAAATCGTGACTTTAAATAACAAAGGTAGCTAGACACAATTGTAGAAAACGGCGGATCTTACCGGTTTGCTGCAAGATAAGTTGTAAACGAGTGAATGAGGAAGAAAGCGCAACTGTTTTGTCACTGTCTGCGAGGCTCAACTAACTTGACCAGAACCACTTCAATAACTCCTCCCTGTCCTCAGCGGATTGGTCAGATTGGAGCATTTAAATTTGAACGTAGGACACAAGACACACCCGCCGTTGTGATTGGTTGTAGTGTGCGTGATTAAGAAATCAAGTTTGTGTGCGTCGACTGTACGCTGATTGGTTTAACTGGGCTTTTAAACATTCGGCGCGAAAACTCCTTTGTTAGCTTGGGGTCAGAGTGTCTGTTGATGTGTTGGTCCGTGTACGTTTCAACTGTTTGTTTCCTCTGTGTGAGACAAACAGCAGCATAAATAATTAAGGGCCCGTTTCTGTGGCGTCTCCTTCAACTCCTCGGTCGGTCAAAAACAAAACTGCTCACTTTGTTTTCAGGGCAGGTGACTGCTCAACTGGACAGAAAAGGAAAATTAGACTTCCGGATTTACCCCCCCTCCCCTTCACAAATATAAGTGACTGGTGTGGCGTTTGTGCTCTCTCCTCTAATAAACGAGTGGTCAAATTAACATTGTAAACTACTGAGGTGCATTGACCAAATATATATCTCAATATATATATATATATATTACTGGATGACTAATGTGTGTGCAGTCTTTGCAATATCAGATTGATGTGTATAGGTATATAAGATGTATGAAAACCCCCTTTATCAAACAACGGATAACTAAATCACAACAAAGTATGGAGGCAATGGGCACTTTGTTCTACATGGACCTACACAGGCGGGTGGTATATAATCTCCTTTTCTTCACGGGCAGGGAAATGCACAGTGTAAAAATAACAAAGGGAAGAGATTATTCATGTAGGCTTACACAACATCATGACAGCTCTTCATCAGTAAGATGCATAATGATATATCCATAATGTATAAACAATCCCAGGAGCAGGAAGTGTGTAAGTCGGGTAAAAACAAGTCACAAATGTCCAGACTTATTGTTCTTCCCAGTCCTCTGTCTTTGCTGCACACCATCAATCATCTCCAGAGTTTTAGGAGCTTGAGGTTTTCTTGTGTTTGTTTTGTTTTACACCTTGTAGATGATTAAATGAAGAGATCCTTGTTCATGGAGGAATTTCTCACTTCAGTTTATTCCTGGTGGTAAGCGATACTCGTATCTGTGCAGCTGAAAAGACTGCATCGGCAGTAAAATAAGCTCAATCTCATGTTAATGCCTTTAAAATATATTATTGTAAAGAACCACAGCTCACCAGTGAGGATGGAGGCGGAATGTAGACCTGTGCTGATCTACTTCTTGGATAAAATGTTTTGATATCACGGCAGTGATATTCTCTACAATCATCTGTTACATACATGCAGATATAGTTGCAGGACAATTTCAACTAAAATTACTAATAAAGAAAAGTAAATAGATGAACCGAGTGCATTATTCTGTCTCAGATCATCAGCTGGTCCACAGAAACGTCAAAGAAGAGTTTTAGAAGCAAAGATTAACTGGTCACAGGAACAGAAAGCAGAACAGATTGTGTTGATTGACTCCTTTGGGGTCTTCTCTAGAGCCTACAGGACCAGCTCCAAATCCCTGTTCATATGAAGCAACTGCACGGAGAGAGACGTGCACACATATTAATGCTACTACATGAAGACAAATGAGAAATGAAAACCCCAGTTTCCATAATAAGGGCACACAGTTGGAGTGCATGGAGGGTGATCAGACCTCAGACCCATTGTCTTCAAGTCAACCATGCATTAAATAGATGGGCTCTCTCTCTGAGGGCAGCCGGCAAATACATGTCAAAGGAAAACTTCAGCTAAATGTTCCTCCTTTTGTTGGACAAATGACTTGTTGAAAATCTACTCCCTGCTAAGTCTAACGACCTGAACAAAATAACAGTGGGCTGTCCTCATACAGCAACACGCTCTGTGGCTACCTTCACCTTTCTATAACATTTTTATTCCGGTTTTAATCCTACAGCATATACAGATAATATTGCTCCATTTTGCTTGGACTGGAGTGTTTCTAATATTTACATTTATAAACAAGAGGGTTTTAAATATTTGAGACAAATTTCAATATAATGTAGACCAGTACAACACCACCACTAACTAACACATCAGTAATAATTACATGTAATAAGCTTATAACTTCAGCAGTTGTTTTAGACTGCATCAGTTTATATAGGTGTACCTAATAAAATGGTGGGAGTTTCCTCTCAGTGATGTTCAGGTCAGACTGTGGGGCCTATGTTTGTTCAGGTAGATCATGGTGGATGTTGAGGTCTGCTTTGGATCATGGTCGTGTTGTCTACAATCCAGAAACTCTGTGTGTCAGTGTTTCCTGTGTCTAGCTGCCACACAACACAGACAGAAGTAAAAGAGTATTCACACCAACATGGTGAACAGTTACTTAGATGTGGTTTTCATTAAATGCTCCACAAACAGAGAGCTCAACTTCATCACAGCACTCTCCCAGATCTCATCTTGTCCCCCACAGTTCATCTTCACCACTGTTTCTGAATGACATGTCTTCCTGGAGCTTCCCCTGCTTTGTAGCATCAGTTAGCTTCATTTTCAGATCCTCAGTCAGCTGCTTAGAGGTGCTACGTGGTTGTTGAGTGTCACCACAAGGTTTGAATTTAACAGGTGAATGAAGTTTTGAGTGTTTTACAAGTGAAACTGTAACTACAGTTGATTTTTTTCTATTTTTAAGTTGAAATAAAAAGTAAGAGAACATTAATATTTGTTTAATGTCTGTTCATTTTCATACAGCTTTATAAATGTTATACACGCCATTGTATAATTTAACATTACTGATACTGTTAGAAATTATTAGATGTCACATTCAGGGTGTACACAGTGTTAGACAATGATAGGATAAAAATCCACAGACAAAATAATCAGATTCTGCTTTTAGTGTAAATGCAGTTAAAGACGCTTTATCTGCTATAATCACAGAGTATATCTGAACCAGGTGTTGTGTTGTCACACACAATAATGAAGTGCACAGTAAGTGGGAAATTATTATTTACTGGGTTAAAACAACAGAGCACGAACCCAGTCTAACCTGCAAGTTTCTTTACACTTTATACACACTGAATCTCTCTGTTCAGTCACAGAAGTGTTGAGTTCTGTTCCAGTGCTGATGTTTAATGTCTCTCAGCTCACAGCTCAGTCAGGTCCCTCTGTGAAACCATCTGTAAAAGGTTTGTCTGTCCTCCTCTGAAACCATGACAAAGCTGCAGAATGAACATGAGGGTGTTTCCTATTAGTGTCTGTATGACTTCAGCATGACAGGAGATACCTCCCTCCATTTATGTTGAGCGGAGAAAACATTGGCGACGGTTCTATCAGACTGGAGCTCAAACTGATGCATGATTCAGTTGTTTAAATACACTCTCACTGTTCTTAGCAGTGGTTTACACGCTGCTGAGCTGCGAGGAAGAGGCTTTAGGTTCATGTTGATCCTCCTGTTCACTAGGTGGCAGCATGCACCTTACTTTAGCGAGCCCTTAGTAAACACTACAGAGGAAGAAGCTGATCTCTTATACATGCAACTGTGTATGGGAATAATGTACAGGAAACAGTAGAACATGTTATGTATTGTCCTCAGTGCCAACAGGAAAGACAGGTTCTCAAATACAGATTGGAAAAAGATTAACTGAATTTAAAGTGAAAGAATTGCTGCAGTTAAACTCAGGTTTAGCACAGGAAGAAAATATAATCCATGTAATCCTGATCCACACTCCAAATCAGTAGGTGGCGGTAATGCACCTAAAAGCTGTTTGTCAGCCGCCTTTAAACATCAGAAGAAACAGAAGCTCCTCTCCGTGGCAGTAGTTTTAGTTTTACAGGTGGATCACAGCGTGGACAGGACCTCCACTGCAGCTCCACACTGAGCGTGTCCACAGCGAGACTGCAGCTCACCCGGACACAAGATGAGTGACGCCGCCGTGGACTCGAGCACGCTTTGCCTCTTCGATGTTGACGGAACGTTGACTGCCGCGAGACAAGTAAACAGAGAGAGAGAGAGAAAGAAAGAGAGAGAGAGTGTGTGTGTGTGTGTGTGTGTGTGTGTGTGTGTGTGTGTGTGTGTGTGTGTGTGTGTGTGTGTGTGTGTGTGTGTGTGCGCGCGCGCGCGCGCGAAGAGCTAATGTTTCACTCAGACATTTAACAGTAGGCTACATAATGTCATCGCAACTTCCGGTTCCACGTTGTTATTGTAGTTGGTCCGAGCGATAATTCGCTCCGTGTACATTGGATCATGGTTCCACTTTAACTCCAGCTGATATGTGTAACCAGCTGCATGTCTGCATCTGACAGACGTTATAATAATGATAAATGATAGTGAACTGTCAGGTGTACGTGTGTGTAACTAACGTTGCAAACCAATCATAGACCAGGAGACGTTGGAGACGCTTCCTGCAGCGAAAGTTTCTGACGGAGCGATAATCGTGAAGGACTTCACACATTTGACAGTTGGGCCCAATTCCAATCCGCCCCCCCCCAACAACTCACTCCGTTTGCGCTTTCATGTCAAGAGGCCGCCACATTGAGTGTCGTTCCAAACCTAATGATCCTTAAGTGGGAGTGGGTTATAAAGCCCTCCAACACCGAGTCCCACACTCCCAGACGAGCGCAGCATTGCTTGACGTTTTTGATTTGACAAGTGATGTTTTTCTTATTTGACAGTTGGTGTGAGTTCAAAGGAAACATTACAGGAAATATTAAAGCTGACGTGAAACTAATGACACTGCTCTTAGCTTCTACAATAAGGAACTCAAACGACGCAGTGTCCTGTTTCTGTGGGGCTGTTAAACCAGTTCATACAGTTTTCTTGTCAGACCTGTGGTAGTCACAGATCATTAAGCAACAAATTCAAGCTCCAACAATCCAGATCTGAGAGGGTTTTTTTTCCATTACTGGACTTAATAACGTTTCTCCTAGTTGAATGCTGCAGTTATAAAATGAATGTTGATGAGATGTGTACCCCTGTGGCCCTGTGTGCTCTCCTCCCTCCTGGATCTGACCAGTGTCTCACTGTATCTCATGATGCAGCACCATCAGTGTCTGGACAGGGATTGTGCAGAGTTAGGGACACTGTTGTCAGAGGGTTTAGCGCAACAGACAAAACAGGACTGAGTAGCAAAGTGACTCATGTATTTTCTCTCTGAAAGCACAACTGGAAATAATTCAGCGGTAAAACTTACAGAATGTATTTGAATAAAAAACGGTCTAAACTGTAGTAAGAAACTCATCATATAAACTGTTAAATCTGATCGATCTTTCTGTCTACAGCTCAGTGCTCTACCTAGGCTTCATTTTTTATTATTGTTTGATTATTATTTTTCTTTCGAAGCATCACTTGGATTAGGTCACTTAGATGCTGTCATTTGTTGCAGCGTGTCACTCCAGACATGGCAGAGTTCCTCGACAAGCTGAGGACTCGGGTTCGAGTCGGAGTGGTCGGAGGGTCAGACCTGATCAAGATCAAGGAGCAGCTGGGAGATGATGGTGAGACACACACACACCTGGACCTCTGCTGCAGACCAGTGATGTGTTTACTTCTTATGATGTTGTTCTGTTTGTCTCTGTGTGTAGTGATCCACAAAGTGGACTACGTGTTTGCCGAGAATGGTCTTGTGGCCTATAAGAACGGACAGTTACTCTCTGTCCAGGTAAGACTGATTTAAGTTGTCCATACCACACCTTTTGTTCTGATTAGGGGTCCAAGCCTGAGTGGGCTGGGGGGATTTTATGTTTTCATAATTATCCTGGAAACGGCTCACAGTCAGACCTCCTTCATTTTAATCTCAGTTCATCTTCATCTTGGCTCCAAAGGTCTTCTGCTGCAAAAATGTCTAATTTCGTGATCTTGTCTCCATTTTCTAAAAAAACTTCTGTCAACATCTCGTCAGTCACTTCCTGTTAGAGGAAATTTCAGTCTGGCAATCTGTTTTGATCTTACATCTCGACAATGTATTGTCTGATTCTCATGGAACTTAACATGTTGGGTCTTTACGACATCCTGTGGATGATCACAGTTTCGTACAAACCCACCACAAGAAGGCGCTACAACAAAAAACTGCTTGTTGTTGATAGAAACTGATGATAGAAAGTTTGATGCACTGACTCACAGTTACAGCTTCTAACTTTTGCTTTAATAACTTTGTTAATGATGCCTCCAGCAGTTTGTAAATCTACTGTGAACACCCAATCAGCATGAAAACTGGTACGTAGGTTTATGATGTCATGAAGACGGAGTGTACAAAACCATGGAGCAAACAGCTTCAAGGTGGTGCTGCAACAAAGGTGTTGCCTCTTACAATGCACAGTTTGCATCATTGATGAGACTTTTTGCAGGTTAATCTTCCTCCTCTTCTGCTCCTCTTCACTCGTCTGCAGCTGCTCAGGTTCTTCAGTAGAGAGTATCTACAGACCAAAAAACACTTATACAAAGTAGAGCTGCACAATTTATTGAAATATAATCGAAACCGCAAGATGGCCAACTGCAATATCCAAATCACAGGAGCTGCAGAGATGCTCCGAATCATATTCTCCAGATGTAAAGGAACATGTTTGTTTAATACGAGACCCAACAAAAATCAAATTTTCATATTTTTTCAGAGAAAATGAAATGCAAAATCCAACTGAAACCGCAATCGCAATATGTTTTTTTTTTTTTTTTTTTTTTTTGCATATCGTGCATGCAGCCCTAATACAAATACATGACGACAGCTCTGCTTGAAGTGAGACAATGAGCTTCTGTTCAGTTTAAAGATCGAAGCCGCTCCGCAGAAGGTCACCTCATGTGACAGGAGTTTTACTTTGTCAGTCCATCCAGGCTCATATGGGAGAAGAGCTGCTGCAGGACTTCATCAACTTCTGTCTCAACTACATGGCCACGATCAAACTGCCGAAGAAGAGGTACACACGTATCACAGTCATCAATATGAATTCGTTTTTTGATTTAACAGTTGTGTAACTGATGTGAACTGGGAGTCTGACAGGTTCTGGTCCAGCCTCATGGAGACTGATGTGGTTTATCTTACAGGGGGACGTTTATTGAATTCCGTAACGGCATGTTGAACGTGTCTCCTGTCGGACGCAGCTGTACGCAGGAGGAGAGGTTGGAGTTCTACGAGCTGGATCAGGTGACACGCACATTCACGCACTTTGAGCTAAACCAGTCAATATTTTTACATTAACAGAGGATCAGTTGTGACAGGGCTCTCTTGTAGTGATGAAGCCACAGAGAATTAACAGCTGACTCTGATCCTCAGGTTGGGGCATGTTGATCTTCTTTCAGCTCAGATTACTGCAGATCTACCTGTCACCTGTCATCAGTCAGTGGATGGGCAATCACATATCTTAAAATCTTATTTCTACACTGAAATAAGATTGTGCCCATTGCACCCATGGTGGTCAGTGTTGATACCATAGACTGTAAATAAAAATGGACGTAGGCTGCGGGGCTGAGAAGTGAAGCCAATGCGAAAGTGACTTTAAGTGCAATACCACTGAGGGCCGCTAGGGGCTGGCTCCAAAAAACTCTGGCTCCATTACACACCCATTCAAAAAACTCCCAACTTCTCAATTGAATTACTCAGTCAATACATCTTTTCCACAACTCATTACGGTGTCTAAATTCACACCTCTTGTTCAGTGTTCTGGTGGTCCATCTGAAAATAATCATCTAATTAATTAGATATTAAGTCTTAAAGATTGGTATTTTGGGGGCGTGCCTGTTTGATTGACATGCCTGGTCTGGTGCTGTGTGGGAAACAGTGTGAGATGTGTAAAATTATTTATGGTTCATTATGAAACTGGTGGGAATGATAAACTTCTACAGTGATGACTGTTTTTTTAACCTTTATTTATTCAGAGTAGTTTAACCAAGGCCCTGTTCACATCTGGTATTAACATCTGTCTCAGGTGACCTGATCACAAGTGCTCAGCTCTAAGTTCAGGTGTGAACGCACCCGAGACGCATTGAAGACACATTTAAGATCCGATCGCTCAGACCACATTCAGAGCTGGTCTGGGCCACATGCTTTTAGCAGCGTGAATGTCAATGTGTCCTGGGACTGACGAGCTCTGAAGGACCGCCCACTCTACTGACGTCCTCTGTCTCAGTCTGATTAGTCCCAACACAGTTTCACCATGGAACCAAAACATTTTACTATTTCAACTGGATAAAACCTGATTTCACTGTAAGAGCTGTGCACAGCGCATTAATTCGCTCAACCCCTCCATGGCCCGCTTGCTCTCGCTCTCTCTCACACACACACACACACACACACACACACACACACACAGACAACAGACCCTTCTGTCAGTTGCCTAAAAACAACAATACATACCTGTTCTATGCATACAAAGTGGGGAAGTGAGATCTGATCACACGTGGTCAATGGAGACACATGTGGAGATACATTTTAAATCCAGGTGTGAACTGACAAACTCAGAGCTGACCGCCTGTGATCAGATCACTGAAGACACATGTTAATACCAGCTCTGAATAGGGCCTGAGAGGAAGCCTCTCTTCTACAGGAGCACTCGGCCACATTCACACTTGGAAGTTGACTAGTACAACCACTCTGACCAGCTGGTTACTCAACTGGAGCAGCTGGTGTGAAGGGCCTTGCTCCAGGGCACTACAGTGCTGTTGATGATGGCTGCTGCTCTTTCACTTTACCCACCCAGATTTAATCCTTCCAGACTGGGAATCGAACAGGTGACCTTCCAGTCACAAGCTCTTTGTAGCCTGGTTCCTTCCACAGGAAGCCAGTGAGATTCTTCTACAGTCTGTGATACACAGCAGTTTACAGTGAGCTCTCTCATCAATAAGGTGCTGCTCAGCACAGTTGTACAGAGTAGTTATCTGAGTGACCGTAGCCTTTCTGTCAGCTCCAGCCAGTCTGTCCATTCTCCTCTGACCTCTGACCTCTCTCATCAACACAGAGCAGCTGCTCACTGGTTGTTTTTGTTGCTCCATTCTGAGTAAAAACTCTAGAGACTGCTGAGTATGAAATTCCAGGAGATCAGCAGTTTGACAAACACTCCGACCAGCGTCTGACACCAACAATCATGTCACAGAGTCACTGAGTCACATTTGTCCTCATTAACTGAAGCTCCTCACCTGGATCTGCTGCCATGTGATTGGTTAATTGGAATACTGAGGGTGTACAGATGTTCCTAATAAAGTGCTCAGTGAGTGTAGATGTAATGGACAATATATTCCTGTTTAACTGAAGCAGTGTCTGTATAGAGGTGAAATACTGACGCAGGAAGCAGCTGCAGGTCTGATCCTCTCTCTTTGTTCTCACAGCGGGAGAAGATCAGAGAGAAGTTTGTGTCCGTGTTACAGGAAGAGTTCAGAGGAAAAGGACTCTCATTCTCTATCGGTGAGTGAACGTCACGTCACATCATGAGGCAGAGACCATCATAGAAACATGTGTAGTGCTTGTGTTTTACCACAGTGCCATAAAACAGACTGACTCAGGTGACCTCAGGTGACCTTCTCTCAGTGTGGTGTGAATGTGTGACTCCCCTTGCAGGAGGCCAGATCAGCTTTGATGTGTTTCCTGACGGCTGGGATAAGAGGTATTGTCTGGGGATCGTTGAGAAGGACCACTTCTCCACCATGCACTTCTTTGGAGACAAGACCAAACCTGTGAGTAACACCTATTGACACACATGTTAATTTTTCAAAGACCAGTCAGACACACTGGGATCACTGGACCGGTGAGTGGGTTGTTGATCAGTCCCTCTAGAATGTTGCGATGTCGCGATCGCAATAATTAACACAAACTCAACCAATCCCAGTGAATTCTGTGCGACCTTGTATTTTTGTCCATTCTCCACAACGTTTCAGCAAATTTGATCAATCGTCATAGTTCCAGGGGGTTCCAGTGTGGGTGGAGAACAGCTGGTTTAGTGTGAGCTGCAGCTGATACAAAATCATTACCATTTAACACTCAGGCATGACATTACACCAGGTGTGTGTGTGTGTGTGTGTGTGTGTGTGTCAGGGAGGAAATGACTATGAGATCTACTGTGACCCTCGGACTGTCGGCCATGAGGTCTCGTGTCCAGAGGAAACTCGACAGCTGTGTGAACAGCTTTTCTTCTCCTGACAGCAGAGACTCTTTGATCATCATTCACCTGTCAGGACCTTCAGCTGAGCCCACGTCATCATGTCTGTGATGGTGAGGAGGAGGAGCCACACACGGCCGATATCTCTGGGTGTTTTTGGTTGGGTTTAGAATCAATAAAATAAAAAGACAACTTTTTTCCAATAAGATTCTGACTCGTTGGTAAAAACTGAACCCTGAGCAGCACAGGCAGTGCCGAGTTAAAGGAAGGGCATGAATGAAGGAGAAACAGGATGAGTCTCAATCCACAGGTCAGAGGTCACTGATGGAGTGTGTTTACTTTATCACTGTCTTTATCACTGACTGAAATGAAAACTGTAAATCTGTTTAAGGCCTGAAGTGACTGGGATTTGTGTTTGTGTACTGATGTCAACATCATCTGATCCTGAATCAGCTCCCATGTGACCACTGTGACTAACTGTGTCCACACTGATGGGTTTTCATCTTAAAACTAAATCGATCTCTGTACAGATGAGTGTTTTAGCTCCGTCCACACTGACACACCTAAAAAAAACACGTCACCTGATGTTCACATACACTGAGCATGTGCGAGTCGGTGTAAACAGGAAGCAGATTGTCTACTCTGCAGTTGGTTTGTTAAATTAAAGACAAATATAGCATTCAAATAGAGAATGTCTCTTATCAACAGCTGCTAGCAAAGACAACAAGGTCAGTAACACTGTAATTCATTATCATGTTGTATTCACCACTGGTAGTCCAGGCTGATGAGAGCCAATCAGGAGAGACCGTGGGTGTCTACATCATCGTTTCCCAGGGTCTCAGTTTCTGTCCAGACAACAACACAACCCTGGAGTTTTCAAAATAAAAAACAACCCCAGAGTTTTCAAAATAAAAAGGGTCCAGCAGCGTTCCTGATAGTCTGTGTTTTAGAGGCTGAAAACTGGTGTTATTGACCTTGTCTTTTCTAGCAGCTGTTGTTCAGTTAAATTCTGTATTTTAACACTACAACTCTTTGTTGTTCCTCATTCAGAGGATTTATTGTAACTAACCAACTGCAGATATATACATGAATGGTCATGTATGTATGTGTTTTTAAGTGTTAGTAAGGATGATTTAGTTTTAAAATGAAAACCTATCACTGTGCACACAGTCTGACAGTGTCAGGTGTGGTTGTGTAACAGCTTCAGCTAGTGGAAGTTTTGAGGAGAGCCCAGCTGATCACATCACTGTTAATGTCACAAACACATCTGACTGTTGATGTTGAATGATGTCTTTTGTTTTCTGAATTCGGCCTGAATTACAAAGCGAGTTCAACATACCCAGGATAGCTTTTAGTTATCTGGGTTAACTGAACCTAACATTGGCCGTGGAAAACCTGTACTACAAAGCTGGCACATCAACTGGCTCAGTTAACCCTGGGTTTACCTGCCGGTAATTTCGATTACAGCCATGTCTAAAAGTGATGTTTGACAAGGTGAAATGTAAATAATATGATCACATGACTGGAATAAAAAAAAAAATCTGTCTAAATATAATTTCTATTAAAGTCAAACTAAAAACATATTGTAAATAAGTGCATGAATTATCATTATGTTTCTTACTGAGTATTTTCGCTCTTCAGTCTGATGATGAACAAACTGTGATGAATGTGATGCAGATAAAACAGTTAAAGTTAAAGTCAGACTGTTTCTGCTGCAGAGAGGAGAGAAAGAAAAGAGGAGAGGAGTAGTTGATGTCTGATGAGTCAGTCTGACTGACTAACAGTGTGTGGATCATTGTTGGTTTAGTTTTTATTTCCAGTTGTGGTCTCAGAGTCTCCTCATGTTATTCTGAGCTGCAGTGATGAAGAAGACAGTAAAAGCATCGACACTGTCAGAAATCCTGGCAGATTAAAATATATTTGTTCAATTAAAATGAAGCTAAAATAGTTTTTTATAGTAGTATTTTTATAATTTTTTTAGAAGCTTTGTTTTAAAACCAGTCATTATTATTTATCACTTTATTTTAAACTCTTTTGTCCCTGTCAGGATCCTGTAGGAATTATGACTCAGTTTTGGCTGTTGACAGGTTTTGATCTGATCCTCTGAAGTTAACCTGCACCAGAGCAGGTTAGGATTTCAGCCTAAGTTACCATGGTGATTTACCCCGGTAACAAGTGAACCACCGTGATAGGGCTGAAACCCTAGTTAAACCTGAAGTTACCTCCATGACCTCAAATCCTGCTTCGTAGTACAGGCCTCAGGTTTCAGTCTGTTCAGACATGTTTACATCACGTTCTGAGCCACCTGATTTTTATTCTACATGTTAGTCAACAGTTTTCATGGTTGACAGAGAACAGTAAGAGGTTTGTGTCAATATGTCACCTGAAGGTGAGGCAACAGCTAAAAGTTAGAGAGTTAGAGAAGTTTTAAAGTGCACCAGTCACAGTGAGAGTCACAGCATCAGTGGACACAACAGAACCAAAGTCTCTGAGTGACCAGCTCCTTTTACTAAACACAGCAGTCATCTGGTCCCTGTGGATCTTTTACCTGACCAGTAAATCTGGATCTGACATATAATTTCCCAGAGCCAGCAGCAGTCTGAAGACCTGTGCAGGATGTTGAAGGAAACTTCAGACTCAGTATGTTACACTTCTTTTCCCTTTAACTGTGTTTTTATTGATCAATCTGTTACATCACTGAATACACAACACACACAAACATACACACACATACACACACACACACACACACACACACACACACCACAGGCTACGGGGACATGTACAAGAGGGAGAGGAGATCCAGAGACTCAGTCAGTGACGCTGGTTTTACACGGTCCCTCCTGTCAGAGTCGGTGAGAACCAGCTGATGAAGCACTCTGGCGTTTATCTCTTCTCTCTCTGCTGGGTGAAGGTCCAGTGAAGTCTTGTTTCCATGACACTGATCTGGACCACACAAAAACACCTGTGCTTCTCCAGTCCGACAGGTGACCCTTAGTCAGAGGTTCTTCTTGTGGCTGATTCAAATAAATATCAGTAAAACATGGTCTCCATGACAACAGCTAGAACATCATATGACGAGCTGCAGAGGGTAAATATCATCACATCATGTTACACACTGCTACAGGAACATTATGTATTTCACTGTTTCTCTTTGACTGTGAGTCCATCAGAGCTGAGGAACCACCACATGTCCTGATACAGGTCCTGCAGACCCTCAGAGGGGGGACTGGACTGAGGTGGTTTAGGTTTAAGTTCAAGGACGAAAGCTTCATCTGAGTCCCTGTCCAGGTTCCAGTGTTCAGACCTCATGTTTGTCTGTAGCAGCTGATCCAGGACCCAGAGCACACACATCTGCACAGTCCTGACCCCTGATCCAGGACCAAGACCACATACATCTACCCAGTCCTGACTCATGACACCCATCTGCTCTTCACATCAATAACACACCAATTATATGCATGTGACTCTAATTACATTACTACTGTACTGCTGAACTCTTGGCCCCTCACACCTGACTAGGTCCAGACTGGACCGGGATCATGATGCTGAGACATGATGTGAGTGACAGGAGATTATCAGTGAAGAAGAGTGAATCATCATGTTGAATTATGGTGATGAGGAGGGAAAGTGAAGCATGGCAACTACAGAGACACATTGCTCTTCGTCCCCCTGACCCCTGTGTGTCACAGTAACAGTTCATCCCTGAAACTAAATACAAACAACAATAAATAAACATAATAAACATCACGTATAAAAGCAGCCTCTCAAACTGAAACACAGGAAACTGATGTTTCTCTCTTTGATGAGAAAACAAAGGAGAAACTCATCTCCATCTTTAATCTTCCTCCCTCCTCTTCCTCTCCAGCTGTTTGAATAAATATTTTTAGGACACTTGTCATTTCCTCTGTCACCCTCACCCTGTTTTCCAGTCAGGCAGTAGCACAGGTCTCCTCATTCTAACTCCGGGTCCTTGGCGTAGTCCCCGCCGCTGGACGAGCGGCTGCTGAGGTCGGCCACGCCCGACTCCAGGTCGCTGCAGGTGGAGAGGTCATCAGGGTCGTGATTCTTGATCTGTGTGTGTGGCTCCATCTGCAGGGTGAGAGCTGGGTCCTTCTGATTGGCTGGTTGAGAGGAGACTGTATGACCGGTGTCCTGTGCAGGGCTGGTGATTGGGTCTGTGTAAGCGGTGGGCGGGTCCGGCCCACAGTGTCTCTGCGGCAGGTGGGTGGTCCTCCTCCTCCTTGGAACCTCAATCTTCTCCCACGTGATTGGCT
Organism: Seriola dumerili; assembly: GCF_002260705.1. NCBI lineage: Eukaryota > Metazoa > Chordata > Actinopteri > Carangiformes > Carangidae > Seriola > Seriola dumerili. The sequence continues at coordinate 5,087,228 of NW_019174305.1, read as the reverse complement.
GCCCTGTCAGGGCAGCTATCCTCTGCAGAGAGGAGACACACAGAGCATTCAGGAAGTGGTCACAGCCTCATGCCGTCACATGTAGCAGCCTCATGACATCATCATGCTTCACCGACATCATCACCTTCACCAATGAGCTCATGTTTTCACCTCTGTCTCTCTGACTGTCTCTCTGTTATTCTCTGTCTGACTGACTGTATCTCTGTCTGACTGTCTGTCTGTCTGCCTGTCTGACTGCCCCCTCTCTCTGTCTGACTGACTGTCTCTCTCTCTCTGTCTGACTTACTGTCTCTCTCTCTTTCTGTCTGTCCCTCTCTCTCCATCTCTCTGACTGACTGTCTCTCTCTCTGTCTGTCTCTGACTGACTGTCTCACTCTGTCTGTCTGTCTCTCTGTCTGTCTGTCTGTCTCTCTCTGTCTGTCCCTCTCTCTCCGTCTCTCTGACTGACTGTCTCTCTCTCTCTGTCTGTCTCTCTGACTGACTGTCTCTCTGTCTGTCTGTCTGTCTGTCTGTCTCTCTCTCTCTGTCTGTCTGTCTGTCTGTCTCTCGCTCTCTCTCTCTCTGTCTCTCTGACTGACTCATCATCTACTCAAAATTGTGACAGAACATTTCAGTTTCTCAAGAAATAATGTTTGATGTAAAATTCAGATTTAAGGTGTTGAGATCTGTGACCGGTTACTGTGCAGATCCAGATCTGCTCCTCCCTCACTGACAAATACAGAATGTCGTCATGGTGGGATGTTCTTACACACTCGTGTTAGTTAAAGTTAAGCTCAGAAATGTTTGTCTTTTGGAAGAATTCAACAGTTATAAGGACGTTTTACTTTAAAAGTGAAACAATAAAAAGAAAAATTTGATTTGAAAAAAAATCTCTAATCCTTCTCTCCTTCTCGACCAGTCTGAGATATCTTTGTGAAACCAGCCCCTAGGGTGATGTAGCTCTGGACTGATGTAGGCTTAGACTGATGTTGAGCTAGACTGCTGTAGATCTGGGGCGATGTTGATCTGGGGTGATGTTTATCTGGACTGATGTGGATCTGGACTGATGTAGATCTGGACTAATGTTGATCTGGGGTGATGCAGATCTGGACTGCTGTAGATCTGGACTGATACAGATCTGGGGTGATGTAGATCTGGACTGAGGTAGATCTGGGGTGATGTAGATCTGGACTAATGTTGATCCGGGCTAATGTTGATCTGGACTGATGTAGATCTGGACTGATGTTGATCTGGACTGATGTAGATCTGGGGTGATATAGATCTGGACTAATGCTGATGTGAACTGATATAGATCTGGACTGATGTAGATCTGGACTAATGTTGATGTGGACTGATATAGATCTGGACTGATGTAGATCCGGACTAATGTTGATCTGGACTGATATAGATCTGGACTGATGAAGATCTGGACCACAGTCTGGGTGATGGTGGTGTCTTTGTGTGCCGTATGCCTTGTCTGGAGCCCGGATGGTGGTGGTGGGCGGTTCCTCCTGGCGGTACCTCCTGGTGATTGGTCAGCTCCTCCTCCAGCTGCTGGGACTCCTCCCTCACGGCAGACAGGAAGTCGGCAGGTGACTGGTGAGGAGGCATCGATTTCTCCATGTGGTTGTAGAGACCTTTCCACATCCTGGAGACCAGGAGAGACAACAGATGATGTTTGACAGTATCACAAAAATTTACTTTTATATTCCAGGAGTGATGCTTGTCTGTCTTAGAATATACTGTATAATATAAAGTTATGTAGTATACTGTATTATCATGTCTTAATATAACAATAAATACACAGAACAACTGCATTTGATTTGTCTTTTCAACGGTAAGATCATTTACATCTCAGACTTACAACAGCAGGTGTGTCACGTGTGTGTTTGCTGCAGTGACTCACTTGAAGCAGTAGGGGGTGGTGTTGGGTCTCAGGACGCCCTGACTCTGGCTCAGCTCAGCCTTGTACAGAGGGTTGGTATAGTCAGCTCTATCCTTCCACAGGTGAGGCCACAGAGAGTGAGTCCGCTCACGAAGCCTGTATACACAAACACAACACACACACACACCTAATTTATGTCGCTGCACTGCGAAAAAAAAAAGAGTCTAGAGAGACAAGCACTGGTATGGTCTGGTCTGGTCTGGTTTCTTCTGGTCTTTTCTGGTCTGGTTTCCGTAGCAGTGGCTGCGTGAATCATTTAGCTGTCAAGCAGGAATCAGCAACATTGTCAGGTGTTCGTTGTTAAATAATCAGATGTCTTCTCAGTGCATCCATCCACCAGGATCAGGGAGCTAACAGACACTGAATCCAGATTTGAATCTGCCTCTGGATCTTCAAGAGGCAATAGGTTTATGTGCCTGAATCCCAGTTAAGGTCTGCACCCTGTTTGCTTCTCTTTATCCTATTTGGCAAAATGAAAGGCCTTCAGTACCCACAAAGCAGCTGGCAGACACCCAGACCAATGTGCCACAGATTCACAGAGGTAAGGACAAATGTGACGCCAATAAAATGAATCGATGTTATGGATGTAATTTTCCTGCGTCATAAATAAGGTCACTCAGTCCTGTTTAATGTGTGGATCCTTATTTAACTGCAGTGAAGGTGAAAAGTAACAGGTGTGAGATGTAGATGTGAGGCCTTTTGACTTTTTATGGTTGTGATCTCTGTCAAACTAAAACAGAGCTGATTAGTTAAACTAGTTTACAGAGACCAGACGTTCTGGTTTCAAGCCAGTTCTCACCACAATTAATATAATTATTATAATATTACACTTGTTTTCAGTTCTACATAGACATCATGTTCACTCACTATCACCAAACACAATATAAAAACAAACGATGTACCATGTGTCTGAATTCAAGACTGATTGGTCTGAATGTGCATCAATCAATCAGTGTGTCGTTGTCAAGGCTGTTGCTAGGCTATGAGTCATAGGCAGCTCTCTCTAACTGAACCTTGCTGTGTCTCACATCAGATACTTCAGTCAGTACACTCACATGTAGTACACTGTATACTCTAATACAGCACACTGTGTACTCAGTATACTCACAGAACACTGTGTACTCAGTATACTCACAGCATACTGTGTACTCAGTATACTCACAAGTAGTAAACTGTGTACTCAGTATACTCACATGTAGTACACTGTGTACGCGCCCCTCTTTTTTGCATATTTTTGTATTAGCCAGGAGTTTGGCAGAGTCAGGTACTGGCAAGATGGTGGCAGCATACGGCCCACTCTGAGCTTCAAAACCGCTCTTCAGAAACCTCTGGGTGTCACAGAGGCATCTTTATTTACAGTCTATGATGTGAATGCACTTATGCACTCAAAATAACAAGTGTGAGTATGGAAGTACGAGAATTGAGACACAGCACCAGACAGTATGCTAACTGTTAGCTGTAATGTTGAACAGACAGTATGCTAACTGTAAGGTCTCATGTTGAGCAGACAGTATGCTAACGAACGGTTAGCTGTCATGTTGAAGAGCAGCAGATTCAGCTAATTACTCTCTTTAGGTTCATCACTGTCACAGTGTTTTCAGATTGTTACTGTAAAACACTGATTATAGCTGTGTTAACGACCTTCTTACCTCATGTCCCTGCGTTCCCTCTGGCAGTTGCCCAGGAAGGTCCCATACTGACAGGAGTAGGCGTGTGTGTGTATGGCGATGAGGAAGCGCTCATTGAACTCAAAGGCGCATGGGAACTGTTCTGACAGCTGCCACACACACTCCAGGAACTGATCAATAACGGGGGACACCTCCTTAGGATCTCCATCCAGGTGGGCGCACCTACAGGGAAAGATCTCTCTCTTTACTGTCCATCCCCACACACACTCACAAAACATTCACTATGTTAACATGTTAAAAAAAAACAAGAATTGTTCAGATATTAATAAACAGTGGGGTCCAAAGGTCTTAGACCACTTTCCCATGACTTATATTAATATACTGTTTATGTATAATGAAAGTGAAATGGCTGCATTAATATAGAACCTTTCTACCTAAACAGATGAAGATCTTCACACTTCCACAGAAGAGCATGATGTCATGACATGAGTAATGAAATATTTAATGTTTATAATTTATCAATGTCTACTCTCATGAAGCCAAAGTGAAAACATGTTTTTAGATTTGCAAATGTATTCAAAATCAAAAACTAAAATCTCTTATTGAATAAACTCTTCAGACCTTTAGTCCAATTCTGTTGTAATTACTATATCATAAATAAGTGGATGAAGGCCTGTACTCTGAAGCAGGATTTGAGGTCATGGAGGTAACTTCAGGTTTAACTCTGGGTTTTCAGCCCTACCACGGTGGTTCACTTGTTACTGGGGTAGGCCTAAATCAGCATAGTAACTTATGCTGAACTCCTAACCTGCTCTGGCGCAGGTTAACTTCAGAGGATCAGATCAAAACCTTTCAACAGCCAAACTTCTGACCAATCAAATCACTGGAAAAACCGAGTCATAATTCCTACAGGATCCTGACAGGGACAAAAGAGTTTAAAATAAAGTGATAAATAATAACGACTGGTTTTAAAACAAAGCTTCTAAAGGAATGATAAAAATACTACTATAAAAAACTATTTTAGCTTCATTTTAATTGAACAAATATATTTTAATCTGCCAGGATTTCTGACAGTGTCGATGCTTTCACTGTCTTCTTCATCACTGCAGCTCAGAATAACATGAGGAGACTCTGAGACCACAACTGGAAATAAAAACTAAACCAACAATGATCCACACACTGTTTCACCTACATTTCACCTTGTTGAACAGGGTTAACTGAGCCAGTTGATAACCAGTTTTGTAGTACAGATTATCCAGGACGGCCAATGTTAGGTTCAGTTAACCCAGATAACTTAAAGCTATCCTGGGTATGTTGAACTCGCTTCATAGTACAGACCTAAGGTCTAGACTCATCTCAGTGATAATTACCAAGAGTAAACAGGAAGTATGCGATCACAGTTTGGAGCTATAGTGAAGAGTCTCAAGACTTTAATTAATCAGAGATTTTGATTTTGATTTTGTAATAATTTAGCAAAACTTTCTAAAACATGTTTTCACTTTTTATAGATCACTGAGTGAAGACTGATGATCTACTTAAATGAAACCTACAACACAACAAAGTGAATTCACCGTAACTGAAGTCAAAGAACACAAACAATAACACACTGACTTCAGAGGAGGGAGCTGTTTTGGATTAAATATTGTTCGGCTACTGGATCAGAAGAAAGTCTGACATGTGTTTGTTTGTTTTTGTTATGACTGTATATTGTCCAATAGAGTACTTTTCATAGACAGAAGTGAATCCTGACTTCACCTGCTTCCCAGGTAACACACACTCTTCACACAGGTTCACCTGTTTAAAACTCAGGACGCAGGTTTTTCACATTACAAGTCTTCCACTCTGTCCGTTATTGGCTTTTAATGTAAAGGCGGATGGGTGTAAATAAAACAGGCATTTCTGCTGCAGAAGGCTACAGGTCATTTTCTACATATCATTTCACCCTCATATGTTTTACTACCCTGTCTTTATCAGTGACTGGCCCTCACAGTTCATGTTGTGTCACCTTTACCAGGTCCTGCAGAGTCTGACTCTATCATCATCATCATCATCATCATCATCATCATCATCATCATCATCATCATCATCATCATCATCCCTCTCAGTTTGTTCTCTGTGCAGCTGCTCCTCATGTTACATGTGAAGGGAGACTTTTGCCAATCACAGGTGTTTCCAGAGAGAGTGTGTTCCTATTGGCTGATGTGTGTGCATGTCCCTTCAGATGGACATGCGTTCTTCACCTGGACAGATAACAGGCTGCTACCTTCATGTTCCTGTAGTATCTGAGTGTGTTGTATGTAGATTTAAATGTGTGTATGAAGTGTGTATCTGAGGAGAGAGCTGCAGGAGAGCGGCCTGCTCCAGCTTTAAATAAGAGGAACAGTCACTCTGTCTGCTCCTGTGTCCTCTGTGTCTCTGCTGTTGACCTACAGGACAGTCTGTGTCACATAAACCACTGACTCTCTAAATACAACCTGCAGAGGTCACATAAATCTCATGCTCTTACCCTGAAAGGACACGTCACTGTCTGACATCATGAAATCAAGTGTGTTGACCTGTCAAAATAAAATACAGTTACTGACCTGTGGGAAAACTTGTGTCCAAAGGAAACCCAGTCTCTCTCTATCAGCACCTACAAGAGAGGAGGAAGAGGAGGTGTGAAGAGGAGAAGTGAGGAGTGAAGAAGAGGAGCGAAGAAGAGGAGTGAAGAGGAGGAATTAGGAAGAGGAATGAGGAGGAGGAGTGAGGAGTGAAGAGGAGGGGTAAAAAGGAGTGAAGAGGAGGAATAAGAAGGAGTGAGGAGTGAGGAATGAAGAAGAGGAGTGAAAAGGATGAGTAAAGAGCATGTGTCTCTGTGTGTGAGTGTGTGTGTGTGTGCGTGTTACCATCAGTCCTGTGATGGTCCTGTAGTGGGGGTCCAGCAGTATACTGGCCACAGAGCAGGCCTGGGCGGTCCTGTCCCAGCCGTCTGAGCAGTGGACCAGGACACTAACTCCTTCATCAGCCACGGCCTGGAGAGAGAGAGGGTCAGGGCACAGGTGTAAACACACAGGTGAGGTGGGTGCGTGTCACTGCAGATACAGTAACATGGTGAAATTCACGATCCATGAGTCTGAAGATTCAGTTTTTACATGGATTCAATTATTATAACCAATCAGATAGTTGCAATATTGTATGTGTGTGTGTGTGTGTGTGTGTGTGTGTGTGTGTGTGTGCGTGAGTGTGTGTGTATACACACCCTGGCTATGAAGACTCCAGCATCCAGTATGGCTTTAATGTGTTTGAGCCAACCAGAGTTCTCCAGACCCCACAGGAAGTCCGTCATGGAGGGAGACCGCATCTCACCCACTGTAGGAGGAAGACAGGAAGACGTACAGTCAGAGGAAAACTGTGTGTTTACTAACAGCAGCTCTCTGAAGTAACTACAGAACCTCTACACTTACGCACACATACGCACGCACACACACACACACACACACACATACACACACACACCCTCCTCACCATCAATGATCTTCTGCTGGCTGCTCCTCATCACATGGATGTTCTCGATGCCGATGAACTGCAGCTTGATGTTGGTGTAGTGGTCCTCGTTCTCGTAGCCTTTACCTGCCGCTCGGTTGGCCACAGCGTTCAGCTGGAAACACACACACGCGCGCGCACACACACACACACACACACACACACACATGCACACACACAGACACACACACACACAGTGCCGTATATGTGAATATTGTTGCTCATAGTGCGTTAGTGTTTTTTACTGTGGCTGTATTGGTCTCTGTGTGTGTGTGTGTGTGTGTGTGTGTGTGTGTGTGTGTTACCTTGGGCCTGGTGTCCACCACATAAATGTAGTCACTGCCAGGGTTGGACTTCATCACAGCCTGAAGCATCATCTCATCCTCCTGACAGCGTCCACTGAATCCTGACAGAGGTTGGCTACACCGGCACACTGCAGCCTATAGAGCCATAAAGCATCATCATCATCATCATCATCATTGTAATCTGTGTGTGTGTGTGTGTGTGTGTGTGTGTGTGTATGTGTCACTGACCAGTGTGTCCTGGTGGAAGTAGGACAGAGCAGGAAATCGTCTTCGACTCCTGAACCTTGAGCTGCCATCGATGATAGTGGGTGTGGCCGACTTTGGAACAAACAGCTCTGAGGGGTAGGTGTCACACACCTGAGGGGGGAGGGAGGGGGGACATTATTATACAGATGATGAGAACCTGAAATAGATGAGCATTGTCGTCTTCAAATATCACTTAAACAGGAGTAAATTAACACATTTGTTGAGAACTATTTTCAGCAGCAGATTAATCCACATTTGGAGCTGTAGCGAGTATCTGCTGCAGCAGGACGGTGTGTGTGAGACTGGGAGACAAATTCAGATCTGGACTCATCCTAGGACCAGCCTGCACCACTGCACAAAACTTTATGGATGTTTTGACAGCCAAGTGGAACACTGCTGTGGTGGTCCACAGGGATTTGTCCTGGTAGTCCATATGACCAGTCCGACTGTCGTGGAGAGACCTCCAAGAGTTGAAAGGCATGACGACAGATGTAAAGGTTGTTCCATTTCTGTTTGACAGGTTCTAACATCAGCATCATTTTGTCTCATTAGCTAATGTTTGTGAAAGCTAACCCCAACTGGTTAGTTAGCAAACAGGTACAGGTGTCACATTTGTGTGTTTGGTAACATTAAATAACTTCCCCTCAGACTTCATTTTATAGTTTACTAAGATGTGATGTTGTTGTGATGTCAGCTGTAGTAGTCTTTAAGGAGCATGACTGCTGTTATGTTAACACCACAATTTAGAATGTGCTCTCATTGAAAGGGGGCACTGGTCCTGAGGGAGGACATTGAATTACTTCATTGAGTAATGTGATCAATCTCATATCAGAAGCTGTGACTTCTCGATTCAATGGATCTCCAGTCTCTACTTCAAAAGAACACAACAGGACAACGACTGAGTGTAAATAAAGAAGTTTATTAACTAGACTACTATCTACAGAGTAAATGCAATGTACAATAATCATAATGATGAAAATAATAATGAAATGAGCAGTGTGATGAGTTGGCAATGGTGGGAGAGAATATGTTATGGCTATACACTATGGCTATACAGCTAATGGTAGGTCTAGGTATTTTGATGACTAAATATTGCTATATTTCTGCTATACATGAGCAGAAAGTTAAGATCGGCCTACTGTGAGTTGTGCTATGCTGGGGACCCCTTGACTGGAACCCAGGTAGCTGAGGTTGCCGTGGTAACTCTGAAGACGGGGGATCTCAGCGGTTCTGTCTCAGGCACTCTTGATTTCTTCTAGGCTTCTCTGCAGGCGGTCGTTGGCAGGTTGTGTTATTTGTCTGCTGCTCTTGCGGGTTTATGCGAAATAAACTTTAATGCACTTAACTAGGGCTGGATAACTTTAGAGGAGACTGGCGTTGGCCAGATTACTCTAAACTGTCAAAAATCTTAAAAAAAAAGGAAACGTGATAGTAATTACAAGTGACAAAAATTACTCTGAGGCACTTCTGCTGTTTTGGTTCAGTTGGTTTTGACTTGGCTTATAAAAACAAAAGATTGCACGTGTAGACAAAGAAAAAGTTATTTGGAGCACGTGGCACAGAAAGAACAAAGAAGGCGGACAAAACAATTAAGTGCGAAAAGGCGAAAAAAGCAATGACTACTATATACTATTACACATCAGTTCTTTGACTATATTGATAATAATAAAGACATTGTGGGTGTCTGTGATGTCTGTTGTGTGAAAGATGCTGACAGTATGGTCACATGAAAGATATTGTCTTGAAACCTATATGTTATATTTCAGCCATTCTAGAGGATAGACTGGGAATTGACATTACATAGAAACATCACATAGGTTACAGAATAGTTAGATATATCGTTTAATATTCTTCTTGAGCATCTCTCTGACATGCTAGCAGCGCGTCTGTTTGTGAGAGAAGGGTCCTTTGTCTCTGTTTCCTATCAATTTGATAGTCTGATGGTGGGAACAGTAGGAAAGGGTCAATTTTGGGTCCATAACTCTGCATGTCCTTAAAGTTAACTTTTTTAATGACTTGTGACTGATGCCAGACCTGGTATGTCTGCTACATATCCCCCATGCAGTTCAATGGTTGCAATCCAGGGAGCATTGGACTGCTGAATTGAGGACATCAGTGGCATAAGGAACATGGAGCATAGCAACAGCTACCATGATCAGAGTTGATGTCTTTTAAAAACAGAACTGGGTAGCTTTTCTCAGCAAGGCTAAATAAGAGTTACCTTTGATATCGGCAGGTATGCTACTAGTTAAACAAGCAGGGCCTATGTTTAACTATTGGAAATAAACAAAAAATTACCCAAAAAAAAGAAAAAAAATGGAAACCTCTAAAGGTTTCCATATTGCTATAACTAATTGGACCCAGTCTACTCGGGGGTAAACTATTCATACAGGGTTACAGGGTTATCTAGCATTTATTACATTATTTACACCAACTCAGTCTGCTGTCATACTGACTAAGGTGTCTTGCACAGGGAAAGAAGGCCAAGGTATGTCTAGGTACACATGTCAAATGTTACAAAGGCTAGGCTGACAATTGAGGGACCAGTATCCCAAAGCATAGCAGGCATTAGCATGGTTACCAGTTGAGTGCAAGCATAGATATAGATAACCTAAAGTATCGATACCAGCATAGCAGTGTGTCCACTACACCTGTGGTCTTGACCGGGGTCTTATAAATGTATCTGTGACCTGTTGAATCACCCCCACTTGTACACAATTTACGCTAACACGGTCGTCAAGCATGGTCATGAAACGCGGTATGTTCAAATGGTAGGGAGGATTGTGAAAGGTGGATTTGACTGAAGACATGATACCTGGCTCTTAGGTGCTCTGTGACTTCTATCAACACAACCAATACTAAAAATTAACCATTTACACTCATACCTGGAACCTTAGGGTGTTTCAAATGTACACTGTAATTTATTTCCTGTCACAATATGTGTAGTGAGAACAGTTGTCACGACTCAACTACTGTTAATTGGCCCCTTGGGTGCTTACAGATGTTTATTATTTATGACCTGGTTGGGACAAGATTGCCTCCGATGAGATCCATGGGGGTTTCATGTGGTTTGCACTGTGTGCGGTTGAGCTATTTGGAAGTTGGCCCTTTCTGAGTTTTCCAAGCCTTGTTGTGGAAAGAGTTTGTCTAAGAACATGTAGGGACTTGAGCACTGGGGAAGAGATTCACAGGTAAGTCTTCCCATGCGTGAACTGGCTGTTCTAGTTGTTTGAGTGAGAGCGTGGTACAGTCATGTGTCCCCCACTTGGAGTTTGTCATTGGAAGCTTTTTGGTCATAATAGGTCTTTGCTATTGCCCAGATGTTTCTGGGCAAGGTCCGAGGTCATTTTGGTGTTTATGTGGCCTGCACATAGTGAGATGTGGGCTTGAATTGGCATTGTGGCACTGGTGGGGGCATACAGTTGCACCTCTTGGGAACAGGTTTGGAGTTTCAAGTCCTTCTTTGATCGGTACATTAACGTGCGCAGCTTACTGAATAGTGCTGATGACATCAAGGTGACATCTGCTGCCATGTTAAGGAGTGAGTTGTGTACAAGTGCTTCTTCAACTGTTATGTACAGGTGTGGTGTTCGCATAACACCTTTGTCATTAAAAGGAACTGTTGGAAGGGTGGTCCAAGTTGAACAGCTGACATGACCTTGTTAGAGGACTTGTCTTTTAAGTCCAGTTTTGCCACTGAGACTGCATTGGGAGAGATTGACTTCTCACCCCGCTGTTCTGATATATTTTGGATTTGAGGTCTGGCTTTGGGGCAGAGCAGACCCTTGTCCACTGTGGCCTTAGTGAAGTTCTTCAACCACCCCGGTTGGCTGGTTTGAGTGACTGTGTTGAGCTGTAGTTTTTGGTGCTACCAATGTGACTGGGACGAGATCAGCTTTTTGCTTTCCTCCTTAAGCCAGTCACTCAAAAGATGCTTGATAGTTTCTAGGTCTTCTTGGCTCAGATGTTTTAGTCTTACTTCTAGCTTTGTTGGTTTTCCTGCTGAAAGGATCATTTGCTTTTGTCTTTGTTCATGTTCTCATCAGATTGATGCTGATGGAATGGAGTTTGGTTTCACCTTTTCTGTCCCTTATACTCACTTATACTCACAAGCCTTACAGTTTTCCCATTGGTTAGGTGGGAACCTACTTCGGCGGGGATCTGAGGTGTAAAAGTTTGACTTTGTCAGGCCAATGTGGTCTGGAAGACTTATGGTCCCTATAAGTTGTTTCAGGCAGAAAATGTTTTTGCCATTTAGTAGGCCAATAACTTCTGGAAGGGTGTGTGGCTGAGCCATGCAGTTCACCGCCAGGAGCCCCTTCCAGCTCCATGGGCAAGGATTTTGTACTGAGGCTTCGAATGGTAGTGGGCTCTGCCTGCTTAGCATGCGACTGTATTTGTTTTGCAAATCCCAGGGAGGCAATATACACGATATATATCACAATATTGCAATAATTTGAAATCTACTCTATAGAACTTCATACATACATGATTTAACCCTTTGATGCATAAAGAGACACACTCTCATGCTTTGCTGCTGTTTTGTGTGATCTAGAGATTCAGCATCTCGTCTGTTTTTCACTCATGACGAGTGGTTCCCAGCAAAAATAGACAGGGAAACATTTGTTGATAGTCATACTGATATGATACCAGCAACATTATAAATAACTGACACCTTTCACTAGCCTATAGTTTAAATGTCTGGACTTTATATGAATGTAACAGACATAAAAAATATATAACTATAATATATATATAATATAACTACCTTTTTGACCAGCTTGTCCATTCTCTTTTTGTTCATGTGGGACAAGTTGCTGCCCCAGAAGACTGCAGCATAAAAGAATACACTGGCCACCACTGACTGATAAAACGGAGGAGAGAAACACCAAAGAGAACTTCATGCTGGCGTTTTAAAACAATTATGTGACAATTTATACTCGATGTTCGCAATATTGTCATTTTATACATCCTACGTGGAACAAGTGTTGAGTATATTTGCTATATCACCCACCTCTAATACGATAGTGTGAAGAGACATAAGGGTACATGTGAAATTTCAAATTCAAATACATTTGACATTTGATAAGAATTTGATAACGAGTCAAAATGGGGAGTTAGTAGGCTACAGGGATTTACACTGAAGGGGGGGAAACAACAATTGTAACTATTTGTCTAAAATAGTTTTCCTTAATGCTGTTACTAGTGTTAGCCTACTACATTCATAGAGCCACAAGCAGTCTTAAAGCAATTTGGCTTTAAATAAATGAGAACCTTAGGTTTAACAACTACAAGTGTGTTAGATTAATCACTTCAACTGTAGAATTGATAACTTTTAAGCACAACACTTATTAATTCAATAGTGTAATTAGCAGAAAGATTTTGACATAGCAAATTATGAATTGACGAAGTTGACAGCATTAGATCTCAATCTGTTGCATGCACACATTCATTGTTTGAATAATTCAATCCTCGAACTCAGTTAACCAAATCCACCACCAGATGACGCCAAATTTCTATCAGCTTGTTTTACAAGGAGAGGGAGGTGAGGTGTCGTCAGTAATAGCCCCTTAGTACCGCCCACTGATAGACCTGCGTTAGGCAGGTAGAAAGCGTTTCATTTCACTCAGAGCGCAGACAGAGAAACTTCTTTGCTAAGGCAAATAGCCTCTCAAACAATAGACGGCGAGGGGCAGCGGCCTCAAGCACGCTTAGCGAGTGGATGTTATTTTGAGTAAGTTCTCGGCATTTTCAATGCAAGTCCAGTCTGACACGTTCAGTAAAGCACTAGCACTTTTCATTCACAATTTGGACTGTATGAGTATTCACCGGGTTGGAGTTACGTTCAGTAATCAGAATGTTTTTAACACAAGTCCTTCCTGGGACTTCAAGTAAGCAAGCACTATTTTTCCTTTCACATTTTATACCACAGGGGTGTTCACCAAGCAACAATTACCTTTAGTAACCGCAATTTTTCAACACAAGTCCTCTGGGACTTGACAGCAAACAAACACAATTTTATTGCATTCTACTCAAACCGCAGGGTATTTACAAAAGCAAAGTGACGTTCAAAAACAGCTATTTTTCAACACCGATCTGCTTAAGGACTCCAAACAAGCAGTTCAAGCACTTTGTTCAACAACACAGGTATTTTCACTCTTTTCAGGACACAAGCGCTGTGTGTCTGATCACATGGGGCAGAAACAACTTCTTTACGGTAACGGCCACGCCAGCTACAGCTGCTAATGGGTCAGGTAGCTAATCTGACAGGTTAGCACAAAGGGTCTGAGGCGGTCTAAATTCACCAACATATGCGGACAAATCTAGCCACACTCAGGGCGGGTCAACAACTATTGGGACACGCAATAGCCTGTACCAGCCAACAGACCGTCTCTATGGGCGTTTCATCACGCTGTTGCATGTAATTTCTGACAAATAGCTTAAAGCTAATGGGCTGTAGCCTCAACACTTTGAACAGTGTTTTTAGCGGAGTTGCTTACAGCTACACTACAGCCACCACCAGTTTGGGGGAGTTAGTGTCGGCGCAGTAACCCGCTTCAAAAATATTTATAATTATCGTGCATCCATGTCTTTATAAATACAACTTAACAATCTGAAAGCTACGCTTAAATCATGAATTTACAGACAAGGCTGCAGGTTTAACCATTAAGTGCTCACGCACAACAAGCAACAGGCAGCCAAGCCAATATGCAGCTAAATCAAACGTTCTTTTGCAGTAAAGACGGTGATATTAAAAATTGGCCTCACGCTCGACACCAAAAATGTAGCGTGAACACCACAATTTAGTGATCAATCTCATATCAGAAGCCGTGACTTCTCGATTCAATGGATCTCCAGTCTCTACTTCAAAAGAACACAACAGGACAACAGCTGGGTGTAAATAAAGTTTATTAACTAAACTATTATCTACAGAGTAAATGCAATGTGTAATAATCATAAAGATGAAAATAATAATGGAATGAACTTAGTGGCAATGATGGGAGAGAATATGTTATGGCTATGGCTATACAGATAATGATAGGTCTAGGTCTACGAATGAGATTTGATGGTTAAATATTACTATATTTCGACATCAACCCAGTCATGAGCAGAGTGTTAAGACCGGCCTACTGTGAGTTGCGCTGTAGCTGAGGCCCCTTGGCTGGAACCCAGGTGGCTGTGGTTGCCGTGGTAACCCTGGCGACGCGGGATCTAGGTGGATTTTCCTGTAGGCCGTGTCCCGTTATCACGATGACAGATTCTGCCGGTGTCTCAGCGATTCATCTCTGGTGGAGTTTGCTAGGAGACTTTCTGTCACGGGCACTCTTGATTTCTTGTAGGCTTCTCTGCAGGCGGTCGCGGGCAGGTCGTGTTATCTGCCTGGTTGATGCGAAATAAACTCTAATCTTTGCTGGATAACTTTAGAGGAGACTGGCGTTGGCCAGATTAGTCTAAACTGTCAAAAATCTTCAAAAAGAAAAACATGATAGTAATTACAAGTTACAAAAATTACTCTGTTTAGGCTGTTTTGGTTGAGTTGGTTTTGACTTGGCTTATAAAAATAAAAGGTCGCGCATGTAGACAAAGAAAAAGTTGCTTGGAGCATGTGGCACAGAAAGAACAAAGAAGGCGGACAAAACAAATAAGTGCTAAATGGCAAAAAGCAATGAGTAAGAGCGGTTGCTAAGAGCCGGTTGCTAACAGTCAATAACTAAGAACAATGTGTGAAATCATCACAACTGTTTTATCCCCTTGGGGCTGGCGCACGTTTCCGGGGCGTGGCCCATCTTCTCCTTTGTTTCAACTTTGGAGAAGAGAAGTATTTTCCATGGTACTTCTGAATTATTTAATCTAGATCTTACCTATAAACTCACACAACCGTTTTCCACCATGACCATAAAACATTAAATGAAACAGCCTTTAAACCTAATGGAACTAATAATGACAGGAAGGAACAACACAAATGTAGATTTCATATTACATCCTTCAAAATCTGCAATTAATCATAATTCAAGTGGTTAACTGATCAAACAACAACATTTAAAGTAGTTACATACCTCAGTATCTAAGTATTTAAAGTAGTTACATACCTCAGTATTTAAGTATTTAAAGTTTTTTAAATACCCCAGTATTTAAGTATCTAAAGTAGTTTAAATACCTCAGAATTGAAATATTTAAAGTTGTTTAAATAGCTCAGTGTTTAAGTATTTTAAGTATTTTAAATGCCTTAGAATTTAAGTAAAGTAGTTTAATTGCCTCAGTATTTAAAGTAATTTAAATACCTCAGTAATTAAAGCAGTTTAAATGGCTCTGTACTGAAGCCTCAGAGTCTATTGTATATATTTAGTTCAATTAAGCTCATTTTGAGTAATATATATTTTCCCCTTGCCGCTGCCCTGTTAAGTTCCCTTTTTTCCTATTCGATTTGCTTCAGTTTATTATTTTCTATTCATTATTAAAACTGTTCTGTATAGTTTGGTTAATGCGGGACATGTTGAGTGTGCGCATGTTGTTTGTGGTTCTGGTGGTGCTGCTGTAGTCTGTCGGCGCACTGCGTCCTGATTGGTGCGCGATCCTGTGTGTGTGTGTGTGTGTGTGTGTGTGTGTGTGTGTGTGTGTGTGTGTGTGTGTGTGTGTGTGTGTGTGTGTGTGTGTGTGTGTGCGTGCGTGCAAGTTTGAGAAAAAGGAAAAGAAAGAGACTGCTTCGGCTAAAGTAGCCACACTTAGCTCCTAGCTCTCTTAGCTCTTAGGTTTGGTAGCCTAACGGACCTTTATGCCAATGTGAGACTCTACCTGAGGGATTTCGCCGACTGCGTCGGCTGGGAGTTGCTAGCCAGCGCGGCTAGTTTTGCTTCGTCAACCACGTTCCCAACAACGTGGATACCCATGACTCTGCAGCTGATAACCCCCCCTCGTCGCCTGCCTCCCCCCCCCCCTTTCCTTCTCCATCATCTGGGACGTTATCTCCACGTGAGCTCCAACCCCGGGCAACTTGGTACCATTAGTGTGGGAAATAGTTCAGTGATTTAACATATGTAAATCTAGTGTTTTACTCTGTTTACTCTGAGTGTGTTTATGTCTGTTTATTTAGTGTTGTAATAAATCTACACTGTTTATTTTCGTTATCCCTTTGCTCTTCCCAGTCATTTAGTGAGTGTCCACAGTATCTTCATGTCCATAGTGGGACGCCTGCGGTAGTGGCTAGCGGCCTACCTTTATTAGCTTAATTGTGCAGTTGGGTTTAGGTAGCTTAAGCGTGCTGCCATACATACAGTACAGGTTTGTAGCCCTCCGCTACAGGCTCAGTATTTATCAGTGGACATGCTGCTGTTTGCTCCACTAGAGGAGGTTCCTCCAGATAAGGACCTATCTTATCTATGACCCTATAAATGTCCTTGGTACAAGGCAGACAACTGCAGAGCAGACAGTGTGTACAGTAATGACTAGTAGAAGTTCTCTTGTTCTCTTAAAACAAAGACTGACCCTGTATTCACTGTTGGCTGCTGTTGTCACCCACAGGTTGTTAGGAACTCCCATCCTCTTGTAGTCTGACACAAGGTCGATGAAGTTCCATGACTCCTCCCTCTCCTCTTTGTTCACATTGGGATTGAAGGAGAGGCAGTACAGCTCAATGTACTTCTCTGAGAAGAGGAGGAGAGAGGAGGAGAGGAGAGAGGACAGTGGAGGAGAGGACAGGAAGATTAGGAGGAGAAGAGAGAGGAGGAGAGAGGAGAGGAGGAGGAAGGAGGAGAGAGGAGAGGAGGAGCGAGGAGAGGAGGAGGAGGAAGAGGAGGAGGAAGAAGAAAGAGGAGAGAATCATTGTAAATCATCTTAACAAGTTTAAAAGTAACACACCTGTTCATGACACAACAACCCACTTACACAAACACACAAACACACCTGGTCGTGACAACCTGACCAGTGAAGCATGGACGTCCACACAGTCTCTTTCCTGAGGGACCAGGATATAGAAGACCCGGAAGTCCTTACAGCGCAGGATCAGTTGGCTCCCCGCAGGACTGCTGGCCGGCCTCTCCACACTGCTCACCATGCTGTGCAACACCTGGAACACACACACACACACACACACACACACACTGTTCAGATCCTTCTGACTCTAATATCAGTCAGCATTATATAAAAACTAACTCACACCACATCACTGTGATCTGACATTCCAGAAAAGTGTCAACATCACTTTAAGCTTCTGGCCTTTTCTCACAGGAAGTAAAAGCCATGTGGTGAGGAAGAGGAGGAGTAAGAAGAGGAAGAAGCAGACATCTGCTGTTATTTTACAGCAGCTAACTGAAACCTGTCTTCTTTATTCCTGTAAGTTTACACAGTTGGTGCCTGTCGGGTGAAATCTGACCTCCCTGGATGCCTTCATTATTTAGTCCAGTCCAGAGGGACAGGTCAGACTCCTATTCTGCCTCCTGCAGGAGATCTGATTGTCCAACTCACAGTTCTTGACATAACACAGAGGAAGAGGAGGAGGAGGAGGAGGAGCTACAGACTGACATGTTGTAGCTGCACTACTTGAACTTCCTGTTTGTTTAAACTTGCGTAATAAACAAACATTTGGTGAGTTTGAATCTGAGCTGCACTGAGTTCTTCATCCAGCCTTAGAGAATGAATCTGAACAGGTCAGCTGTTATTGTTTCTGTAGCTAACGATGAAGCCTGAGTGTCACTGTCCAGTGCTTTTAACTGTCACACTAAACCTCCTCTGCAGATCATTTTTCATGTCTATCTCAAGCAACTGGTAACAATCTGTCTGCAGCCTCACAAACACAGGTGTGTCCACGCTACATCCCCCTACAGTTGCTGCAGCACTCTTTTCTCTCTACTGCCTCTGCTCTCCACAGTGAAATCAGAGCAGATCATCTGTTTCCCGGTGGTGGATGAAGGAGAGACATATGATCAGCCTGTCAGTCACACTTTAGGTGGGACATGAGGGATGTAACTTTAGGTGAAGCTTTCTGATCCTCCACTCAGGCAGAGACATGATTATGATAACAATGAAGAGATATACAGTTCATATTATCACGGACGTTACCGAGATGTTAAAGGAGTTTCCCATAGCCCCACCTCCTGTCTCAGCTTACCCACGTCTCCTTGCGTGTCTCAGGGTTGTTCTCGACAAAGATGGAGTGTGTAGCAGAAAGGTAGAGAGTCCCAATGCTGGCCTTCCTCTGGCCCGAGGACCGGTCAAGGAGACGCACATGTTCCACCTGACACGGACGGACATCAGAGACGGACAAATTCACACATTAAAAAGACACAGCACGCCTGTACACTCACATCATTACACTGTAATATCAGCTCAAACACTCAATTAAAGTAATCTGGTTCCTTTGGTAACTCACACACATACACAAACGTCATGTACTGACATGTACAAGTGGGATGTGTTAGTGTAATGTGTGTATCAGTATACAGATGTCTGCATAATGTACAATCCATACTAACTCATCTCAGCTCCATTACAACCACAGTCAGACTCTGATGATGATGATGATGATGATGATGAGGAGGAGGAGGAGGGAGGAGGAGGAGGAGGAGGAGGAGGAGCAGGAGGAGGAGGATAGGCCCACATGAATCAAACGTCTGTGGCAGCAGGAACTGACCTACAGTTACTGAGTCCATTATCGGACACGTAACGTCAGCTGCAGACAGGCTATGATGTCACTGTGATGTCACTGTGAACACGGTGGATGACTTATATTACTGAGCAGGTGAACACAGAGACACCAGCATCATGTCTCCTGTCACCACAGGACGGCTCCCTGCTACTGCTCACATACTTGTCTCATACTGGTCACATAGCGGTCAAATATTGGTCACATAATGGTCTGATACTGGTCATATACTGGCCTGATGCTGGTCTCATACTGGTCAGATACTGGTCAGTTACTGGTCAGATACTGCTCAGATACTGGTCAGTTTGTGGTCAGACACTAGGTCGTGTAATAAACATCTGACTCCTCCAGCAGAGGAGGACAAAGACAAAGAGCCGAGTCATCGGCGCTGAGATGCTGTGTGTCGGTACCTTGGGCGTCCGGATGTGCTCCATCACTGACAACCAAAATGGTGGAGATGAAGAAGAGCAGCAGTGTTGTGCGGTTTCTACCCTCAGCGGTCAAATTCGTAGTTTCACCTCATCAGACGAGCTGCGGTAACGTTTTCCATGGTTTCCTTCTAAATCCGGATTAACCTGGAGGAAACGGGATTCTGATCTGTAACGGTCCCGGACCTCCCTCTGTCTCCGACACTGACGCTGATGCCCGCTGCGTTCCGGCGTCCTGCTCCGCTGTCCCGTTAACGGCAATAAAACACCCAGCCTCCGGTTATACCTTTCAAAATAAAACAAAGTCTTTTCAGGTTTATTTACTTTATCCTCAGCAGGAGTCTCATACACATCCATCCCATAATCTGCTCTGTCAATGTATCTGTGCGAAACCGAAGTTTATTTTGAAGAACTGCACGTACTCACACCTTAGTAAAACATATTGTTTTGTTAGTGTTTGTATCTCTTGTTATTTTGTTATTATTTATTCTGCAGCTCTTCACTGATCCATGATGAAGAGTCTTAGTTGAGTCCTCATTTGATCATTTCGTCTCTACTGAATATCTGAAAGATAAAATACACATGCAACTTGCATTCTGTTGTGTCCTGTTTTTTCTTACTTTTAGTTTTTGTTGTTGTTTTACACTTTTACTTTTATCAGTGTGCCTCGAGACTGACGCCCTGACACTAGCTCTGACACTCTAACATCAACACTATTGTGTTTAGGTTTATTATTATTTATCATTAGAAATGATATCACGAATACAGCTTCAGTCTTCATAGTTGAGTCTGCAGGCTCTGAACACCTGGACAGATCTCAAAATGCTCCAAAAGCCTTCATTTCTTTTGTTTTAGATTAATCACTTGAAGTTTTTATCGTCACCTTTTTCACCACTGTAAGGTGTCAGTCTTCTTTTGGCCACTAGATGGTGGTGTTAGAGATGAAAACTAGGCAGGTGAGGTAAAGTTCATCTGCGGTACAAATTGGTACTCTGGAAGTTTAGCATCTAATTTTGAAATGAGAGAAAGTGACTAACATAAAACATCTCTTATTAACACTGTGTCAGGGTTGTTGACAACCAACACTTCCTTCAACATGCAGAGAGCTAGAGGTTAGGATTACTGTTTCCATAGTCTCACGTGTCTCAGGTGTGCGTGCGTGTGTGTGCGCGCACGCTCCTTCGTGACTCAGCCGATCAAACTGGAGGACTGCAGTTAACACCGATCACCATGCACCTCAGACATAAAACACATCTTTGATGGGATGTAGAGAAGCCTGGTGTAGGAGGTGTCGTCCCGTGGTCGGGGTGTATCCAGGTGAAAGTGGCGCGCAGCAGGTTGCCCTGGATAAATGTACACAGACCACGAACGGCGGTAAGTCAGAGTTATATATTTCTTTCAACGTTGTGCATGGATGACTTTACAGTGTGTGCTGCCTTAGCTCTCCTGATACATTTTCCACGAGTGGTTAACCAGGCTGACGCCAAACTCCACTTAAACTGTACCTATGTAATGTTGGCTCGACTATTGAGGAACGTAGGTAGCTCCTAAAAACGAACACTTCACCTGTAAATGTCCACATAGTCTTCTGGGTAATTCGGCATACACCTGATCCAAAAGCACCGCACGTTTCTAGGTAAATTATAACTTTGATTTATATTGCATGCGGTAGGAGTAGTGTGGTAAGGGGAAAAAAACCAACAAAGATTTAATCGCAGTAACTACTGATTTATAATGATTACATCATGAATGACTGATCTCTAATAATTCGCAGACTAGTTTGGATTTGTTGCTCTATCATACTATATTATCTCAGACACATCAGCATTAAAGTGACACATTTTTGAACGGAGTTTGGCGTCACCTTCTTCCCTGTGCAGAAAATTACCGTATTTCGAGGAAAGATGACGTAGCGTTTGTGTTTTACAGCTTCGGACCAGGTTGACTGAATCTGTCATGTGTTGCTAATAATAATAACCGATGTCTCAGGGAAATATTCTCTCATGACTGCATATGACAGTGTTTGTGTGAACACAGGTACATGTGTGTACAGGTGTGCAGACAGGAAGCCTATATATTGGCTCTGACTATAAAAGGTTTAATGATGCTTTGGTCACTGGTCAAGTCTATAACCTGTGATATTTCTAGATACATAATCATTGTCTGTGACTTTTCAAATATATAAATTATGATAAAAAAGAATAACATCTTTTGTAGGACACAGGGTTGTATATTTGTGTGTGTTTGTGTGTGGCTGATTAGGTCCAGCACACATGTACATGCTGTTGTATTTATGAATGGCACTGTGCAGTCCTCCAGGCTACTGCTTGTGCCATTGTGTGTTTGTGAGTGTGCATGCAGCAGTGTGTGCCAGTGTGTAATGGACATTTCTGCTGCAGCAGCATTCAGAGTGTTACATAACAGGTTGTCCTCTGCATCATCCTGCAGGGCTGCCCAGGATTAAAAGGCTCAGTCCTTCTCCTTGGTACAGCTGTTTGTGTGTGTGTGTGTGTGTGTGTGTGTGTGTGTGTGTGTGTGCTGTGAGGTTGTTATAATGGTAATAATGACAGTGATACTTATAGGCTTAATGATGTTATTAACAACAACAGAGAGGAGAAGCACAGACTACAGACGAGAGAAAATACAAGGTTAAATGACATGAAGAAGAGAGAGAGAGAGTGAGCTTTATCACAGTGGACAGTTTGAAGCCTGATCTTAAATGTAGAGAGGGTGTCTACCTCCTGAACCCAGACTGGGAGCTGGTTCTACAGGAGAGGAGCCTGATAGCTGAAGACTGTTGGAAACTCTAGGAATCACAGGTAGTGCAGTGTTCTCAGTGAGATCCGCTGCGGAACTGTACTGTATCCTACTGACGGGTGTTTCTATTATTCTGACCCTCCTCCGTTATCAATGAAGGTGCACCGGTGTACCCTCTATATAATATACACTGCTCAAAAAAATTAAGGGAACACTTAAATCACACATCGGATCTTGATGAACTTTCTGTGTGTAGATTGCAGCTTCATTTGCCACAAACCTTTGTAAACTTATTACTATACACTCTGACAGCAGCCCCCCCCCCTCAGCAGTGTTACCTGCAGCAGAGGGAGGAGGACGGAGGGGATGACCGATAGTGACCTTTGTTGCAGTTGTCAGCAAAACTGTACATGCACACTTCAATATTTGTTTATGTATCGCAAGTCACATCATCATCCCAGTATTGAACAGTGTCATCGCACATCGCAAATTTTCCTCATATCATGCCACTGTGAGTCAGTATTTGGTACAGTCCATTTGTGCAAAAATTAGTTAAAACTCCTGATTAAACCATTATTATTATTAATAATGTCATATAATATTCCTAACCTCAATTCATAGGTTGAATGGGGAATCGTTTCTTCCCTTGAAATGATGTAGGGTTTCCCCTCAGAAATTGATGAAGTGGTAGCCCCCAAATTTAAACGCCTTAAGATGTCCAAATTAGCCTGTTAACACGGCATTTTCTGTCGTCTTAAGACATGCAAATTTGACATCTTAACGTGGAAGTCAAAATCCGACCAATCCACATGCCATATGTAGAGGCTGTACACCTGCAGAGGCTGTACACCTGTACAGACTGTTCACCTGTACAGACTGTTCCCCTACAGAGGCTGTACACCTGTACAGACTGTTCACCTGTACAGACTGTTCACCTACAGAGGCTGTACACCTGTACAGACTGTTCACCTGTACAGACTGTTCACCTGTACAGACTGTTCACCTGCAGAGGCTGTACACCTGTCGCAGGGTACCTTCACTGGTCAGACTGTAAGTTTGTAATCAAATCAAAATCCATTCATCTCTCTTATTAAAATAAAACAACCAGACTCAGTGATCACATGACTGGGCACCAGGCCATTCAATGATATGACTACTTAAAGAATCAAACTTGATTAAAGAACAAAGTTATGTGTTAAACTGAATTAGGGTTTATATGTGAAAATCCAAGGAACAAAACCACTATAAAACTTCCACTACCACTATAAAAGACAACAACACAAAACCTGACAGAAAACAGTGAGTACATGTGTTGATGACATCTGCACTGATTATTATTAGTACTGAATTCCTTTAGTGAACAAAGCAGACACTTATTAGTCATAATAGCAGGATATGTTTTTATGGCCTGCACTCAGTCTATATTGACTTTATTCTGACGACAAATCAAGTTAGCCTAAATGATCATTTGTTCTTCAAACTGTTTCTTTTTTCCAGCTGCTCATTAGTGAAGAAGGAAACTGTTTACAGGTAAAAGTCTGACATCATTAAACTTGATAATGTTAGATCAAAATGACACACTGTATTTGTACAGAACATGTTACATGACTTGTTTTCTGGTTGTTGCTCTGGTGACACAGACAAACCTTTACTTGACAGACAGTGACGACAGACTGGGAAAGACGTGCAGCAAGTAGTCCAGCCCACCAGGAGTCCAACTAGGACTCACTGTGCATTTACACCCATGTGGTATGAGCCCTGACCACTGAACTATCAGGGAGCCCTAAAACTGTTTGTTGATTTACACCTATGACACTGGTGTGTATGTACATTTTCTTCAGCTGGCAGCAGAGCTAAATGTCACAGGAGCCAGGTTTCTGCAGGTCTCATCCAGCCACTGCTTGTTCCAGTGTGTGTCTGTTAGTGTGTGTCTGTTAGCATGTGTCTGTTGGCATGTCATGATTGGTATTTCTGTGTGTAAGAGTGTGTGTGTGTGTGAGTGTGTGAGGTAGTATACTCTCCTCTGCCCAGACTTGTCGTTTGGATGTTCATAGCAACCTGTTTTGATTGATGGAGCTGTTCTCCACAAGATGAAGAGCTGAACAACTCTGTGATGTTATTGACTCCTGTAACCCAGCCCCAGACCTCCTCATTAGTCATTAACGGTCATTAACCTGTGATTGTACCACAGCTCTGACTGTTTCCTGCCAATCACAGCGAAGCAGGCTGGTTCACACAAACAGTCACACATCAGGATGTGGGCTGCACTGTCAGCTGGACAGCACCTGGTGCTGAAATAGATACCTGGCGGCAAAAACAGTCTCCGTCATGGCAACAGTTACCCACGGATTCAGTTCCTCTTTAGCAATTTTGCCTACAAAATATATGAGCGAGAAACTTAATTTTTTGAAGCAGTGCTTTATTTTGAGCTAATTGGGAACTTTTATTCTGAAAACTTCCAATCAAAGTTCACAACATTATGTTGTTCACTTGACAAACAAGATTTATGCTTAGGCCTATGCTCCTGAAACGAGAGAGCACACAGTAGGCTGCATTAGGGATACAAATGAGATGAAATTCAGTAACTAGGCCTACATTCAAAATATAATTGGACTATTAAATACACAAAAAAACTGGCTTAGTACTCAGTGTAAAAACTGGCATGTCCCACTGGTGATATGGATGTCACTAATTCTCAGGCAGTTCTCAAGGTTTTTTATGCGTCAATCCACTCCTCTCGTGCGTCCTTATTGCATTCAGTGATTAGAAGGTCGACTCGCATGTATAGGTGGAGGGGAACATTGTCAGCATGTAAAGGAGAAGTCTCCACTTGGTCAGACTGCGAGAGGGTCACAGACAAAAGCGATGATGTCCTTTGGGATAGAATAGTCCTCAAACCGAGAAGTGAAGTTGGCCTGTAGCTGTTTGATGAAGTCCACCATAAGCTTTGTCTCTTGGCCTGGTGCCTGTGTTTTGAGTGTACTGAAGTGTAGGAGCCTGCCGGTTGATATGTCTGACTCTAACAACTCCAGCTTCCTCATGAGTGACTCCAGCTTTTCAAACATGTCCACTATGGTTTTGCCTCTCCCCTGTAGCTGCAGGTTAAGCTGGTTTAGGTGGCCAAATATATTATATTTGCTTAAAAATGCTACATTGGACATGAACTTTTTGTCTTCCAAAAGAGCAAGGTGGTCAGCTGCTGCTTTAATCTTGCTCAATCTAAGAAACGCCTTGACCTGATCCAGTGGTGCACAGAGGCGGTCCAACACTTTGCCTTTACTTAACCAGCGCACATCATCATGAAGCAGGAGGTCATTGTGGATGGCCACTTTCCCCACAATTTCCTTTAGCTGACCACTGAGCCTGGCGCAAAGGACACTCTGGTGGATGAGGCAATGCAGTCCATGCATTTGAGGGGGGAGCTCCTTCAAATTCGCTCACCAGACCTCTGTGCTTTCCCACCATAGCAGGAGCCTGGTCTATCATGATCAGGTTAACCTTCTCAAATGATAACAAATGCAGCCTGAATGCTTCAATTTATTGCTTTCGTGCCTCTGTATGGAGCGAAATTTTGAATGTGCCATGCTTCATCTCGTGGTACCGTCTAATATTATATTCTTTCCAAACAGCGACAGCTTCATTGCAGATAAGACACACTGGCTTTGCAGGTAGGATGAACACATAGTTGT
This sequence comes from Seriola dumerili, assembly GCF_002260705.1. NCBI lineage: Eukaryota > Metazoa > Chordata > Actinopteri > Carangiformes > Carangidae > Seriola > Seriola dumerili. The sequence goes on along the minus strand of NW_019174305.1, from coordinate 5,061,091 downwards.
CTTTCCATTCTTCTTTGTATGCTATATTTTCGCTGTCAACGTTCCTCTTGAGACTCTTAGATAGCTACATTTTCTCTAGCCTGCTAAGTTTAAATGTTTAGCTCACTCCACTTGCACATAATGTAATATGTACCCAAGGCACGCAAACAATTTTAAAAAAAAAAAGCTATGTTGCTATGTACATAAGGAGGGGGGTCACTGATGTGAGAGTAAAAGTATGTAAAAAAAATATTAGAATAAGTTGGTTCATAACAAAGAAGCTGTCAGTCATAAAAATTAAAATCATAACAATTTATCATTCACAATAAAAGGGGAAATAAAACAGAGTTTGTTCAGAACATTTTATGATCATGATATCAGGTTTACCAGGATGAGACAGATGACCTGAAGACATGAAGCCTCCAGCATTAACTAAACTCTTCAGACCTTTAGTCCAGTTCTTGGTGGGTTCTTTCAGTAGCAGTTATAGCTTCAGTCTTCTTGAGTCTCTACAGGCTCTGAACCTGGATCTGGACTCAGCCTTTCTGACAGATCCTCTTAGACTCTGTCACATTAATAAACAAACATTTTAAATTTTTTTTACAGTTTTCACTTTATTGATTATTCAGTGTAGACTGATAGGAAATAAATAATTTTAAAATTGTAGTTGTAATCTATGGCAGCATAAAGTGAAGGGGTCTCAGGGTCTTAAAACCTTAAACTTTAGCTCACATGACCATGTAAGCTCCAGCCAGTGGCGCATTAGAGGCCTTTTTAAGATCAGAAGTTAATCAGATTATCAGGCTGTTATTATAGAGCTCGTTCTCACCGCCACACTCTCTGAGGAAGTGTGGTGGAACTTTACATGTACTGGTGCTGGACTGGACAAAGTCACATGGTTCTGGACAGTGGAGACACAGAGTAAATCTTGTTCCACATGAACCAGTTTTTAAAAAGTTTGATCTTTTGTTTTGTGAAGATACAGCAGATGGATTAAAGCTCCATGTGTGTACATGTAGTTTCCCAGAGGAAAAGAAAATCTGAAAAGAGATCTCAAAAGTGTTTCATTTATTTCTCCTAGACAACTATGAGATCCGAGAGAAACCAAACTGAGACTATAGCTTATTTCTCTTGTCTTGTGTTTTCTCCAGGAGAAAAAGACTCACAAAATCTCAAATTTTGGCAAAAATGTAGTAAATATTTTCCATTGGGCACAATGCTTTTACTGTATGTAAGAATTAGTTTGTAACTTGTGCTTTCTTTTATTCTTGCATCTGATTTGTTTTAGCATTTGTAAGTTGTTTTTTTTATTTTTAATTTACATATATTTATTAGGTACACCTGGATAAAACTAGTGCAGTATAATGGAACAGGCCTGCAACACATCCTCCTCCATGTGGATTATAATGTTGGGTATTTACTGAATCTGTTTGAGAAGTGTTGGTTTATTTTAATGTTCATTGTGGAGGCTGTAATTGTAATCGTGGTAATGTTTTAGTGTACTGGGATATACTGAGAAGTGTTCCTAATATTTTGTCAAATCTAATTCATATTAATGGGATGGACAAAATATTAGTAACACCTCTGAGTATAGGGTTTGTTTATATACAGTGGTGTCCAATAGGCTGAGACCACTTTCCCATGTAGCCTCACATATTGCTCCATAGACGCTCTAGTATCGCTCAATTTCATTTACAAAGGAGAGTAAAAGCAGCCATTAAAAACACTGAATCCAGTTCAGCAGGGTATCTCCCTTAAAGGTGTAATGTGTAAGATCTGGCCATAATTTTTTTTTTAAATGTTCAAAAAATGAACTAACACTATCAATAGTATGTGAAAGAGCCATAGTGATGATGTCATGACCAAGACCTCCATGTATTGTATTTCAGAGATATCTACTGAAATGAGGATGGTAACCAACTAGCTGCGTCCCGGGCCGTGTTGTAATACCACTTTATGACACTAGATGCTGTGTGAGTCAGTGTAGCATCTAGTCTGCCCTCAGTCCTACGCAGAAGAGCTTCCTCCAGAGCTTGAAGTTATGCTACTGCTCCCAACAACAAAAAAAAAAGAAAATAAAAGCTCCCAACTAGCATCACAGAAACACATAGATGGCTGAATTGCCTAGAAAGCGATCTTTATCTCCATTCCAAAGGACCGCTCCGACAAGAAACCACATTCAACGGCAAAGAAAAGAAGTAAACAGTAAATCCTGGTGTGGCTTCCCACCACTGGAGAAAGTTCTAGGCGAGTAAAGAAATGCGGTTTGATGACTAGCTCACAACTTTTCTTTTAGACTGGTGAGTAACATCTAAAGTTGGTCTATAACAAACAAACAACATTTCAGACAAAATAGAAACTAAAGTGAGACGGAAATGAGAATTTAGAAGAGCAAGCTTTGAGCAGTAAAATTGTGTCTCGCTTAAGTCTCATGACTTGACTATGACTCCTATTGCTAGTTACCGTGTCTCATCTATTTCTCCTAGTGGATTTTATGAGAAACATATAAGAAACATATCAGACAAAATAGAAACTAAAATGAGGCTGAAATGAGAATCTCTCCTGAGCTATAGAAGAGCAAGCTTTGAGCAGTAAAATGTTCCTCTGGGTTCAGTCTGTACAGTCTCATGCACAGTAAAGTTGTTCAGTGTTTTCTGCACTAAGCTGTAACGTGCTGTAACATGACGGCTGGGATTTAACTCACTTCAACATTCAGTGCTCGTTCATGAGGCCACACAGTGTTTAACAGGTTCACTGCCACATCTCAGGCAGTGAACTTCCTTATTGTGGTGCTCGTGTTACACCCCTGTAAGGGGGGAAATAGAAAGGAATAGAGACACGACAATAAAAATAGAGACAGGGCTTCTAGTCCAAACTGTAATGAACGAGCAAATAAAATTTTTATTGATTTGCTCGTCTGAGTAAAAAGATAAAGATCTATCTAAATCTTTATCTTTTTTTTTTTTTTTTATTCTTATGTTTCTTCTGTCCCGTGTTTGGCACTTAACTAGTCCTACAGTTTTTGTGCTACAGAATCCTTTCAAGTATCAAAACATGCAGCTTTTTCAGGAGATGGCTGCTATTATTTTTCTTATTTGTATTATTAATAATTTTTTGAAATGTTAAGCTTTTAATATTTTTTTGCCATTCAAATGAATTTAGTTGAATGTTCAAATGTTCAAAACTTCAGCCTCTTTGAACTTGAACTACTTAAGCAGACTTTCAGCTACAGACTTAATTCAAATTTTAAACTGTTCACAAGACATTTGGCTATTATTCAACTTTTTAATATCCTCAACCGTTTCTGACTCATCACAGTTTTAGTTTTATGCTTTTTTTTCTTAGATTTTTGGCATTTATAATGGGCGTGTATTGTGCTTAACAAGCAGAGACTAGAGTGGATGACATCACAGCTAGAGTGGGAGAAGCTCTAGAACTCATCTGAAAAAATTTTGTGTAACTCGTCCTTCTGGCCGCATATATCATGATGTCTTCACACATCATTTCTTCCTATGTAGTAGACAAATTTGTGCTATTTCATAGAAAGTGTCTACATAAGCGCAGAAACTCACAGAATTTGAACAGTGAGCCTCAAAGTGATGGCAGTACCCTCCACCTCTCCCATTGACTGCAATACAAATTCAGGAGCTGATTTCCTGAGAGAAGCAGAACTGACCCTTTTTTTGTAACTCGCTCCTGTTTTCACATTCAGACTGGACAGTACAACAGTAAATACAGCAACAGACATATTGAAGTTAAGAGAGCCATGTTAACTTTCTTTCCGTGACTGTAATTTTTGGCTGAGTTCTGGTTTTTTAGGGATACAGTAATTAAATTAGACAATCTCTTCAACTGCTTTTGTACTATCTGAGATAATAGTTTCAATATTGAAGCCATTTCTATCATGGTAACCAATTTCATTATTGTGGGCATAATGTATATGATGATGAATAAGATGCTCAGGCAATGGGTTTCTTACCAGACTACAAAGAGGAGCATGTCGATGTGTTGTTGTAGAGTCGTCTTGTCATAAGAGTAATAGATGTTCCCGAATGTTATTTGCCAATACTGTGGTACCGTTACGACTTTGGTGAAGACCATCCCTTTTGAACAATGCAGGCCTCCCCCAAAAACATTCCCAGTTGTCAATAAGGTCTACGAAATTTGCAAGGCACCAGTTTTTTAGCCAATCATTTAGAGAAAGCAGGCGACTGAAAGTTTTACAGCCACGGTTGTATACAGGGGGTGGGCCAGATATGAATCTGTGGACAGAAGATTTTACCATGCTGTGTAGCGAGATAAAATCTCTTTTGAGGATCTCTGATCTTCTAAACCTGATGTCATTTATCCCGGCATGAATAATAACAGTAGCAGTGTTGTCTGTGTTTATAGACAGGATTACGTGTGCTATATCAGAGACAATGTTTGAATTAAAGGGAGGAACACTTGAATTAAGAGCCAATTGTGACAGCCTAACTAGATAGCATTGAATATGTGGTATTCAAATGCCGAACTGAGGTTCTTACACTTCCTACAGGATAAGTTACACTGGAATGATTAGCAACAACAGCAAGCTCTTAATGTAAGGCTTAAGTGGTATTAATAACTGGAGGATGTCTAAAATTGCTTCAGATAAATTTGATAAAACCAATTCTCACCACAGTGTGCTTGTTTGTAAGTACACCTGGACGTATACTCCTGTGATGGACTAAAGTTTTAATTATGAATATTTGCCAACACTACTTAGCCTCAGACAGGGCACAAATGTGTTGGGCCTTGGTTGTTAATCAATTTATTGGCTATCATAAAGTAAGAAAATATATTAAATAATACATTTAAAATGAATTAAAGTTCTCAGGGCATCATCCTAAAATAGGCAAGAATAGCCAATATCGAATCAGTCTCAAGTTATTACTATTAAACTCTGATAAATAATTAACTTAATAACAATAACCAAAATTACCAATATCAACTTTTACTTGCTGTTAAAAGTTGAAGGATCAAAGTTCTACTGAGTAGAGGTTGGCAATATTCACGCTAGTGCAACATTAAACACACCAGTAGTTATACTTACAGACGTAGTTTCAATGTAACAAGGTAAAACATACAATGTCTACTCTAAAGTATATACAGGCGTGTGTGGTTGTGTGTCTGTGGGGATGCAGACAAAGACAATATGGCCGATTCAAAAATGGTTGCTCTGACCACATGGCATGAACATGAAAGACTAAAGAAGATGGTGGTAAACAAAGAAACTACTCATAATGGCTGCTGACACCACATGGTGTGTGGTGGTGGAAAGGTGTGAATTTCTTTGTTAGCCTAGATTATGTAGTCTAGAGGTACCAGGTTACAGAGAGATGGTTAGCTGCATGCAGGCCCTAGGACTGAGAAGTGCTACAGGTATGTGTGTTAACATACAAGTACCAAATTAACTGTGTGACTAACCACAACCAAAGCGAACATTGCAACCACAAGCAAAGTGAATACATTTACCAAACATGTAAGTGTACACTGGCAAAGGTTAATAGTTCTGTTGCTTAGCTGTGCTTTGCTGTGCTGTGCTAGGTGAAGTTATGCCCAGTAAGTTAACGTTACCCAGTCCCTGGACCAAAGAAAGGTCCTTTCCAGTGTTCTGGTAAAGTCCAGTGAGTTTGTGTTGCTTCCTGATGGAGTAAAGTCCTGTCTGGCCCTGTGGCCTCTGTGTTCTTCTCACAGAGTTAGCTGTTCCTTGCTAACTCTGCTGTTGAGGAGAAGAGTGTTGCAGTCTGGCATGGAAAGGCCTGCAAGAGAGCTGTTGTCTCATGTAGCAGGGCTGACCTGGGCTAGGAGCCTTGTTGCTCCTTGAAGAGGTCCAGAGAGAGAAGAGAATCTGCTGATCCTGAGCAAGAGAAGAGAGAAAAAAAAGAAGGGGATCTGGTTTTGTCTGGTGACACCCTGGTGGATGTCCAGGTGTTTTGTGTTGCTATATTGGTTCTAAATTTCTCCTTGATTACTAATAATTTGTTTTGGAATCAGCCCTGAAAAAAGCTGAACAGTCGAGCCCTGACATTGTCTTGTAATACAGTCAGTGTTATCATGTGAGCTCATGGTTACCTTCAGTCACATCCAGCAGACACATATGTGCTGCTGTGTGTCAAGTCAAGTATAATGTTCACTTCTTTTGAATATATTGAAAATATCTGTCTCTATAACTTAATACATGTCTGTCTTCTGCAGAGGCAGTTGTTAACATTGTCTGTTTGCTGTTGTCAGTTAGTGTCTGATGTTAGTGTATGATGTGATGTTCTGTCATGTGTACAGACTGTAGTTCAGTCTCTCTCTCTATCTCTCTCTCTGACACAGCAGCTATGTGACATGCAGTCATCTCACTAGTTTTACTGGGCCAGTGGATTGCTCAATCACCCGAGCTCTATACAGTGGAGTGTTTGCTGCAGGGACTCAGTGGTGTGTGATGATGTAATCAGTGTACTGACTCACAGTTTGGTTACTTGTGTGAGTTTGTGATGTGTTCAACTGTGGTGCAATGAACATATATTAAGGATTTTATGGCTTCGGTTTAATAATCTTGTTGTTGTGTGGGTCTGTATTGTATGTTTTTGTTTGTCATTCTTTTGAATGTGATGAAATGTTACTGAACACAGTGACTTCACCAGAGCAGAGTACGACAGGACTTTATCAGCCCATAAAACAAGATGAATAATGACTGATCAATATCAGTCAGTCAGGTCAACCAATTGATCCAGCTGACTGGCCATTAGTTTTATCTGATTAATTCAGGACAGACTTAGTAGGTAAAGGGCCATTTCAGGTTAGCCCAGATTTCACATTTCCCAGAAGAGAAGATGGTAAAACCTTCCATCATCATTATTTCTACAGAACATTAGTGAATGGGGAAAAGATAAAGCGGACCTGGCTTATCTACTCAAGAAAAAACGATGCCCTTCACTGCTTTTGCTGCAAGTCGTTCTGAAAGAAGGAGTACAAATTAATGACAGGGCGACTATCAAATTGGACAAACAAAGGCATACTTCTGGAAAGTCACGAAAGCAGTCCAGAGCACACAACCCATATGGCAACCTGGAAAGATTTTGAACTGCATCTGCATACAGGAAGTACCATAGACCAAGCTGAAAGGACACTTTTAGAGGCTGAGAAGAGGCGCTGAAGAGATATCCTGACCTGGAATCTCAATACAATACAATTTTTAGCTGAGAGAAAGTTTGCATTGAGAGGTTCGGCAAACACATTACACCAGCAAAATAATGGAAACTTCTTAAAAGAGGTGGAGCTTCTCACCAAATTTGAGTCATTCCAGGTATCTTGGAAATGTTGCTTCAATCAGTGGGAAGATGTTGGACATGATGGTGACTGAGATTAAAAAGTCCAAATATTATTCAATCATTATGGATTGTACTACTGACATAAGCCATCAAGAGCAGATGTCAGCCTTCATAAGGACCGTCAAAATGGACGAAGCACCGGAGATCAAGGAACACTTTATAGGATTTCTTGGGGCTTCCCAAACAACAGGTATTGGTTTGTCATCTTTGATTTTGAAGCTTAGGGAGCTGAATATTCCATTTAATGACTGCAGAGGACAGTCGTACGATAATGGTGCTAACATGAAGGGGAGAAGGGGTTCAAGCAAGGCTGCTTGAGAAAAACCCTTGTGCACTTTATGTTCCATGTGGATTACATTCATTAACTTGGTGGTGGCTGAAGCAGCAAAAGCGTCGCCAGATGCCAGCAGCTACTTTGGTATTGTACAGAAACTGTACACCCTTTACTTGTGACAATTGCACTGAAGTCTTGGAGTGACACACGGTGGGAGAGCTGTGTCAACAGCATAGAGGCTGTGCGATACCAGGCCTCTAACATAAGGGAGGCATTATTGGAGGTCAGGGACAAAGTGACAGAAGAAGTTGGGTCATACCGCTTCCTCATTTGCACAGCGGTATGGTATGACATTCTAAACCATGTGAACCATGTTAGCAAGCTCCTGAAGTCTGCCACAATGCAACTTGATTTGGCAGTTGACCTCCTCACGAAGGCAAAAACGTCACTGACTAGTTATAGAGACACTTGCTGCAGTTCAGGCCTCTGCTAAAGACGTGTGAGGAAATGAATGTGGAGGCTGTGCTGAAAGAGAAAAGACTAAGAAGCCTATTGTAGATGTCATGAAGAGGCTACAAACTGCATTCTTTAATGTGATTGTTGACACCATCATTGGATACTGAAAGGATAGGTTTGAAACACTGGGTTAACTGCGAGCCAGATTTGGAGTGCTGCTCAACTTCAAATTGTACAACCAGTGTGACAACCTCCGAAGCACATTAAGCACTAGGGATGAAGGTGACATTGATGGAAAGGAGCTGGCTCTGGAAATTAGCAACTTGCCGAGCCCGCCTTCTGTTACTACTACTCCTGTGACTGTGGCCTCAGCAGAGAGGAGCTTCTCAAAGCTGAAGCTCATCCAGTCCTACCTGAGGTCATCCATGGGACAGGATCGCCTCACTGGTCTTATCATAATCAGCATCAATCATGAGATTGGCAAGCAGCTGTCATATGATGACATCATTGACAACTTTGCTTCTGAAAAAGCCAGGAAGCAGAAGTTTTGAGGAGAGGGGGTGGGGAGAGAATTTTTATGATGAGTTATGTTTCATGTTCAGAATGTTTCAGAACTTTCTTCTCAAAATTTTAAGTAAACATTTTTGAGGAAAATGCTGCATCTGTTGTATTTATTGACGTAGAGAAGCCTCATTGTTTACCTTTTATTATCATTTTCTGTAGGTTTAAATTGCTTGGGTCAACTTGAGATTTTCATGAATCTAGCCTGTTTTCCTCTTAAAATGTAACAGATTGATGCATCTCCACAGATCATCCTAAAGGGTTTGGAATCCCCCTATCGTAGGTTGACAAAATAGGGGCCCCCAAACAGCCTCTTGCATAGGGCCCCCAAAAAGCTACAAACGGGCCTGTCTGTGGTTTGTGTGTGTGTGTGTGTGTGTGTGTGTGTGTGTGTGTGTGTGTGTGTGTGTGTGTGTGTGTGTGTGTGTGCTGTGTATCTGCAGCCCTGCCTCTCCTGGGGAGCAGAGAGCAAGGCAGAGGACAGAGAAGCAGTGCGGCCAGAGGTGATTTAGGTAACAAAATATGGCAGTTAAGAGTGACTGGTCGCCACAAATAAATCAATGTATGGAAAGCAATTCAACGACATAAAATATTGACTTTAGCAGGGCTTAAAGTATTCCAGCACCGTGCCGGATC
>NW_019174305.1:5024342-5049342 GCF_002260705.1 Seriola dumerili | reverse complement strand
TTTAAAGTAACCAGAGAGCAGCCAAAAATGTAGTCATGTAGTGGGTGGTAATGTCACGAGACTAACTACTGTGCTCTTCAGGTGAAACGAGTGATGGATTTATACCAGGATGACATAACCAGGTAGTGATGAAGTTCAGCAGCTGGAGCCGAGGCGTCGCTGTTCTCAGAGTATAAACAGGATCACACAGCGGTGTGGAGCAGATACATCTGACAGGTCACTCAGAGGCCCAGAGGCCTCGTAGCTGCAGCTCTGGAGGTTACATTCAGACGCTGAAAAAAAATGACATTTTTCCAGAAAGTGCGTGTGGGTGCTTACTGAGTCCTTCAGTGCATTGTCTGAGGAATTGTGGTTCATGCAGTAAAAGCGGTGTACAGCTCAGACTGTGTGAACATTTCTGACCATGTAGGGACAGATCATGTGCTCCGCTCCTGTATCAGGCTCTACTCGAGAGCTATTTCAAGAACAGGACTGATGCTGGACGTGTTACAATTGAAACGATCATAACATAACATATTACATAACATATTACTGTAACATATAACAAAACAGCATAACATATTGCAAGACATAGCATATGGTATAACATAATATTACTGTAACATATAACATAACATAGCATAACATTACTTATAACATTAGTGTAACATTTAACAACATAGCATAATATCACATGACATTACCTAACATAACATAACATTACTGTAACATATAACAACAGCATAACATAACATCACATAACATAACATTTCTGTAACATAACATAACAGCATAACATATTACATAACAACATGTAACATATAACATATTACTGTAACATATAACATAACGTAACTTAACATGCATCATCACACGACATAACATGTAACATAACAACATTTAACATGACGTAACAGTATAACATGTAACATAACATGACAACATGTAACTTTTTTTGTTGGTCTTTTGTATTTTGGTGATAAACAGTTACCATCATAGCTTTTTGTTCACTGCTGCAGTGAGGTACATCACTAATGAGTACAAATGAATCGTCATCCACTGTGATGTATCCAGGTATTGATCTGTTAGGATGGTGCTCGTTATGTAATAAAGGGTCAGTCCACATTGTGCTGGTTAACCTGAGGACCAGTCCTGATGGGACTGGCAGCCGGCCAACCAGCTCTGTCTCTGGCTGTAGTAGCTTTGTTATTACTCTGCGCCACGCTGCTCACTGTCCATCAGGATCAGTTCAGAGCAGCCTCCCTCTGTTTTATACACTTCTTCTCGATGCTCGTTAGTCATCATATTGTTTCCTCCTGTGATCTCTGGAGTGTTCAGCTGCTTCATAGACACAAGGCTGTATCATAGCGATATTAGACAATATAATGACATTGATATGCCTGCTGGCTCAGCTCCACTACCGTCCTCTCTGTGGAATCATAGGGAGAATCAGTTGTGTCCTTTACACCATCTGAACACACACACCCACACACACACCTCTGCAGTGACTGACGGCAGAATGACACGGGATGGTTATGAAGTCGCACAGTCATATGCATCTCCTCTCACAATGACTCAGCAGTCTGTTTATTTCCATGGCAACCACTGGTGTCTGAGTTGGGGCTGTCCTCTGTGAGTGATGCAGCCCTCTTTCATACTCCACTGTGTTAGCAGCCCTGCTAGCGTAATGTAACAATACTGTGTGTGTGTGTGTGTGTGTGTGTGACTGTGGAGATGTGTGTGCAGTGTGTTAACTGCTGTAATGTGATGCTGTGGAGGAGACGTGCCTCCTACCTGTTTCTCTTACATCATAAATTCAGGTTCAATCCAGAAGAGAGTTTGAGTGGATTTCATTTAAATCTGTCATCAGCTGATTGATCTCCACACTTTAGATCACCTGAGCCTGTCTGTGGACTGTGAAACCACCTGTGCGTGTAGGCAGCTGTGTCTCAGGTGTGTAGCCCCGATCCTGCCAGGTGTATGACTCTGATGCCTGATTGGCTGTTGTTGCCTCCGCCTCCGTAGTGCTGATAATGTTCATACTGTCCACAGTAGAGAGACAGCAGCAGTGAAGTAGCTCTAGGCTAGCAAGCTAAAAGCTAATTACATCTCAGCTGAGCCTGTGTAGAGGAAGTTGTGTGTTACTATAATAAAACATGTAACAGCTCCTGTGTCGGAATCATCTGACCCGACCAGAGAATAACGTGTGTATATACTGACGGTTTTAGTCCTGGTTCATTTGCCCATGGTTACCGTGGTAACAGTAAGTCTGGTATACCTCTTTACAGTACAACCAGAGCAAACCTGTTGTTTTAATAGAGGTTGACAACAGTCATTTCAGCTGTAAAAGTTCATATCTTTAACTTTTTAGTTCAAATTCTGCTCTGTATCCAGAAGTAAAGTTTCACCGCTGTGTTTTTACTTTGGTCTGATTCTTTAAATGATGATTGGACAGATGGAATCACTGTCCTCCAGTCACTGTACTGACAGTAGTAGTAGTAGTAGTTTGACAGCAGTGACACAGATGATGAAGATACAGCTCATCCTCTGCAGTGAGAGAGGAGCCTCTATACCCGTGTGTCTACCTGCACAACGAAACGTCAGTGGTGAACATGTGTGAGTTTATAACACACCAAACTGTGTGAGTGTGTTCTCCTGTTCATGGCCCAGGTTATTCTCTGTTCACACACCAGGAGGTCCCAGAGCTTTCAGAGTTTTACAGTAAGAAATGTTGACAGTGCAACATGAAACATGGCGGCATGAGTAATCACAGTTTCACCTGAATAAACAGATGTATGATGGGAGATGAATGAAACCTTTCATTCTACCTTTGCATACATCATCATCAGACTGTTGGTTCCGACACATGGAGCATGTTGAGGGCGAACCAGTTAAACTTCTTTACATAAAGTCAGGTACTTCAGTCCAGTGGCCCCTGAGGGCCGGGCCCCTCTGAAGAGTCAGCCAATAGATAAATCTGAGGAGTCTGAGAATGGATTAAGATGATAAACACTTTCATACAGTTTTATATATTATTATTTGCCTTTTTGTTAAACCTTTGACCTCATAGAGACCTGTGACTTAACAAGGGGACACACAAACAGACTGGAAGCCCTGGTTTCATTGTAAACACTGTGTTGTGTTTCATAGGTTGATCCTCTTCATTCATGTATGTCAGTGGTAACCACAGCTGTCACGTACATGTAGTACTGAACATGTCGGTGGTTGATAGATAGAACAGAGCACAGAGTGAAGTGAATCTGAAAGAACACTATTATTGAACTTCACTTTGAGAACATGACTGGTCAACAGTGATTTTAATGCAGTGAAACACTGATGTGTAAAATACTGACCTTCCTTCACACGGTTCACTTGTGACAGTGACTACAGTGTTCACCTTTCATGCATGGATTATGATATCCTCAGTCTGGATTTTTTTCTTAAGTGTTTTTATTCTTCTTTAGGCGTGAAAAAACAAAATGTAACTTAATTTTTTCAAAACACACTTTTTTCACAGAGATTTTCACACGTCCACTCAGGTGGACTGCATGCGTTTGAGTTTTCAACAGTGTTATTATATATAACATCAAACCAGTGAATAAAACGATATATTATGTAAAAAAACATAAAATAATATATATGTTTAATGCCTGTTCACATATTTTAACATATAGTAATTTTAATTGCATTAAATTTAACCTTTTTTTAAAACTTCAATGTAATGCAAAAACGTTGAACCATTTTTTCCATGAACAACATTGTCCATCAACTCTTTTTCAGATTTAATTCAGCAGTACAGTCACTTCAGTTTGACTGACTGGTACATCGCTTCACCAAGTCTATCTGCTATGAAAATTGGCAAAGCACCCAGGGCACAAAGCCACTAGACAGTGCATGCAGATGTACTTGGTTTTCCGTGTGCAGGCGGCATCGTGGCATCTGTTTGCATTTTTTGCTTCTGTGAGCAGAGGCCAGTGGCTTCCAGGGCCAAACCTGATCTCAGGGGTCGGCTTGGACACTGCTCTGCGCTTCAAAGGAGGTGGGGGTGGTACTGGGTCTTCCTCTTCTCTGTGTCTGGATGGAACCTGCATTTATCAGCGCACGAGCTACAGATGTCTTGAAATGCAGAAGATTCTTGTTTTCCAATCCAGACATTCTGTAGAGGTGCCAGGCATTCACAGTGGTTACATCCAAGAAGTGAAAGAACACTCTCATGTACCACCGTTTGTTTTTGCGTCGGCGGGGGTACATTGCGACAAGTTGATCCATGAGATCTACTCCTCCCATGTGCTGATTGTACAGCTTCACGGCAAAAGGCCTTGGGACGTTAAGCATCTCTTTTTCTTTCTTGCTCCATCTCTGGGCCAAATCTGATGGGGACTGGCCAGCGCAGGAAGAGGCCATGTGGATCACTGAACTGTCTAACCAACGTGTGACAGTGATGTTTTCAGCATTGGTGACAACAGAGCAAGCTCCTCTTCCTTCTGTTTGGAGTTGCTTTTCATCCTTTAGTTTCAGCTGTGCTCCCCGGAGCCAGTTCTTTCTGCATGTGCCAGTGCCATAGGTGCCCTGTTGTTGCAATGCCTGAATGAGGGGAATGGTGCAAAATAAGTTGTCAAAAAACACCTTGTGATTCTTCTGCTGTATGTCATCACAGAGGTGCATGACTACATCTGGAGCCATTCCCAATGCACTGACCGGACCACGTCCAGCTACCCCCTGATACACTTCAAATCTGTACACATATCCAGAGGACCCTGCTGTCACCCATACTTTCACACCCCAGGGTTTGGGTTTTTTTTTGGGATGTACTGCTTGAGAGACAAGCGGCCCTTGAAGGGAATCGTTTGCTCGTCAATCGATTGCATTTCTTCAGGATTGACTGCTGAAAGGAAGGTTTTCTGATTTAACACTGGTCGGATTTTGAAGAGCCTCTCAGCATTTCCTGGCTCCTGTGAGGAATTATCAACAAAGTGAATGAACCTCAGAATCTGCTCAAATCTGTTCACTGGCATGGCATTTGCTATCAAATCAAGACTAAGCCCTTCCTCTGATGACCAGTACATTCTTGATCTTGGGTATCTGATGTATGACATGGCCATATTCATCCCTAGAAATGTCTTCATTTCTTTTGTTGTCAAGGCCAGATTTTCTTTTCCGTTTTGGAATGCATACAGGTTTGAATTTTGTACTATGTCATCGATCAGATCTTCAGGAAATAGATGCATAAAGAAATCTATTGCTTCTGTTCCCTCAACATTCAGTTTCCACTCTCCTAAAAAAGGAGGCAAGTCTCCCTCAAACTGGTTGTCTTTCATTTTCCAGATGTTTCTGCTTTTTTTCTGCGCTTGAACTCTGACAGGTGGCTCAACCTCAGCAACCTCATCTCCCTCTGCAACCTCATCTCCCTCTGCATCCTCATCTCCACTGTCACTAATCCTAGCATTTGCTGATGCTTTGTCTGGCAGCCATTCATCATCACTGTCACTAGCATCTATCTCACTTGACTCAGATGGTATTTGCTCCACTGTCCTGTAGGCCTTTCTAGCACTCTCTGCACAGCTCTACAACACATAAAGACACTAACTGTTACCCACATAATGGGACAATCTGCACAAAACATTATTTTTTATTATTTCTTTTTTTAATACCTCCAAGTTGCATTCTTATTACTTAAATCAGTTGATTTACAACCAAAAAGTTAAAGCAGATGAAGCTTTTTCAAGCACAACAAAGCTGCAGTAATAGTATGAATTGTAGTTGAAATATAGCCAGCAATGCATGATGTCCAATTTAGTGGACGGGTGATTAAACGTAATTTCCGCCCAATGTAAAATCAATCATTGGAAATTTTAACAATTATATTACTCCTAAGATGTTACTTGATGTTGTCATATTTTTTTTTACCTGCCAGGGTCTCCTACTGTAGAAGCTTTTAGCAGATAGTCCTGAGCTGCTTGACGTTCCTGCTACTTTGTCGGCCATCTTGGTTTTGACAAAAAAATGTTGCTAAACATTACTAAACACGGTTGGCCAATGGGTGGCAGTGTATGGGATGACTCACAAGCGTCCACTGTAGTGGCTGATATGCAACCTGACGATCTAAACCCATGCATATTCAAGAAAACAGCTTTTGAATAGCTGTCCACTGTAGTGACCACTATGCGTGAAAGGGTTAAGGGATAGTTGGGTTATGTGACGTGGGGGCTGTGAGGTACTCATGAAGTTGGCATATTACCTGCGGTAGATTCTGGTCACCGCACTCCCAGTCAGGAAAGCGGAGCGGGAGAAACCCGGCGGAGTGGCAGGGCGATGTGTTGCTGTGCACGGGGCCACGAGGAAAAACGTGTTTTAGAGACTTTTCAAAACCGAACCGCCCGAAACAATCCAATATCTGCTTAAATGTACGCTTCGTGTAGCACATTTTCAGCAGTTTATCTTCCACTCAAAAAAGCACTTTCCTTCGGCACTACATTTTTCAAACACTGAACTAGCGTATTCCTCCGCACAAGCGCACCTACGGAGCGCACTGTATTATGCTGCAGCTGCAAGTTAGCTGAGTGAATCGGAAAGCAGCGTAATAAAGTGCGCTCCGTAGGTGCGCTTGTGCGGAGGAATACGGTAGTTCAGCAGTAAAATATTAGAGAAAGTTGTCCTCCATGAGACTTTGAAAACACTGACCTAGACCAGAGAGAGGAGGAGGAGGAACAGGAGGAGCAGCAGTAGGAGGAGGAAGAGCAGGAGGAGGACGAGGAGAAGGAGCAGCAGGAGGAGGAGGAGGAGGAGGAGATCAGCGGGAGGAGCAGGAGGAAGAGGACTATTAGGAGGAAGAGGACGAGTCCGAATTCACTCACTACTCCCTCTATAGTCCACTATAGAGTGAGTTTAGCATTTTGTAATGCTGTCTAAATGTATAGTGAGAATTATTATACCATATATAGTGGACTCATAGTGTCCCACAATGCATTGTGAAAAGTAGTGTACAACCAATGGTCACTAACCAAGTAATATATACCATCATGCATTGCGCTTGCGCTGAAAAGACAGAAAATAGCCGTGTTTCCACCGCAGGAACTTTCCCCAGGAACCAGGAACCTTTTGAGGAACTATGCATGTTTGTCACCGCAGGAACCAGGGTCTAAATTCAGTTCTGGGGTAATTGATCGACCCCCAAAAAAGTCCCTGATCGGAGGGCAGGACTTTCCAAAGGTTACAGGTTAAAGGATGACATCAGGCAGAATCACTGAGGTGTCACCTTTGACCTCTAGTGAATATGTGAATGTAAAAATCGCTGTGTTGTGGATTTGTTTCTGAGCATGGATCAGTCTTTACAAACCACCACAGTGTGATGTGGATCCACATTGACCTGGTTCAGTCTTCATGAGAAGCTGCTCTGCTCAGGGAACGTGAAATCAGCTGATTCATGTGCTCACCCCTGTTTATTAGGCCTCCTGTTGTAATTGCTGAACAGCACCTCTTTAATCTCATGTTCACTGGTGTCACTCTCCTCCTCTTCATCTCCTCCTCGTCCTCTTCATCCAGCTCTGGTGTAACCTGCTTGACAAGCATGTCTTGATGCATAGCAGGGTCCCACGGCTGAGGATTAGCCCTGTTATTCACTTCACTGACAGCGGGCCCCAGGACCCGACGGTGAAGCTGATTGTAACAGGAGTGGATGAGATGTTTGGAGGGTGCAGGGCTGAGCAGGGTCCAGTCAGAGAGCGGGGCTGCTCACTCTGCCTGATTGTAATGTGGGACAGTCGTTCTCTCCGTTGTTGGAATGGATCATTAAGATTCATTTGTCTGCTCCAGAGTCACAGATGAGAACATGTAAACCAACATGACAGGAGCTGTCATCAGGAGGAGGGTGTGACTGCTGATGGTCATGGACCAGTCTTGTTACTCTTGGATGAAACAACCCAACTCACCCGGGAGCTTTTACTTTCTTCTTACTGCCCTGAAATAACAGGACATAACTATGTTCACTAACTTCCTGCAACAAACCATGTAAACGTCACCGTTGTGTCTCTGCAGCATCCACAGTCGGTGGTGACTCAGGTGTGTGAAGGTATTGACACTGTGGAGGAAACTGGACTGAACTCATTTAGCTCCACATGAATGCGTGTTCTGTAGGGCTCCCGATTGGATTCGATTCCCGAATCAATTCAATATTGATTCAGTCAGAGATATTTCTGTTACAACATCAGTTTTTCTTGGATAGGCATGATTGACGTTTGGAAATCCATCAATATCTTACATAAACTTAAATGTCAATATGACAATGTTGACCATTTGATTTGTTTTTATTAGCTCTCTTCATGACATACGCTTTAGTGGCTTTGATTGGATCTTCAAGCTGGATTCTGCGAGCTGTGGATTCGCTCATTCATTATGAATCAGTGTGACTGTCAGACTGTGACTGTTCATGCTAAATGTCACTGTGAGAACTTCTACACTTGTTTTATGGAGCAGGAGACTTTCATATCACACGTGACTTCAGAATGTGACTGTAAATCCTGATGATGCACACACAGAGGTACTGTATGTTTATAAATGATGATGTCACCTCTCTGGTGCGTTGCAGGTAATTCTACCTGTCTAAAAACACAGATCCAGATATCCTGTGTCAGTGAGGTGTTGGTTTCCTGAGTGAGTCACCTGAGCCGCCCAGGGCCCTGCTGTTGTCACTGGAGAACTGAGATGGAGCTGTGTCCTGGATCTGATCGCCTTTATATAGCTGCTCCTTTCTTTTCTCTAACCCTGACCCACATACACAAACACGCACGCACGCACGCACACACGCACGCAGCAGGCGTCAGTCACATTTTCTCCACTTTCTTTTGAAATCTTTCTGCCAAAGATGAAAATCAGAGCATTGAGACTTAAACTGATGATGTCATCATGATGTAATCAGTCAACACTCAAAGACCGTCTGATGAAAATGAGAGGCTCTTGTTAACATCCATATGATGTTTTTTTTATAATATGATGAGTGAAATAATCAGTCAACACCATTGAACCAATGACAGTCTCATAAAAACAGATTCAGACAGCCAGGGTTTCATACATCACAAACCGAATGAACCAATCCTGTAAGCTTGTGGGGACGGGGGGCGGGCTAAATGAACCTGAAACCTTGTCAGTACAGAGAGCAAGAGTTAGGATTTCCGGCAAGATGGCGTGTTGAGCAGTAACTCAAAGCAGAGGATGTGGCAAACTTGTCCCAAATTTGAATCAGCACTTGACTAGAAGCACTCCGACCGTTCAAAATGGAAAACTAAAGTATGATCAAACCGTCCAGGAGGCAGATAAGGTGGAGTGGGCCGACGATCATGACTATGCTGTGGAAGTTAGCTTGGCTTACGAAAGGAAAGACTCTGCTCCCACAACTCTGTGCAAGATTCCGCTCGGTAAGAAAACTAAAGTAGGAGCAGAGAAGGAAGAGGTCTCTAACCTGAACATTCTGGACGCCATTCAAAGCGTGGAAAATAACTTTGATGATAATGACAACCGGTACAACTTAGGAAACAAGCTAAACAGAGTAGCTGCATGATTGCTAGTTTAACCAAAGCAGTCCACTTCAATGCTGAAGAAGTTAGGGATTGCAAGAAAAAAAAATCAACGTGAAGGAAAAGTACATTGAGCACCTTGGTAAAGAAAATAAGGAGCTGAAGTGAAGAATCAGGGAGCAGGAAAGATATAAGATGCGAAGGTGTCAGAAACTTAAAGGTCTGACAGAGAAGAGTGAGGAAAACATCACAGCAGACGTTGTGAAACTTCTTAACAAGATCACCCCGAGGTGGAAATGTGGCAGCTTGAAGAAGCCATAAGACATTGTACACAGAGTCAGCTGAAAGGAGGACAACAGGAACAGACACATAGTCGTATTATTTGCCCGGTGATCTGTCAAGGAGGAAGGATTCACCTGTGTGTGCGAGGAGAGAGGCGTACGCTTCGCGGAAGTGCTGCCGCTGGAGGATAGAAAGGCAAGAAGAAAGTCTTGAAAGTTGAAAGTCATTTATTCATATTACAGTAGTTAATGTTTATGGTCATAGAACTTCTGCCCATAACAAACAAATGTTGGAAAACATCACTAATGCGGTATCAGAGCTCAGACCACTCTACCCGACAGACTTTATTGTAACGGGGGGGTGACTGGAATATGACTAGGGATGGGAATTGATAAGATTATATTGATACCAATGCCATTATCGATTCTGCTTATAACCGATTTTCTGTGTGGAAAAAAGAAGGCCTTTAGGACAGTGATGGTGCCACCACAGTCCTCGGTCCACCACCGCCATCATCTAAAATGGATCAAATGAGAGAATAGTTGTACAGCATTCGTTTTCATTTAGGTCTTAAGTCAAATAAAGAATCTGTTGTTAAGCCTGGCCTGCATGCATTAATGTTAACATAGGATAGGACCTACGGTTCTCAATTACCATGCCTAAATATGACACAAGATGAATGGGAATATAGGTGGCCCTCAAAAGTTGAAAGTTATCATCACAATCATACAATTGGAAAATGTATTATTAGTAGGAATTGCCTGGTAGTTTAAATCCAGGGAAAAAGCAATACCCCTGGTGAAATCCTAATGGTGCCTGTAAGTCCAGAATTGATTTCTGGCTTGCTGCTGTTTCGGTAATGGAGCTTGTCTCAGAGACCTCCATTTCCTAAGCCCCATTAACCGATCATTGTATAACAGAAATGAAATAAAATTCTGTCAATAAACTGGGTATAAGCAAAGGCTACTGGAAATTTAACTCTAATTTAACTCAAAAAAATAAGGAATACTGCACAAAGATAAGAGAAATAATAAATGACATTGCAATCCAAATTAGATAGGATCTGTCTTAAAAGGGCCCAGGGTGCATTTGTGAGATCAAGAGCAAAGCGGATAGAGGATGGGGAAAAGAATACTGCAAATGCAGCAGACATGAAAGTAAACATCAATAAATAAATCAGAAATCAAATACTTGGGCATCACTGTCACCAGAAATAAAGAAATAAGGGGAGAAGGAAAATGTTCATAAGAATATTGACAAATGTAAAAAAAATTTGAACTCATGATTACAGAGGGACACAACTGTATTTGGAAAGGTCCTACTATCTAAGATGGAAAGTCTCTCAAGAGCTACTTGTCCCGTCTTTCTTTTCTTCCTCCCACAGTCCAAAAACACGCATTTTAGGCGACTCTAAAATTGCCTGTAGGTGTGAGGCACTTTAACGGAGCTGCATCACCGACACTAAGACAGACGTTGAGTTTATCATGATAAATTCATCTGTATGTAGAGTCTGAGGCTCCGCTCTGACACTTCTTCTCTGTTTATCAGTGTAACAGTGTGTGTGTGTGTGTGTGTGTGTGTGTGTGTGTGTGTGTGTGTGTGTGTTGTCATTCCTGTCATTGTGGTCAGCAACAAAATCAGCCTGCAGAGGGCAGCATTTCTCAACTCTTTACCATCAGTGTACAGCCCCTGGGTTGTTTGCAGTGGTTTAACAGGACCAACATAGGAAATAAAGAGTAAAATAATAATGTCGTTACTTAGAGATCTCATGTAACGTTTCAACACCTTTTTGTGTTTCATCCAAATGTCATTTATTTGGCAAATTTGGCAAAGTTAAATTAACCTGGTGCAAAATAAAGTGTGATGTTCTCTGCTTCTTTAATGTGACCACTGAGACTCTGGGTTTCCTTCAGTATTGTTGTCGTTTGCCATGTTTGACAGGAAACAGCCTAGTTATTTAGACCTGAAACCAATTCCATTGATTTGATGGATTCAGTTACGTCTTTGTTTTTATCAAGCTTGCAGGTTTCATCATTGAATTTTCTGTCTCCTCTCTGTGTTTCAGGTGTTTTCTTCGTCTTCATTTTTCTTTCGTCTCGAAGGTGTGGAAGACGTGGCTGATAAATGGATGGTTTCCTACAGTTCTGAACCAGGACATGAGGAGCTCCAGCTCTTTTGGAAGTAACGTTTGTGCAGTAGTAACCGGACGGACTGCAGCTCCATGACTCACTGAAGACATCATGAAAGCACAGATGTAGAAATGCACAGCCTGATGGAGGATGAATGTTGTATTAAATGTCAGTACAGAGAGAATAAAGAGGATTGAAACTCTGCTCATTGGTCTCTCTCTACCTGCTGCCCCGCCGGACCAGACATGAGTGTTTCTGAGCCCAGTGAGACCCTCCCTGTCAGGGGGACAGCTGGATCCAGCATGAGGCTCCCTCTTCACAGTGCAGGAGATCACAACGGGAATGCTTTCTCCATTTCCTCTTCCTCGTCCTCCTCCTCCTCTTCCTGTCTGGGGGAGTTGTCTCCTGAGTCACTGCGGAGTCTGAGCAGCCTCAGTGGGGGCCGAACCGACAGCCCGCTGGACTATGACATGTTTGAGGTCACCCTGATGACGATGGTGATGACCAAAACAGACAAACTCACAGACGCTGTGTGGCCGAAGGAGGACGGCGGCGCCGGTGACAATGGTGACGTCTCGGTGGGAAAGATACAAATGGCGAAGGAGCTGTCAGAGTCCAATGACAACTCTGTGTCTGTGTACCTGGACGCCAACAGCGGCGAATACTGCCAAGACACCTGGAACGATAATAACAACCTGACTCTGGCCCTGACGACAAACAGCTGTCACTGTGGCAACAATGATGACCTCAGCAGTCGAAGTGGAAGAAAGCACGGCTCCTCCACTCCAGACTCGGACGCAACAGAAATCCCTGGTGACGATGATGATGAAGAGGAGGCTTTGTTTCTGTCTGTGAGTTCTGACATGGCTGTCCGGAGAAGCAGCGTGACCCTCATCAGCTCAACAAGTCAAGCCAGCACCAGCCTCATGATCGCAGGTGACTCTGCTGCCATGACTGAGATCCAGACAGAGCGACCTGTGGCTGACGATGAGGGGCCTGAGCCGGTGTCAGAGGGGCCAGAGCCGGTGTTACAGGGGCCAGAGCCGGTGTTACAGGGGCCAGAGCCGGTGTCAGAGGGGCCAGAGCCGGTGTTACAGGGGCCAGAGCCGGTGTCAGAGGGGCCAGAGCCGGTGTTACAGGGGCCAGAGCCGGTGTCAGAGGGGCCAGAGCCGGTGTTACAGGGGCCAGAGCCGGTGTCAGAGGGGCCAGAGCCGGTGTTACAGGGGCCAGAGCCGGTGTCAGAGGGGCCAGAGCCGGTGTTACAGGGGCCAGAGCCGGTGTCAGAGGGGCCAGAGCCGGTGTTACAGGGGCCAGAGCCGGTGTTACAGGGGCCAGAGCCGGTGTCAGAGGGGCCTGAGCCGGTGTTACAGGGGCCTGAGCCGGTGTCAGAGGGGCCAGAGCCGGTGTTACAGGGGCCTGAGCCGGTGTTACAGGGGCCTGAGCCGGTGTTACAGGGGCCTGAGCCAGTGTCAGAGGGGCCAGAGCCGGTGTTACAGGGGCCTGAGCCGGTGTTACAGGGGCCTGAGCCGGGGTTACAGGGGCCTGAGCCAGTGTCAGAGGGGCCAGAGCCGGTGTTACAGGGGCCTGAGCCAGTGTTACAGGGGCCTGAGCCAGTGTTACAGGGGCCTGAGTCAGTGTTACAGGGGCCGTGTTACAGGGGCCTGAGTCAGTGTTACAGGGGCCAGAGGTTGACAGTTCTCTGGATCCACCTGTGGACAGCCAGACAGAACCTGCTGCTACTGAGGACCTAAGTGAAAACACCCACTCATCATTATCTTCTACAAATCCAGCACAAGAGTCTAAGGAAGCCACGTCACCTGAGGAGGCTGAGAGGTGTGCAGTGGGCTCCAGACCCCCCCAGCCTAACACCAGTCCACCTGCAAGAGCAGCAAAGACCAAACCAACCACCACCAAGTCGACCAACCCCGCTGCCATCAAACCAGCCGGTCTGGAAGCAAAGAGAGTTTCTAAAGCAGACCTGAAAAACATCAAGGCTAAAGTCAGATCAAGGTCCACCTCAACCCCACCTAAAACCCTCACCCAGGTACTGTAGTACTGTAGTATACTGTAGCATTGTAGAACCGTAGTGCAATAGTATACTGTAATACTGTAGTACAATAGTATACTGTAGTACTGTAGGACTGTAGTATTGTGGTGCTGTAGTATACATTAGTAATATACTGTAGTACTGTAGTTTGATTGAAACATAGCTCAGTACTGTACAGCCATGTTCCGTCTAACACTTGATATCTCTCTTCTACAGAACAAATCTGCTCCAGCTAATGGAAAGAAAGCTGCTCCTAGGAAGGAGGGAGCACAGACCGGGGATGAGGGTAAAGGTCAAAGGTCATCTGCAGATCCAGTTAAAGTGTCTGTGGTGCTGAAGCCCATCAGAGGAAAGAGCAGTAGCCTCAGAACCAACCAGCCAGAGAAGAGCAGTGTGGCTGTCAGTCAAACACTCTCTGCTTCCACCGGATCTTTGGGGTGTGAGGAGGCCGAGGACGGACCCCTGGAGCCTCCCTCGAAGGCTGTCCAGGAGGTGCCTGAGACACACAGAACAGCTGAGAGTGTGGAGACAGCACGACAAAGTGAAGATGCTGGTGAAGAGTCGGTGGAGATCCTGAGGGGGGGCGCTGGAGAGGCGGGACTAACAGAGGCCTCGACGGAGAAACCAAGGAGTCAGAGCAGGGTGAGAACTACAAGCATGTTCACGTTTCTTTGACCTGGGCGTCTCAGCCTCATGCTCCTGTTGACGGTTAAATGTCTCATTATGAGAATCCACAAACAGTTCTGGCTTCAGATTCAAGTTACGCAACAAGTATAATTCAAGAGACCGGAATAACTGATGAAGTAACAGACACTAATCAGCCGTCCGTCAAATAGCTTTAATTATCTGAAGCCCGGAGCTGTGTTGTTGTGCTTTTGTGTTTTTCATACCAGTGTAGTTTAAAGAGTACACAGTGTTATAGATGAGGGAGTGGTGGTGCCTCTGGTATGTGAGTCGGTGACAGGTTTAAAACCTGCAGGCAGCCTCAGGGGTTGTCTCAGCTCAAGGTGTGTTTAAAACACTCAGCTGTGACACACACACACGCACACACAAACACACACACCTATATCGTTTCAAAATAAGAGCCTCTGTTTCTTGTGTTGTTCTTCAGGGTTCATCAGGGTTCATCTATCCTCTGTTTACTAGAGGGTCACTGTAAAGAGTGACACAGGCTGTCTGTGATCAGTCCTTGGTGTAAGTACTAAGTACCACATCTATTGAATAAGTGAAGGAGATCAGGTAAAGCAGTTCAGTGACAATTCAAAGTGAAAGCTAATTAGACATGTTATGGTGCACGATCATGCACAGCTGGACATCAGTGGTGGCTCACTATGTGATGAGTCACGTGTTCAGATGATGAGATTCAATTTTCTGAAGATCTGCGTTAAAGATGTTGCACGTGTGCATTCATTTTCACCATACACCCAGCATCATTTAATGACAGAGCCTCAGTCAGCTGATCTGCCAGCTGAGCGTGTCAACATGTGATTTAGAGTTATTGGTGAGTTACATTAATCCATGAGCTCAGCTTCTTGGCTCAGCTGAGAGGGCGAGCACACTGAGAGATACCAGTGACTCTGGGGTGTCTCATCTCTGAACCAGCTCAGCGTGTTGGGGTGAGGAGGTGAGGGTGACTGGACAGAAGGTTTCTTTTTTGAATGAAAACACATCAGCGATTTAATCCGAACATGTATTGAATGAGCCTCCTCACCTCTCCAGCTCCCTGAACAGTTTCTCTGAGCTGAGTGTTTCCTCTGAAAACACTGAGACAGGATCCAGACCCTCATCCACAAACTCACTCCATGTGTGCTGGTGTTTATAGGGGGGGTGGGGTGGAGTGGGTGAAGACGGAGAGAAAAACCTTGGCTTGGTCAGAGCCGGGGTTCTCGAGGGGAATGTAGAACACAATAGAAACTTTTTTTACCCTCTGGTGGTTATAGCACACTCCCAGTTTTCCCTCCTCCCTCTCTTTCCTGCTCTCTCTTTTTTTCCTCCCCCTCTGTCTGAACACATGCTCACTCCTCCCATCTGTTCCTTCACCGCCTTCCTCACTTCCCTCAGTCCACATTTTTGACTCTGAGTGGGGAATGGCTAACACCATGGTCTCAGTGCGCAGCTCCGAGCTGGGGCCCCTCGGCTGGGACGCCGTCACTAAACGTCAGCTCTTTCTACAGAAAGTCTCCTCCAAGCTGGGGCCTGGTGTCAGGCAGCAGGGGAGAAGCATCAGAGCGGTCTCTGGATCAGCTCCACCTCCGGGCTCAGGGGCCGGACCTCCAGGACATGGGAGCCCTGGGCTCAGGCAAACCCCAATTGAAGGCTCCATGTTGGGAGACGTTGGACAGAGCGCTGGGGGAGGATCTCCAACCAAAGTGAGGCAGCTCCAGAGTCAGAGCTTCGGTGAGTTATTACAGTGTGTGTCTGTGTGTGGAGAGACACAGTGTGTGTGTCTGTGTGTGTAAAGACACGCTGTCTGTCTGTGGAGACGTGGACACAACCTGGTTCACTACAGAAACATTTACTTGATGTAAACACACAACAGCATGCTGCACATGACTGTATAAGAGTGTGTGTGTGTGTGTGTGTGTGTTGTTGTGTGTGTGTGTGTGTGTGTGTGTGTGATGGAAGAAAACTCTGCTTTGTCTCTGCAGCAGACTCAGGAAATGAGCAGGCTGACACTGCAGAGCTGTGAGTTAAAATGCCTTCCACATACCACTACACCACACACACACACACACACACACACACACACACACACACACACTCACTCACTCACTCTCATACACACTTAGTGCAGGTCCCAGCACACACTGTCCATACTTTGTCACATACAGTCAGCAAGTTGCTGACAGACAGGCATGTTACTATCTATATGTGTGTGTGTGTGTGTGTGTGTGTGTGTGTGTGTGTGTGTGTGTGTGTGTGTGTGTCAGCTGTGATGTTGCAGAACTGTATTTCTTTAAACCTTTCAGCCTCTGGAGCAGAATAATTTCACTGCACTTCCTGTTTGTTGACAGGAAGTTTAACAACACATGGTCACATGACTTTACTTTCATCATTCTCTCCTTTTCGTTCTTTTCATCCCCTTTCTGTTTCACCTCAAGTGTGTTTGCTGGCTGTCGCTCTGTGTGTGTGTGTGTGTTAGTAAATATAGTGTATTCTTCTGATGTGACAAACACTCAACTTAAACATGGTGTCCCCTGCCTGCTGTCCAGTGGCCTGTAGTTGTGTGTGTGTGTGTGTGTGTGTGTGTGTGTGTGTGTGTGTGCGTGTGTGTGTGTGTGTGTGTGTGTGTGTGTGTAAAGGTCACATTCTGATGGACAGAAGCTGGTCTGTCCTCTGGACCTCAGACCTCCATCCGTCCTTTGTGTTTTGATCACTTCAGTACAAATCTTTTCCAGGCTGAGTGAATGTGTTGCTGTGTTCATGTGTTCATTTGTTCATGTGTTGCTGAGGGTTCGGGTCTTTCTGTCAGGTCGGTACCTGTTCAGGTGACATCACATGTTACTGTCTCTGACTCTGCAGCCTGTGGTTGTCTCCTGTTTGCTGCACTAGTTTGTGTTTAGACTCTGAGGTAAAGTCCAGTGTTGTGTTTGTTAGTGGAGTATGTAAGGCTCAGCACTCTGTATGTTACACATGACTTTATCATTGTAGATAGAGGGCTAATATCATGAGGACGAAGACTGACAGGGATTCAGGCCTGAGAGAGACGTGAGCTCTGAGAGCAGACACTCAACAGAGGAACTGATAACTCCATGTTCTATATGTACGGTTATAAAACTGATTTCAGTCATGGAGCGACCCCAGAAAGACAAAGAGAAAACAGAAGGTTATGCATTTATACAAATGTATTAAACATATATCAATATCACATTGACAGAAGTGTTCAGACTCTTCACTCAGGACTTAGTTGAAGCACCTTTGTCAGTGATCACAGCCTCCAGTCTTGTTCTCTGCAGATCCTCTCAGACTCTGTCAGCTTGGATGTGGACCATCAGTGGACGGACATGTTCAGGTCTCACCAAATGTTGGATTGGGTTCAGGTCAGGCTTCACAGAGTTGTCTCTAAGCCTGTCTTGGCTGTGAGTTCCGGGTCATTGTGCTGTTGGAAGGTGAACCTTCAGCCCAGTCTGAGGTCCTGAGCTCTGGACCAGGTTTTCATTAAGGATGTCTCTGTGCTTCCTCTCAGTCCTGACCAGTGTCCGTGTCCCCCACAACCTGATGCTGCCTCCACCATGCTTCACTTGTAGGGATGGTGTTGGGCAGGTGATGAATGGTGCCTGCTTTCCTCCAGACATGACTCTTAGAAATGAGACCAAACAGTTCAGTCCTGGTCTCATCAGACCAGAGAATCTTGTTTCTCTCAGTCTCAGAGTCCTGTAGCTGCTTGTTTACAAACTGCCCCTGATAAAGCCCAGATCAGTGGAGAGCTGCAGTGATGGTTGTTCTTCTGGAAGTTTCTCTAGAGCTCAGAGTCACCATCAGGTTCTTGGTCTCCTCTCTTCTCCCTGATGTCTCAGTTAGTCCAGGTCTAGCTCCAGAAAGAGTCCTGGTTGT
Source organism: Seriola dumerili (assembly GCF_002260705.1). Lineage (NCBI taxonomy): Eukaryota > Metazoa > Chordata > Actinopteri > Carangiformes > Carangidae > Seriola > Seriola dumerili. The sequence continues at coordinate 5,030,842 of NW_019174305.1, read as the reverse complement.
TCCAGACTTCTTCATGTAAGAATGATGGAGGCCACTGTGCTCTCTGGAACCTTTACTGCAACAACCAAGATGTTGTGTGAGAGCTCATGGTTATGTTTCATGGACGTAACCTCATGGCTAACAGGGTGACACGTTCCTGCAGCTCCGACACTGAACTGTCTGTTTGAAGGCCGTGGGTGGTGGGATCTGGAGTGACTTCCTGTAGCTATGTCTCTGTGAAACACCACACTACACTGACTGAAGTCCCTCTGACTCCTCACCAGGCTGTTAGCCCGTCCGGTGATCTCATGTCGTCATGATGATAGAAGAGAGGTTCACTCTTCTCCATCAGTCTGCTTCCTGGACCCAGCTCTCCTCCCTCCTCCTCTGACTCCTGCAGGGATGTTACCATAGGCACTACACTCTCCACACTGGTGCGGCCACACAGTTGTGTGTACATGTGTGTTTGTGTGTTTCAACAGTGAGCACAAGGCAGAACTACAGTGAGCCAGCTCTTACCTAACATTGAGCTCTGAGGGAACGCAATCCAGCTGCTCCGTCATGACAACTAGAACCAAATGAATCCAGATGTTTCCTGCTGGCTTCAGTCTACCTGTGTGTGTGTGTGTGTCTGTGTGTGTGTGTTGTGAGCATGTATAAACTCTATTTCCTCCCCTCCCCCTCAGGACTCATGTTTGTCGAAAGGTGTGTGAAAATTTGAATTAAACTTTATTGAAGGTAAATGTGGTTGTTGTGTAACAGAATGTAGCAGAGCAGCTAAATAACAAACCTAAAATATATGAAATGAACAATAGTGAGTGTGTGTAAATGATGAGGAGAAAATGTGTCTGTAGAGAGTGGGACTCCTCTGAAGTTCTAATGTAGTGAGGATCAGCAGGGCCCACCCCACCCCACCCCCGTGCTCAGCTGGAGATCAGGCTGTACATCCTTACTGTCAACACAGACACTAAGACCCTGTTTAGACCTGGTATTAACATCCGTCTCAGGTGATCGGATCACAGGTGGTCAGCTTTAAGTTCAGGTGTGAACGTACCCAAGACACATTGAGGACGCATTTATGGATGGATGGAGGAATGTTAACAGGGGGGCGCCTCAGTGGCTAACCTGGTAGAGTGTATAACACATGGGCTTAGTCCTAACCGCAGTGGCCATGGGTTTGAGTCTGACCCGGGGCCCCTTAGACCAGGTTTAATTCCTGTTTTGTCTGTAATGATGTATAAAGCTAATTCAATTATTTTGTATTCTTTGTCCCCCCCCCCCCAGGTCTTCCCAAAACTCGCACCACCACTTCCCCCTTTCTCCCAACCTTCATCTCCAAGCCAACAGCCAATCAGCAGCCGGCAGGGGTGTCGGCTGGGCGACCTGCCCCACCCACTGCGTCAAAACTTCCTGTAAAGGGATTATTCACAAACCTCAGCTCTTCATCACTGGGAAGCAACGAGAATAATGGAGCTGCGAGTAAAGGTGTGTTTCTCTCTCACTGACCTCACTTCCTCTGTGGATGTCTCCATCATGGACACACACTCATACACACCGTCACACAATGAGCTGCTGTCACTGTCATCTGCCACTGCTCACCCAGGAGGTCAAAGGTCAGAGGAGTCAGAGCACAGATAATGTGTGTGTTGTGTTTATTGTGTGTATATATATTTTTTAATATATATAGCTAATTTCCCCCTTCATGACAATTGTTTATATAACTCACCAGTTTACATTTTATTAAATATTAAAGTTAAGTAGAATTGAGGGCGTGGCCTCTTTGAGTGACAGGTGGGTGAGCATATGCCTTGCCACAAACCTTCATGCACTGAAGTCTCAGCTCCCACACGCGCCCCACCTCTGTGCCCACTTTTGGATGAGTCGGGCAGAGTCAGCTGCTTCGGATGAATCACAGTGTCTGTTCACGCCAGCAGAAAACTACTGAAGATTTAACAATCACAGACACTTTCATGGAAAATTGTAGAAAAACTCTTAACTATGGTCTGTATTCATCCGAATGTAGCTGTATGTTCATCGCTCCTCAGTAAGAGCTACTTTTACCATGGAAACACACTGACTGGAGATGTGTGGTTGACAGGTTAACCTGTCTGACTAAGTTTTAGACCAGTGATTCCCAACCTGTGAAGGGATTGCAAGTTGGCCGCCAAGTCATTTGCGAAACAGTACAGTTCTGGTAAAAAAGTATGATTAGAGAAAAATTAAACTATAAAAACTGTTTTTAAATGTTTTCACACAGTGATCTTTAAAAACATTTTTCAAAAACTCCTTTCATTGTTTTTGTTTTGTTGTGTTTTGATTTGTTTTTGGTATTTCTGTTTTGTTTTTCCCGGTGATGAACCAATGATAGGAGCTTTAATGTTGTCTGATCAGACCACTTTGCCGGCGGACCCCACCTGTTCTTGTTTGCTGACTCAGTCTGATTGTGCACTAAAAGATGACATCCATGGCAAAAACTGGAGAATCAAAATGGAGAGCTGGTTAGCAACAGGAAGATTTAAGAGGAAAGAGAGTTAAGAGACAGATGGTGAATTGACAAGTGAGCTTTCCCCAGTCAAACAAAAAAGAAAAAAATTGACGCACACGCCTGTTTGAGTTACATGATGAGGTGAGGGGGTTTTTTCTGGACACAAAGTTTGAACTGGCTCATCGCTTCAGTGATTTTGAGTAGTTGGACACATTGGGTTACCTGGCCGATATTTTTAGTCATTGAAATGGACTCAACCTCAGCCTCCAGGGAACAGCAGTGAACATGTTCAATGTCCAGAATAAAGTCGAAGCGACCGTTAGATTTTGTGACAAAGGAACAGATTCAGCTTCCCATCACTGTGACCAAAGCTATCAAACAGCAACTGCAAGGTTTGAAGACGATGCGAATACTTTCCCACCCCAGATGTGCATTACTGTTGGATAGAAAACCCATTCACTTGACACAGTGACAAGGGCCTTGCAACCCTGAGCGCAGAAAGAAAAGTATTGAAACTGGTTATCGCGGCACCACATTGAAACTGATTATTATATTGACAGAAGTACCTGACAAACATCTGGCTTCATGTTGCTTCTGAGTGTCCCGATCTGTCCGACAGAGCTGTGTGGGATTTCTAATGCCTTTCCCAACAACATACCTCTGTGAGACGGGATGTTCTGCGCTTGTGGCATTAAAAACTAAATATAGAAATAAACTGACTGTTGAGCCAGATCTTCGACTGAGACTTGTTTGTGCCAGGGTTAGGGTTAAAATTGAAGCTGGGTGGCTGGAGAGGCTCCTCAAATGCCACCAAGTCAGTCCTAGCCTGACACCTGTTAGCGGCAGACTCCTCTGTGGCTGTGGTGCTAACGCTGATACTCTGGCAGGTGCCCGCGGCGGCAATCTCCATCTCAGAGGAAAAAACTACAAGCAAACAAAAACGATGCTGGTGGAGCTGCTCTCCTGCGAAGGCTGGACTTCATCTGTGCGCCGATTTAGACAGTACTTGGATCCTGATTTTATTGAGATGTAGTGAAAACTGATCCACAGGTTTTCACTCACACATCACTGGGTTGTTATGGCAACCAGATTACACTTGAGGTTCCTGGTTCCCATGGTAATAATGAGGGTCTGTATTTAGTTCTGTGAGAGAGCATCAGTGTCGTACACGTCCACACAGATTCATGTCTTCTGTCATTAGTGATGAAGATTTAGAAAATAATAATCAATAATCAGTCAACCTCTGATCCAACTGTGACTATCTATTAACTGATAATGAAGGATATCAACACATTTTGATCTGACTTCACATTATTATAATTACTTTTGTTATCAGTGGAGAATACAGTAGCACACTGTGTGACCAGAGTCTCGTGGTTACATAGAAATCTCTGAATACTGTTTCATTATATATATCATGTTATTATTTATAGGATTCACAACATTAAATAAGAAGCTGACCCTGCTCTTCTAACTGCACAAATCATTCTTGATGTTTCACCGTCTCCTGTATCTTCTTTCAGCTTCTCCAGTTCCTGCAGGAGCTCCAGCATCCACAGGGACCAGGCCAGATGAGCGTCCCAGCAGAGGCATGTGTCCTGTGGGCAGCCAGAGTGCAACAAAGCCCCCCAGCTCCAGCACCAACACTCCCAGTGACACTGCTGCTTTAAAGCTTCCTGTCATGAGGACCAGAGCTCTGTCTCTGCAGGCCAGGACCACTGCTACAGGTGAGTCTGTGTGTCACCTGGATCCTCCACGCCAAACTAGAGAGGAGGCGACAGACCTGTTAACCTGTTTTCAGTCAGTGTTGAGAGTCAGATGATATTTATTTAAAGGCTTTCAGTTGGTCGTACTGTAAACCACAGACTCAACAACAAACGCCCTCTGAAAATAATAAGACATATAGTACAACAGACTGCAGCGACTGTTAACGAGGAAGCAGATCCAGTCCAACCCTCTCCAACACAGACTTCCATTATCTGGTGAGTCTGGTCTCCAGCGCCTGGCATGGCATCAGCCTGTCTCCCAGAACTGGGTCCAGACAGTGAACCTAACCAAAAATTATGATCTTCCAGAAACCACATAGATCCTGTCTAGATACAAATGCATGACAGTCTACGACCTTGAGATCAGACAGGAAGAACATCCCAGTTCAGGTCTGCCTTAAGATACTGGACTCCTTTATAGAACCTACTCCCTCTATGGTTCTTAGGGTTGGGTTCCACTCCGCAAACAAGACTTTACAGACTAGGAAAACACCAAACTGAGACTCTGCATGAGGGATTCTTAGAATATAGTCTCCACATCCAACTGAAGAGAAAGTGACCCTGAAAGAAACCCTCACCTACACACAGACCCCCTCAGCCAGCGGGTTCTGGGGCCCCTGTTAGACTAAAGCTCATTATAAGAAAACAAGAAGAAATAATCAAACAGCAGAGCAGACTGGGATGTTCTTCAGCCCTAAACAAAAAGCAGGTCACCTGCACCGGAGAAGAGAAGCAGCTGTTTCAGTGAATCCTGTCTGGGCCAGAGATTAACACATTAAAAAAAAAAAGCTCTGAGCAGAGACTGAACACCACGCTCAGGTGGAGCTGTCACTGTAACTGTGACACACTGAGCATCAACAATTACCCCTAACAGAAAAAATCCTCTGGAGACTCTATGATGGGCTTTGACATGTCCTGCTCCTGTCCACAGGTCTGAAGGCCCCCACGGCCTCCACCCACAAGACGACAGCTGCCAGTCAGGCAGCGGGGAGGACAGTGTCCTCTGCCTGTCAGGGGCTGACCAAGCCGACGTCCCAGTTTCCCTTACAAAGGAGCGGCTCAGCCAGACTCAGCCGACTGAACAGTGCCGGTACAGGTGTGTGTGTGTGTGTGTGCGCTCTCTGTCTTGTGTTCTCACTTTGTGTGTTGGTGGAGAGATGTTTGTGTGAAGGTCTGCTGCTGTGTCAGTGTGTGGGAGCACCATGAATGAAAGTACCTGAAGCTGTTTCCCAGTCTCCTCTGTAAGTGTTTTAGCAGAGACTCTGCCTCCTCTGAACCTGGAAGAGTATCTCTTAAAGCTCTCTGAGATGATGCTGTGAACCTGTGAAATCAACAGCAGCTTGCATACTACGTCACACAAATAGAACACAAGGACAGAGAGCGCACACACAACACACACACACCCTGTAACCGGCACTGTTCAGTCGGCTGAGTCTGGCTGAGCCGCTCCTTTGTAAGGGAAAACGGACGTCGGCTTGGTCAGCCCCTGACAGGAGAGGACACTGTCCTCCCCGCTGCCTGACTGGCAGCTGTCGTCTTGTGGGTGGAGGCCGTGGGGGCCTTCAGACCTGTGGACAGGAGCAGACATGTCAAGCCCATCATAGAGTCTCCAGAGAGATTTTTTCTGTTAGGGGTAATTGTTTGATGCTCAGTGTGTCACAGTTACAGTGACAGCTCCACCTGAGCGTGGTGTTCAGTCTCTGCTCAGAGCTTTTTTTTTTAATGTGTTAATCTCTGGCCCAGACAGGATTCACTGAAACAGCTGCTTCTCTTCTCCGGTACAGTGACCTGCTTTTTGTTAAGGCTGAAGAACATCCCAGTCTGCTCTGCTGTTTGATTATTTCTTCTTGTTTCTATAAATAATAGCTTTAGTCTAACAGGGGCCCAGAACCCGCTGGCTGAGGGGGTCTGTGTGTAGGTGAGGGTTTCTTTCAGGGTCACTTCTCTTCAGTTGGATGTGGAGACTATATTCTAAGAATCCCTCATGCAGAGTCTCAGTTTGGTGTTTTCCTAGTCTGTAAAGTCTTGTTTGCGGAGTGGAACCCAACCCTAGAACCATAGAGGGAGTAGGTTCTATAAAGGATACCAGTATTCTTAAGGCAGACCTGAACTGGGATGTTCTTCCTGTCTGATCTCAAGTCGTAGACTTCATGCATTTGTATCTAGACAGGATCTATGTGGTTTCTGGAAGATCATAATTCTTGGTTAGGTTTCACTGTCTGACCCAGTTCTGGGAGCAGGCTGATTGCCATGCCAGGCGATCTTCTCTT
>NW_019174305.1:5009646-5024317 GCF_002260705.1 Seriola dumerili | reverse complement strand
TTTGTGTGAAGGTCTGCTGCTGTGTCAGTGTGTGGGAGCAACCATGAATGAAAGTACCTGAAGCTGTTTCCCAGTTTCCTCTGTAAGTGTTTTAGCAGAGACTCTGCCTCCTCTCTGAGATGATGCTGTGAACCTGTGAAATCAGCAGCAGCTTATTTTATACCAGTGTCCAGTAGTTTGTAGATTGATGCTGTTGACAGCCTCTGTTCTGAGCTTAAAGGAGGAAAAGCCTGGCTGGAGTTGAGTCTGATCAGTGTCTCATTAGAAACAGTTGAGGTGTCTGACAGATGAACTCTGTGGCTCTGAAACAGTAAATATACAGTTAATCTGATGTCAGAGGAAAAAACTAAAAAACTGAAAACTACCTGTGACAGAGCAGCACCCTTCACTCCCTGTGCATCAGGTTGTTTGTTGTTAGTGAGGTTCCTGCTAGACTCTACTGTTCAGCTGCTCACACACACACACACACACACACACACACACACACACACACACACACACACACACACACACACACACACACACACAACCAGACCACACCACACACACACACACACCACACCACACACACAACACTACACACAGCACACCACACACACGCACCAACACACAGAAACCACCCGCACACACACCACACACACCACACAACACATCACACACAACTCACACACACACACACACACACACACACACACACACACACACACACACAACACACACACACACACACACAAACCACACACCCACACACAACACACACCACCACACACACACACACACATAGCACACCACACACACACACACACACACACAGACTCAACACAGCTCAAACCCTGGAAGCTTCAGCAAACATAATCATCATCCCTCTGCAGTCTCTCTGTAATTATTCTGCTGCTCATGACACACACACACACACACACACACACACACACACACATTCTGTTCTTTGAATTTAGAGTGAACCACATTTGCATGTCAGCAGTACTGAGGTTCTTTAGAGCTGAAGCACTGGTTTTAAACCAGTAAACACTGGTTTCTTTATTGGTTGACATTTGAGTCATGTTGATGTCACAACAAACACTCATTTTAAAGCAGCTTTAAAAATTAATTTGGTATCAAAACTAGATTTCAACCACTAATGTCAGTAGCAGATCGAGCTGGTCGAGCCCTTCCTCCTCTGCTGGTCTTCTCCATGTGGGGCTTATCTATGAAGCCTGGGCCTTTGGTTGCCCCCCCCCCCCCTTGTGGTGGCTCTGGTCTGGGCTTGGGCGCCTGGCTGCCTACCCTCTGTGGCCGGTCCTGGAAGTCTGCTAGTCTCACACACAAACACACACACACGTTGATTGTACCACCTCTCTCTTTCATTCACACACACACAGTGGCAGTGGTTAGCTCACCGGACAGATCCAGTCACAAAGCAGAGCCACAGTAAAGACTGTGTCACACCCACCACCTGAGTCAGTAGCTGTTACACAACCTGTTCAAGGCAGGAATGTTGCACCTTTAATTTGTTCTTTGGAAGAGATACAAACACAGAATGGGGGGGGGGGGGGGGGGGGGGGGGGGCTGTGTAAAAGGGACAGACTCTGTTGTTGTTGTTGTTGTTGTTGATGTTACCATGGTAACTGACTGAGTTTTTCACTAAACCCGCTTTCTGGAATAGACACCTGTTGTCGTTGATGTTATTGTTCTTGTAGTTCTTGTTGTTGTTTTGTTGTTGCAGAGGCCTGAGGCCTGTACTACGAAGCAGGATTTGAGGTCATGGAGGTAACTTCAGGTTTAACTCTGGGTTTTCAGTCCTACCACGGTGGTTCACTTGTTACCGGGGTAAATCACCATGGTAACTTACACTGAACTCCTAACCTGCTCTGGCGCAGGTTAACTTCAGAGGATCAGATCAAAACCTGTCAACAGCCAAAACTGAGTCATAATTCCTACAGGATCCTGACAGGGACAAAAGAGTTTACAATAAAGTGATAAATAATAACGAGCAGTAGATATAAAATATAAATCAGTGGAATCATTTTGCTGTTTGAGTCTTTCCATGTGTCCACTCTGGTTTTAAAACAAAGTTTCTAAAAAAAAATGCACGGAGAGTTTATCACACTAAATAAATATTTAATAACTATTTTAGCTTCATTTTAATTGAACACAGATTCTTTAATCCGCCAGGATTTCTGACAGTGTCGATGCTTTTACTGTCTTCTTCATCACTGCAGCTCAGAATAACATGAGGAGACTCTGAGACCACAACTGGAAATAAAAACTAAACCAACAATGATCCACACACTGTTAATTATTTCCATGATTATAAATAAACATTTCAGTCAGACTGACTCATCAGACATCAACTACTCCTCTCCTCTTTTCTTTCTCTCCTCTCTGCAGCAGAAACAGTCTGACTTTAACTTTAACTGTTTTATCTGCATCACATTCATCACAGTTTGTTCATCATCAGACTGAAGAGCGAAAATAATCAGTAAGAAACATAATGATAATTCACGCACTTATTTACAATATATCTTTAGTTTGACTTTAATAGTAATTATATTTAGATATCATTTTTTTATTCCAGTCATGTGATCATATTATTTACATTTCACCTTGTTGAACATCACTTTTGGACGTGCCTGTAACCAAATTACTGACAGGTATGAGCGTTTCTTCTCATATCATATCAAGAACTTTGTTCATGATTCTGACGATGTTGCTTATAATTAACAACTCCACCTCTTTCACATTAGCACGCATGTAACCGGACAGGTAAACCCAGGGTTAACTGAGCCAGTTGATAACCAGCTTTGTAGTATAGGTTTTTCATGGCCAGTGTTAGGTTCAGTTAACCCGGATAACTAAAAGCTATCCTGGGTATGTTGAACTCGCTTTCGTAATACAGGCCTCTGTTGTCATTGTTGTTGTTGTTGTTGTTACTGTTGTTGTTGTTGTTGTTGTTGTTGTATTACACATCACACCTCTGACTCCGGCGTCATGTGGACTCGTTCGGTTCAGTGTGTCGAGGGTCTTCTTTAGGCCAGTGTACTGGGCTCTCTGTGTGAAGAGTCTAACAGTTCATTACCTCCTTCTGCCATGTGGGGCCGCCAGTGTGCAGAGACTGTGGTGCAGCTGTAGTGACTCACCTTCCTCTGTCTCACCTGTTTGTGACAGGAATGAGTCCTATAGCACATAAACTCTCTAAAGCAGTGTGTGTGAACACAGTCTCATAATGACTTCATGTTTATTCTTAATGTGATCACAGTTCTATTGTCAGAGAATCAGCTGATGTTTTAACTGCAGGAGGTGGACAAAGCTCTTAAGGTGGACTTTCTCCTCTAAAGGAGGACTGTAACTATTATGATTGATCACTTCCATCGTTTTCATCAGCTTCATCAAGTGTCAAACTGATGCTGATAATTCAACAGCTCGTGTTTATATATAAATACATTATATTATATATTCACTCTTCTTTGAGCCGGCTCAGTGGATGAATATGGCACCTGCCGCTGAGGGATGAACACACGTATGTACTGTGTGTGTGTGTGTGTGTGTTGTGTATGTGTGTGTGAGGCTACTCCCACCCTCCTCTCCAGCGTTTTTCTTCATTGGTGTCGTCTTTCATCACATCTAATCTTCACATGAAGCGTCTTTGAGGCTCTCTGTCATTCAAAAGGAAACAGAGAGGACAAGAGACCTGACAAAATAATGGACCGGAGAGAGCGAGGGAGGGAGGGGGAGAGTGAGGGAGCGGCAGGGAGAGATTATTCAAATACCACCCACCCTCCTTCTCCCCTCCTTCCCTGCAGCATCCCTCCCTCCTGCGTGTGTGTGTGTGTGTGTGTGTGTATACTGGGTTCACAGATCTTTACAAACAGCAGTACGATGGAAGGGGTGTGTAGATGTGTGTCTTTGTCCCTCCACCCTGTGTGTGTTTGTGTGTAACGGGGTTTCTCAGTGTGTGTCTCTGTGTTGTGGGTCAAGTGGGACGGATTTCTGTGTGTTGTGTGTAAGAGCAGCAGAGACCAATCATCACTCCTCCCTGCCTCTCTCTCACACACACACACACACACACGTACACACAGTGCGCCCTCCGGTTTCCTCCCCGCTCTCTCTCCATCTTTTATGGCTGGATGATTTACGAACACTCGGTCGACGGTGAAGCTCGCAGATATTTTTGGCGCCATTTCTTTTCTTCACCTATTGGCTGAGCTACAGAACCCGTCTTCTTTGTTTTTATTTTTTATGTTAGAGTGCGACTCAGCGGCTGTGAATCCATGAAGGACCCTTCAAAGCCAGTGGATACCGGACTCTTTGTTTTTATTGCTGACGTTTAAATTCACAGTCTGGTTTCTTGTTTCCACGTGGTTTTCATCACTAAGTCTTTTCTCTGTTTGACTGTGGGATTATTTTTGATGTCTGGGATTAAAGAAGAAAGGATTTTTATTCACAGAGTTACGACTTCATTTTGAAGTGGATTGTGGATATCAAACCATTCTTATACTAAAATACTTGAGGATCGTTCTGATAACAGGAAATAATCTGTTTAAATAGGAGACAACAGTAAACTGGTCAGACAAGCAGCACTAGGAGTTTGGACCACAAGAAGAAACAACAGGGTCAGCCCAGGACCGTCCAGAGAAAGTTCTTAGACGGTTCAGACTCGAGACTCAGTCTAAGACCAGAGAGACGATGTTATGGTCTCCCAGACTGTCACTGTCCAACTTCCATGTGAAGCTGACGGCCAAAGGTCTGTTCCGAAATCTTCAGCTGCTGTCAGGATGCAAGAAGAACACTGTGGTCTTCCATGCAGGTCTGGATATGGCCCTGTCCTCCACCCATCCACCATCCACCCATCCACCATCCACCCATCCACCATCCAACAACCCACCATCCAACCATCCAACCAGCCACCATCTAACCAGCCACCATCCAACTATCCACCATTCAACCACCCACCATCCACCATCCAACCATCCAACATCCAACCACCCACCATCCAACCACCCACCATTCAACCACCCACCATCCACCATTTAACCACCCACCATCCATCCACCCACCATCCAACTATCCACCATTCAACCACCCACCATCCACCATTTAACCACCCACCATCCAACCACCCACCATCCAACCACCCACCATCCAACCATCCAACATCCACCCACCCATCATCCACCCATCCACCATCCAACCATCCAACCATCTAACCATCCACCATCCACCCACGCACCATTCAACCATCCACCCATCCACTATCCATCAATCTGTTTTCTCACCATCTCAGAGCACTAAAATATTCCCTGCAGGTGTGAACCCTCCACCATAGATACACGTGGCTGGATGGGGTTAAATTTGGCTGCTACCGCACCTGAGTAAAGGAGGAGCACTGACAGCCTCTTGAGAGCTTCGTGTTCACCTCAGCTGTTAATTGATTCTTTTCTGATTAGAATGAATCAGTGATCATGATATTATTATGTTTTGAAGCGTCACCCATAAACCCTGCCTGTGTTGTGTATCTAATGCCCCACCACAATAAAATACCTGTTTTATTGATACTGCCCTAGTCACCTGTTCCCATGTTACCCCCTCCCTCCTCTTTCACCTCATCTGATGGGTGAGGTTGTGTTTGGATCATCTTTCTCAGCCGTTTGTTTTACCCTAACCTGTAGTCATGTGATGGCGAAGCTGACTCCAGATCAGTTTCTTCACCCTCTCACACCTCCTCCTCCCTCGGCTCCCCCTTTTTTCCCACATGGCGTTGGCAGCCATTGTTGCTTCTGCCTCTCCTTCACTGTGGGGGCTTTCAGCATTGTTTAAGCCGGCTACCACAGCCACCATGGATATACAGGGTTACAATAGGGCAGTCAGCTGCCTTACCACTAATGTGTGTGTGTGTGTGTGTGTGTGTGTGCGCGCGTGGAGGCTTTCTGCTCGAGTGCTTCAGTAGTGCGATGAATAGCCGTGGCTGTGGGCTCTGTGATACCCACGCCCAGAAGGGCACCAACCACGTGACTCACACACAAACCAGAAATAACCAAGGACACATCTGACTGTGTTCAGACATGAGAGGAGAAGCTCTGTGTCCGTGGAGACACCATGTTAGCATGTTGTTAGCATGATGTTAACACATAGTGAACATCAGCTCTGTGTCTGTGGAGGCTCATTCTGCAGAGAATCTGCTGTATGTATTTACTGTGGATAACTCTGACTGGTCTCACTAACTAACACAACACCATGTTAGCATGATGTAGCATGATGTTAGCACAGAGTAATCAACAGCTCTGTAGCCTGGTGATGTGTGTTTGGGGCTAAAGTCAAAAACAACATCAGTGAGAACACAGAGTATAAAATATTCACATGTGAGATAAGAACAGGAGCAGCTGAACTGTACTGACTTCAGGTCAGAGATAATCCACCAGAGACCGCAATGCAGATATCCAGCTCCATGTAGCTTCATATGAAGGAATCACTGTGTGTTTGATTTATTAACTGGTTTCTTCTTCATCTCTGACAAGTCATCTTGATCTGTTTATGCTCTGAATCTTCTGCATGTTTCTTCATGTTCAGCACTAAATGATCTCTGAAGCAGCTTCTGTTCTGGTTTTACTCATGTGTTAGTTCTTGTTTGTCCTTCTGTAAACACTGTGTGTTTCTGTCAGTCCATCTGAGGCTCAGCAGCACGTGTTTTCAGCTCCACAGACCTACTTCTCTGCTTTGGCCCTGAATGTAGGTTAGAGCAGGCTTTGGTACACAGATGTTGGCGTCCGCACACACACACACACACACACACACACACACACACACACACACACACACTCAGAGACGCTTGTGCATGCTGCACTCTGGTTCAGCTGAGGCTCTAATCTGATGTGATGCAGATGAGGGCATTAAAGGCTGGAATATCCTACATCAGGTTTTGGCTGCAGTATTCTCTAATATTCAAAGGCTCAGTGGAGATGTTCTCTGTGCAGATCAGGGACAGTCATGTTGATGTTGAGCTGCCTCTGATCCACAAACCTCCTGTTCGCTGAGGACCGGTGTCTGCATCTAAAGCTGCTTCATGTTTCACTCAGACACAGCACGTGGTTGAAGAGGTTCAATGATTGTTTCACCTCTTCTCTAATGAGGAACTAGTCTGGCTTCACCTCTGTGATGATGATGAGTCCTCTCCTGTGGTTTGGTCTTACCTGTTAGCTCCTCCTCTCGCTGTTGTTCATTCATGAGGTCACACCAGACCACAGGCTGCGTTTCTGTCCAACTGTCAGTTTGGAGTAAACCATGTTTTGTGTAGCTAAAAATAAAATACAAGTGAGTGTTTCCATGACAACAACAAAAAGCTGTTAAAGATGAAACTGTTTAGCAGAAAACAGGGGGAACAGATGCAGCAGCAGGACGGAGGCTTTCACTCTGAACGCTGCACAATGTCTAAACACACCTGTACTTCTTCAGCACTGATGATCTGACTGACGTTTCCTTCACTGGTCTGTCCCTGGCCCCTGATCCCTGTCTGTCCCTGATCTGTCCCTGGTCTGTGTCTGTCCCTGGTCTGTGTCTGTCCCTGGTCTGTCCCTGGTCTGTCCCTGTCCCTGGTCTGTCCCTGGTCTGTGTCTGTCCCTGATCTGTCCCTGTCCCTGGTCTGTCCCTGGTCTGTCCCTTGTCTGTGTCTGTCCCTGGTCTGTCCCTTGTCTGTGTCTGTCCCTTGTGTGTGTCTGTCCCTGGTCTGTCCCTTGTCTGTGTCTGTCCCTGGTCTGTCCCTGGCCTGGTTTTCCTATCTTTACTCAACGTCTACTAACGTACTGCCTGCTACTTACTCAATGAGTATATACTGCATACTACCTATTAAATGAACAAATTAGTATACAGTTAACAAGCTGACTGTTCACACTGAAGTATACAGCCAGTATCCCAGAATGCATTTCACACAAACTGTCAGTGACAGCGTTTTTAAGGAAGGCTTAAAGCTGTTGTAATATTCGTTAATAATGCTGTTAATAGCTCACTTTTTAGGTCACAAGTTTTTTCAGGCGAGAATGTAACTGTATAGATTCACAATATTTGGTCCGTTTATATATGTAAGTGGTCATGCCTCCACCACCTAGCCCACCATTATAATTTGAAGAGCCACAATGCATCATGGGACAGTTGATGTTTATGCCGAGTATGCTCATGGCGCATACTCAGAAATTCTTGCTGTCCTAGTATACATCCGGATATTTCTTGTGTACACAAAATTCACATACTGTGCAGTTGGAACGCACTACATACTCATTTTGATGTCACACTTAGTATGAAGAGCAGGTTAGTACGCTGTTCCGAACACAGCCTTGTTGTTGAACTGATCAGCGGATATAATACAGAACTGTGACGTGCTCTGTAGACTTGTTTCCATGGCAACAGTCATGTAGAAACTGACTCTCCAGTGTTCAGATGATATGGATGTGTGATTGTGGCTGATGTTCCAGACCTACAGTGAGATGACTGTGGTGTGTGAAGATGAAGATGAAGATGAAGATGAAGATGACCTCTGTGGTCGCCTCTCTAACTGCTACATGCAGAAACTGAATAATATGAATGGTTTCTGATGTGTCGGGGTCATCCCTCCTCTGTTGTCTGCTGGTGAGAGGCTCAGTGTTTATCATGTTAGTTGACAGTGTTCCAGCTGACTGTGTGTGTGTGTGTGGCAGGCTGCAAACACACACACACAGTCAGAATAATCCAGGGCTGATGTACCCCTCAGCCGGGGCAGTGTAATGTGGCCATGCAGTGAACGCAGTGAACAGCTGGCTCTGTGTTCTTAAAAAAGATGGACCCACAGCACTGATGTCAGCTCAGTTACCTCGCTGTGGTCTGTCAGGGTCAGAGTTGTAGTTGTCCTGTTGGACCACAGGCCCTGACGGACAGACTCCTGCAGGAGGTGTGAACATCAAGCAGCTTGTTCAAAATGAAGTTATTTTAGAAGACACAGCTGGACACAAAGCCCCCACCTCCCACACCTGACCTGTGTTATTCTCCTGCTCCCCATCCCCAGTCCCTCACTGGTTTCACTTACTGGTTTCACTGGTAACTGGTGTTATTCTTAAATACACAGCAGGCGATCCTCCTCATTACTTGTACTCTGTACTTGGTACAAGTAAGATGGCTGACACACACAACCAAGATTTGTGTTGTCCCGGGTCATGGAGGTCGTCTCACTCTGTACTGATGAAGCAGCTGGAATCGTCCTTGTGTAATGTGCTGTTCATGCTAACAGTCCTGTCTCTCTCTCAGTCTGGGCTCAGCAGCTCTGCATGGCTGCGTGGCAGACTCCAGGTACAGACCATCACCACACACACACACACACACACACACCCACACACCTCTGTTGCTCTTAAAATATATTTTGAAATAAAATGGGATTTTACATGTTAACTCATAATAAACAGTGTGACTGTGATGTCGTTGCCTCCAGTGGAGCTGGTGGGTTGACTTACCATTGTGTTTTTCAGCTGTAGACTGTAAGTGTAGAATGGACATTAAAATGTATTCATTATTTATCTTCTCTTTGTTTAACTTGAAGTAAGAAAAAAGAAAAACAACTATGTGGAGAGCTTCTGTCCACTAGGAGCATCGTTAACCCTTCCTGATGCTAACGAGGTCTTCACTGTTATTGGTCAGACAACAGAGCAACACATCAGCTGAGATCACTCATTCACTTTTTGAATATTTTATACTCACTGAATGTCTGAGGGCAAACAGACCAACAGGTGTTGTAATGCACCGTTCACTGGTTACAGCAGGTCAGTGGTTAAAGTCGGTGGACAGTGTCATGTTGTCCTGTGCTGTGTTCAGTATCAGTGCGGTGTAGAAGGTTTTATTGGTTAAAGTTCCTCTTATGATTCATATTTAGTTGAACATGGTTTTCCCACATAAAAAGTCTCATCTCCTCTTACTTCCTGGTTGAGAACCTGCTGTCTCCAGGTGGACAGGTGAAAGAGCAGAGAGTATCAAGATGGTTAGAGGAGGAAACATCAGAGAGACTCAGCCACATGTTTGAGCCTCAGTCAGACCCAGACTCAGATGAGGAGTCTGTTGAGACCAGAACCAGAGACTAGCAGACGTATCAGAACGGTTAGCGCAGTTAGCATCTTTTATTTGGCAGTGGCTGACACAGTGTTAGTGGTTGTGCTAATGCTAACTCTGTCTCTGTACTGACAAGGTTTCAGGTTTATTTAGCCCCACCCCCCGTCCTCACATCTTGACAGGATTGGTTCCTTAGGTTTGTGACGTATGAAACCCTGGCTGTCTGAATCTGTTTTTATGAGACTGTCATTGGTTCACTGCAGTTCAGGGTGGAAACACTCAGTCATGTTGTTGATGATTATTTCACCCATCAAATGTCTTGTATTAGATAAAAACATCATATTGATGTTAACAAGGTTGAACACTGGATTTTCATCAGAGGGGGTATTTAAATCAGTACCAGCTCATGTCTCCTCTATCAGTAACATCAGTAACATGTGGAATCATTCAGCTGTGTGCTTGTGTCATGTGACTAGTGTCTGTGTCTCTGCTGTAGACAGAGGAGGCGTGGTGTCAATGTTTCCCTCTCCAACATGTGGTAATCACTGTGCAGCCCTGCATCCTGCATCACTACAGCTGACGTCAGTGCTCATAAGTGGTTTCTGTTCTCAGTGTAAATAAACCTGGATGGGCTGGGCTGTTGTTTGTGTCCCATGATATTTTAATGATCATATGACCTGAATATGGGAGGTTCTTATTTAATGGTGTTTATCTAAAGGTACACTTAATGTTTTTATTTGAATCTTTTACTGAGTTTTTACAACATGTACAATTCAATTTAATATAAATTCAGTTAAATTCAGTTAAATTCAGTGCAATATACATTCAATTCAATTCAATTCAATTCAATTCAAAATAGTATACATCCAGTTCAATTCAATATAATATAATATACATCCAGTTCAATTCAATATAATATAATATACATTCAGTTCAATTCAATATAATATACATTCAGTTCTGTCACTCCCTCCAGGAAATAAACAACACCACGATTCGTTGTTACTGATGGATTCATCTTCTCTGCTTCAAACAGCACCATCATCACCATTGACACCACCACCACCGTCCAACTCGCTGGCTGCACATGACCAAGAGGGAATGAATCGACCAAAAATAAATCTTAATCTTATTAATTCAGTTGTTAACATTTTATAAATCATAAATAAACAATTATGAACAATTTATAATAGTTTTCACACATTGATGCAGGCTCACTATTTGGCAAGATCAAGTTAATGCTTTATACACATTAATCTTACTAATCAGTTACTACCATTTATAAATGGTAAAAGGAGCCTCATAATAACTCATTAATAAATGATGAAATGTTTTACACTGTGCAATAAGGCTCCCTTTTGCAAGCTACAAATGTTTGTAACTGATTAACAAAATGGTTGTAAAAATGAGAAGAAGAAACATCAGACATGATGTCGCATGATGAAGCACACAGGTACAAATGCTGGATGATGGAGAAAACAAAGAAAGCTCAGTAACTAATATTTGTCTTTGCTGAAGATTAAGGAGGTACTCCTTTTTCCACCTTGTCCAGAATTTGTTTGCCAAAAACTGCACCTGACGCCATCTCTTGCGCAGGGCAATATTATGTTTGACTTCATCATGAGAATGTGATTGGGAGATAGAGGCTCAAGACTCATTGGATCATTTAAGTGCTCTGCTGTGATATTTACAATAGCCATCACTTCATACAGAAAAGTTCTAAGAGAAGAACTGTCAAGTCCTGAAGGAAAATGTTACAACTGAAACACAGGTGCAAACTAATTTCCTATGTCCGGCATATAGCATGTGGCGTCATGTGGCGTAGTGGTCTAAGCAGGTGCCACATGTGTTGAGGCTACAGTCCTCGCTGCAGTTGGCCCCGGTTCGAGTCCTGCCTTGGACGGCCTTTGCTGCATGTCAATCCCCCTCTCTCTGCCTCCCCATTTCCTCTCACTCTACTGTACTATCAAATAAAGGCATAAAAATATACTTAAAAAAAAAAAAGTTTAGCTCAATCTAATATACATTCAGTTCAATTCTTTCATTTATTTTATTTGTATAGCACCAAGTCATAACATACATTATCTCAAGGCTCTTTACAGAGTCAGGTCCATGACAGCTGTGAGACCCTCATGATGTTCCCTCCCCGCTCTCATACAGCAGCCCAGTCCACCTCGTCAAGTTGAACCTGTCCTGTGCCTCACCTGTGATGAACTAAACCAACCAGAGCAGCATGTTCTGTCGATGGCTGCCAGTAGGTGGCAGTCATTAGAGCACCAACACTAACTCACAGAGCACAGACCTGTTTGACTTCAGCTCAACCAGAACAAGATTCTAGGAGAACTGAAAAAAAATGCAACATTTTTTTTTTTTTTTATAATTTAATTTGAAAACAGCTGATGTCTGAAGGCTTTAATCTATGGTGGCCCTGGGAGCTCAAATCACTGCTACTTAAGAAAACACAAACAAATACTATATATATAATATAATATATATAATATGTATATATGTATATATGTATAATACATATAATATATGTTGTGTTCTTGTTATTTGCCGCTGTGTTTTTGGATTTGTTGTTGTGCTTTTTAATTTGCCGTTGTGTTTTCCTATTTGTCGTTATGATTTGCACTTCACAGTCACCGTATAGACCGGCTTAGTGGTGCGTTTTCCCTTGGTTGGGGGGGGGGGGGGGTAATGAGGTGTACAGGAAGGAGTGGATAACAGCAGAGCAGAGAAGATGTGTGCTGCTCACTCTCTCTCTCTCTTTATCTCTCTCTCTAATTGCTTTGTCTCTGGAAATATACTCCTTAATGCACCCAGGACCCATCACACACACACACACGCGCGTGCGCACACACACTGACCATCATTACCGCGCAATCCCATGATGCATCAGTCTCAGCCTACAGCAATAGGGCGTATTCTCATGTACCAGATGAGAGCGAATGTGTGTGTGTGTGTTTGTGTCCTTTGTACAGTTAGTTATGGGCTGAGTGTTTTGTGTGTGTGTGTCGGGGGGAGTGTGTGACACCATGTTGAATGTCGCACCTGCCACACTGAGAGCTCATCATTCTCTTGCAGTGGACAAAAACAAATCCCGGGAGACTCCAGCCAGACCCACAAACACCAGCAGCAGCTCCCAGGTAACAGCAGCTGCCGGAGGAAGTGAGCAGACCCAGCAGCAGCCTCCACCTGACCAGGTACGCACTCTTCTGCTCTCAGGTTTTAACATGCAGCTCAGTCCTGAATCAGTGCATACTGATCGATGACAGGAAGTCAGAGCTGTGTTGTCTGTGTGTCCAGTCTGCAGGCTCAATAATCCATCCACATATATTTCATATAATGAAATATGACGGATAGTTTCTCTGTAAACTCTGACATCACAAGAAACTGACTTCTTCTTCTGTTAATAAAAAAGTGTCTATACTGAAGGTACCTGCTGTCTTACAGGTACCAGACCTGGTCAATGCTAATTTACCAGTAACATCAGTTCTCCCAGTGCTTGTCGCTGAGGTCACCAACACTGGATCAAGCACCACTGGAGCCTCTGGACTTGGGTTCAAAGCAACAACCGGATCACGATCCAGCCCCAAAACAGGATCCTGTGTACAGAATGCATCTAGACCCGGACCCAGGGCTGTGGTGGCGGACAGGACAGCGAAACAGAACCAGAGCAAAGAGCAGGCAGAGAAGAAGAACCACGCCATCCTCCAGCTGAGGAAGCTGCTGCTTCAGGGGAACAAGAGAGTGGAAGCTCTGGCCACAGTCATCCAGCACCTGTTCACAGAGGTACACACAGACGTACACACAGAGGTACACACAGAGGTACACAGAGGTACACACAGACGTACACACAGATGTACACACAGAGGTACACACAGATGTACACACAGACGTACACACAGAGGTACACACAGATGTACACACAGAGATACACACAGACGTACACACAGAGGTACACACAGAGGTACACAGAGGTACACACAGACGTACACACAGAGGTACACACAGACGTACACACAGAGGTACACACAGATGTACACACAGAGATACACACAGACGTACACACAGATGTACACACAGAGGTACACACAGATGTACACACAGACGTACACACAGAGGTACACACACACAGATGTACACACAGAGATACACACAGACGTACACACAGAGGTACACACAGAGGTACACAGAGGTACACACAGAGGTACACACAGAGGTACACAAAGGTACACAGAGGTACACACAGAGGTACACAGAGGTACACACAGTGGTACACACAGATGTACACACAGGTACACAGAGGTACACACAGAGGTACACAGAGGTACACAGAGGTACACACAGAGGTACACAGAGGTACACAGAGGTACAAAGAGGTAGTGTTTGTCATCACCACAGTGCACATGTGACCAGTGATGATGCCCCAGTGATTAATAATAATAATAATAACTGGGTCCCTCTCTGCTGCTGCAGCACCTTCACTGTGGAGGATGTGTTTGTACATGTTAATGTAACAGTAGTGCAGGTTAGTGCAGGAGGGAAATGAGTGGCAAAACAGCCTGTAATTAAAACGTCACTCACCAGTAGTTGGTCGTGTGACAGTATTAGT
>NW_019174305.1:4927146-5007146 GCF_002260705.1 Seriola dumerili | reverse complement strand
ATCAAGGACAGGTCAACTGCCATTCAAAGTGTGGTATTATTTGTATTGTAATACTGGTGCAGCTGCAGAGCAGGAGAAGCTCTGCACAGGCTGTAACCTGTCCAACGTCTGTCGCCTGCACAGCACACCTGTGTTTTTATGAAATGTTCCTGTGGACTAAAGGACTCATAGATTATACATTAACTCAACAAGTCTAATTCTGAGACATGTAGTTGATACGAACAACGTGTGTGTACCAGTCTCCATGTTTCAGTTGACAGTGTCTCTGCCACCTGGTTTGGATCCGAATCAAATCTGGTGCAGACATAGTAAAATAGATGACAGGCTGAAAAAGATTTGATGATAATTGAATCATTTAAGCACCTGTCTACTCGTGTTAGTAATTTCACTGATACTGGTAACTAGTTTAATACGTGACACACACACACACACACACACACTCCACTCCAATACACCATAGTAACACACACAGGCTCACTGGATAGACATACACATTGTGTTCATATGCACTCTGTGTACATAGCAACACGAAGGCATGCCTTTACACAAACACACACACACACACACACACTCAAGCTCACACACACACAAGCTCTGATAAAGGAATAAAGAACCAGCCTGTGTCGAAGCTGCTGCTCTCAGCTGTCGCTGGCGTTGTCTCCATCACCACGGTGACGGACACACAAACCTGCACCACAGAGCTCCATTCAGAGGGAAACAGCACCTGTCCCAGCTACAGCCAGCTGTTACCACATGGTTGCGATCATTACAGTCAATGTGCTCAGGGTGGGTTTGGTCCAGTGTAGCCTCACAGTGCTGGCATCTGTATGTCTCTGTGGATAACTGGCTCTGCTGCTCCTTCTCTCACAAACATCACTGTGTCAACATGTGTGAAAGCAGTGAGAGGCAGAGATTAGGTGATCCAATCTTTACCTGGATCTTTCCCCAAACCTCAGATAGACTAGAAGCACTGAAATCAAAATAGCGCGTAATGATTGGTGGAGAGAGGGGAGCGTGCATGTGCTTGTGAGAGTGTGAATCAGCCATGAGAGGAATGAGTCCTGCTGCATACTTCAGAGCTGACTTACAGATGTCTCGGGGTTGGATCCATGTCGACCACAGGAGTAATTAGACTGGAATGTGGTTTTCAGGGAATGCTGAGGAAGACACACACATGCACACGCACACACACACACACACACACACACACACACACACACACACACACACACACACACACACACACACACACTCACACATAAATCTGTTACTCATTACCTGTTGAGACAGTGAGTGTTCAGACATGACTCTGATGGTTAAAACAGTAAAACAGTGAAAGCCGTAGCTCAGTGATGGAAAACTGATTGCACAGCTGCTCTCCACTCATTTCACATGAGCCCGCAGAGAGATTATAAACAGCTGATCTGTCCTCCACTTTCAGTCTCAACCTACAGAACTCTGACCTAATATTCCCTCTTTTCATCGAAACATGCATCAATGTTTACCTCATTAATTGATGTCATTGAACTTTTCAATGCAGCTGTTTATTGACTGAACTGATCAAATGAAGGTTTACACAGAGCTCTTAGTGAACGGGGATTGTAAACATGTACCCCTCCTGTCTCCTTCAGTCACGTCATCGCAGTGCTGTGAACGTCTGCGGCAGGAGAAGGAGGAGGTGCGTGTCAGCGTGGAGGAGGCTTTGAAGAGGCTGGAGGAGCAGCACAAGGAGGAGCTGGTGCAGCTGGAGGACAGGTGTGTTTTCACCTCTGCTGATGTCATCACAAGCTTGGCACTAGGCCTGGCATAGATGAGATTTAAAAACTATAACCCCCTCAGTGGTACCACACATGTTGCTGATTGGTGTTTTTGTGTTTCTGTGTGCGACAGACTGAGGAGTTTTTACCAAACTGAGTGGGACAAGGTCCATCAGACGTACCAGGAGGAGGCCGACAAGTGCCGCATGTTGATGGAACAGCAGGTCAGAGCATGCACACACACACACACACACACACACACACACATTACGCAACTGCTCATAAAAAAATCTCTGCAGCATGAATATGTTTAGCTTTTACATGGGGACATGTGAGCAGAGATAAGCCGTCACAGATACGTTACACACAGTTTACACTTTGTTTTCTGCTCTGTGAGTCCGCTGTGGCACAGAGGCTAAAGATCAGAGCTGATACTGTGCGCCACTATAGTAACACAAGACATAGTGCTTTTCTCATGTGTCTGTTGAGAACAACAGCAGGAGCTAAAGAAGCAGCAGTAACAGTGGTGGTGGATCAGACCTGTGTCTTTGTGTTACTGGGTTTCGGTAAACTCACACCTGCACACACCGTGTCTGCATCCTTCAGGTGGAGGAGCTGAGGAGCCGACAGGAAGCAGAGAGGAAGAACCAGGAAGTGAATCACATCCAGAAAATGGAGTCTCTCAAACAGCAGTATGAGACGTCCATACAAGGTGTGTGGTGCACAAATACACAACGATCACAGCTCAGTGTTTTAAATCTAGACTTTACCACACTGACTGAAGTGACTGATGGCTCTCATTAAATGAGTTGATGCTGATGTGTGTTTGTGTGTGTGTGTATGTGTGTGTGTGTTTCAGAGCTGAAGAGGATCCAGCAGACAGACCTGCAGAACTTGGAGAAAACACTGACAGAGACTGAAACTTCTCTCTCAGTGAGTCGTTCATCTTCTGTGTTCATGTGTGTTACTATGTTAGTGTGTTAGTGTCTGTGGGTGTGTGTTAATTGGACTTTTCCAGTTTGCTAGAAAAGATTTGTCCTCACTAACCCCATGTTTTTTTTCTGCACTTTGGCTTTAAGGAAAACTTTATCTCAGAGTAATGATAATATATGAGGAAGCTGATAAATCATTGTTATCTCCACAGTGAAGCAGCAATTTGATGAGTTTATCCGCTGCTGTTTTCTGTGTCAGTGTTCACTCATTCATGACCTCTGACCTCTGTGTGTGTGTGTGTGTGTGTGTGTGTGTGTGTGTGTGTGTGTGTGTGTGTGTCTCCCTCTGACCAGGAGAAAATATCTGAGCTGTCAGCAGAGAAGGAGGCTCTGAATGAGAAGCTGCAGGCGGAGGAGGAGAGGAGGAAGTGGATACAGACCGACAAGAATCTGGTAACACAACACAAACACACTGTTAGAGATGTTGTGAACACAGGTGTGAGTGTAATAGATGCAATGTTGTAATCCCTCCCATCAAATTGGATTGTCTCCACTGATTTCTCCAGTTAAACCATCAAACATGCTTCATCTGTTTTTGTAGTCATTATCGTGAGGTGAAGCTCAGTGTTGGTTTCTCTGTTGAACACCAGCTCCCCCTGCTGGAGTGGAGGAGTCACACATTCTCACTTTACTCTGAGCCAACAGCAGTCTGTAGTGTCACTGTCAGACAAAATCTTTGTGTGGTTGTCTGTGCCGCTGCAGTGAGCTTCAGCCGCTCTGACTTTGTGTTTGTCGGTGCGTTTGTGCAGAAGGACTCTCACACAGTGTACCTGGAGCAGGAGCTGGAGAGTCTGAAGGTGGTGCTGGAGATCAAGAACAACCAGCTGCACCAGAAGGAGAAGAAGCTGATGGATATGGACAAACTGGTGAGTGTCAGTGCCTCCATCACATGTTGGACCACGACAGTCCACATGCTGTTTCAGAGGTTTCTCATTCTCTCATAGTCGAGGAAATTATATCACGTTATATCACTCATTTTGTGTTGTTTTATTTTGGAGCAGAAACGGTTTGGATGAGTAGGAGACTGTGTGTGTGACTGTGTGTCACTGTGTGTGTGTCGCAGGTGGAGACTAATGTGAAACTGGAGGAGTGTCTCACGAAGGTCCAGCAGGAGAACGAGGACTACAAGGCCAGAATGGACAAACACGCTGCTCTCTCCAAGTATGTACTGCCGCTGATACACACACACACTGTGAGCGTGGGAGGGAGGTGAGGCGTTGGTGTTGCCATCTGTTCCAGTGAATCTGTCTCAGCTTCATATCTCCATCAGACCACTGACACCTTTAAATCAAAGTATAAAACATGATATTTCCTGCTGTTCAGTGTATCACTGAATGTGGGCATGTAGATTTGTTCAGGCACATCTTGGCATCTTACATGTGCCTACTGATTTTCGTACATGTAGGTTAAACCAAGGCTATAAGAACGGCCTCGCTGAAATTTTCTAGGTGGTGCTGTTGAGCCATTTTGCCACACTTATGTGCAAGACCCATATCACATGTACATTTTCACCAGTCCTGACGCATGTGCACAGTTTAATGAGTTTTTGAACATGGCCACGCCCTCAGAAAGGCAATTTACTTTTATCAAGGAAAATAATCATTAAAGCTGCAAGCAGCATTGATCGGACCCTCACACTCCTGTGCACGGCGGGGGGGACAGCTCTCTGTCTCCTCCCTTTATACCTCTGTCTCCCCCAGTTACAGCTCTCTGTCTCCCCCTGCAGACAGCTCTCTGTCTCCCCCTGCAGACAGCTCTCTGTCTCCCCCAGTTACAGCTCTCTGTCTCCCCCTGCAGACAGCTCTCTGTCTCCCCCAGTTACAGCTCTCTGTCTCCCCCCTTTATAGCTCTGTGTCTCCCTAGTTACAGCTCTCTGTCTCCCCCCTTTATAGCTCTCTGTCTCCCCAGTTACAGCTCTCTGTCTCCCCCTGCAGGCAGCTGTCCAACGAACAGGCCATACTCCAACAGACGCTGCAGAAAGAGTCCAAGGTCAACAAGCGTTTGTCCATGGAGAACGAGGAGCTGCTGTGGAAGCTGCACAATGGTGACCTGCTGGCGAGTCCCCGCCGCCTCTCACCCACCTCACCTTTCAACTCACCAAGGAACTCTGCCTCCTTCCCTACAACTGCCCCCTTATCACCCAGATAACCCCACAGGAAACACTATCCTGTCCTCTGACCTCCTCATCACCTTTCGAAGCCTTGGATGGATGAAGATCCACATACAGAGACAGACTTCAGACTTCAGTGTTGTTGGATATGAATCACGTAACAATCTTGTACATTTTGAATGAATTGCATTAAAAGACACTTATTTTGAAAGTGGCAGACATTGCAGTGGCACTGATGCACTTCAGTCTGAGCGTGGGACTGGCCTTGTTCTATCAGTCTCTACCAAACGCCTGCTTCACCAACAAACCCTGTTGTTCTGAAGAAAAGGGAACAGGCACCTCAGGGTCTGTACATAGAGCCTCGCTCTCATTGTGACTGTCCGGACTTTTGTTTTTTATTGTACAGTTTCAGATCATCCTGTTCTTTAGTCCCTCTCTCTGAAGAGGTGGCTGGGAACCTGGCTCCCAGTTGTTTGGGTTTGCCGAAGTTAAGATCGTCATCTTAACATCTGCAAACCCAAACAACTGGGTTCTCCTTGGTTTAAAGAGGATGTTTGTTCCAAAGAGCGAAGCTCAATCACTGATTACTGATCTGCTGTGGAGGAAGAAGATGAACGTTGTGTCCCTCTGTGTTCACCTGAGGAGCTGACCAGGGGTCAGTGGACACCTGCTCCTCCATGTGACCTCTACCTGAATCTACTCTGTGAATGTAATCACCTTCAGTTCAGACACAGTCTCACAGCCAGATATGCAGTTGACTTAAGAAGGAAGGTGTTGGCCAGGACCGTTTTCACCCTCCTCCCCATTTAATTTTTCCCTAGCAGAGGGATACCCCTCCACCCATCCCACCCCCACCCACCCCAAACCACCTTGTGCCCTAACAGAAACGAGTCAGAGCTGATGGTGACTGATGAGTTCATACCTGTCTGACAGACACTGGTCCTGTTTCACACTTTGTCCTGAAGAACCTCAGATTTACCCAGAATGCCTCAGTGTACCATGTTCTGTTTTCTTTTGGACAGAATAAATATGACACATGAATAAAGCAGCCATCTTTTATTTCACATATTAAAATGAATGCGAAGAAACGCCTGAGTGAGTCACACTGACTTCATCACTTTGTTCTTCAATGGATGTGAACGAAGTCAAACAGGTAAGAAAGTGATGACACGTGTTTCTTTCAGCCAATCGGCTGAGGACGATCGGCACTGCCTGGCGCCCCCACTGATGGGGGGATGACCGACGGTGAATGCTCCAGGTCAGCGGCTCGTACCATCATCACCACGGATTTGATGGAGTACCACCAACCGTGCCACGTATACCACACCACTCCGTCATTGGTCATGGCTTCGTACGGCCCTTTGTAGTAATGACCGTTCAGATTCCCCGAGTCACACCTGTGAGGAGGAAGTAAAGAGAACAGGTGAAACACCTTGTTTTTCTCCGTCCGTTCAAAGTAACTGAGCAAAGCTGGACTCTGTCCGTTACCTGCTGAACCACCAGCCAGACTTGCTGAGTCTGACACACTGGCTGTCAGCCTCATTGTTCGGCTGATCAAAGGTGCTGAACTTGACCCCGCTTGACCCCAAACCTGGATTGGCCCATTTTTTCCCACCAGGGGAGAGAGTGTGAGCATCAGCCAGAGCGTCCCCTGCGTTCCCAGTGAACTCTTCCAAATGTAACTGGTACTGGTCCTGTAGCGGAGAAAAACAATTAGTGTTTCATCATTACTGCATCACTGACCCCCACACCCACCCCACCACATCTGACTGATGGAGGGAAGACAGGGACTGATGGAGAAAAGAGAGAGTGACTGATTGAAAGAAGAGAGAAGGACTGATGGAGAGGAGCAGTGAGGAGTAGAGGAGGACAAGAAGAGAAGGACACAGAGTGGAAACATCTGGCAGACCTGTAGTCAGACATCCTTGCAGCTGTTTCCATAGTAACAGTCATGAAATACAAACAACACACATAGTCTAAATAAGGCCACTAGAGTTATGGGAAAGGAGGAGAGGGACAGTCACAACTTTTTTTTTTGTCACTCAACTAAATAAAGCTCAAACTGATGAACTAAAAAGAAGCAGAGATCACTTGATGAATTTTATTGAAGGAATCAGCTTGATTTTGCTCTGACTCTGGAAACAGACCAGGAGTCTCAGTGACATGTCAACATGTGTCTGTTTTACCTTCTCATCGTCCACCTTGAAGTTCTTGTACTCTGCGTAGCGCTGATTCCCCTCAAAATCCTCCATGTTAATCCGCAAATCGTAGTTTCCTAGAAGACAAAGGCCCTGTTCAGACCTTGTGTTAACATGTGTCTTCAGTGATCTGATCACAGGTGGTCAGCCTGTCTCCACGTGTGACTCCAGTGACCACTTGTGATCTCACTTCCAGCTTTATATGTAAATACATAAGTCATGAGTCATTGTTTTTGGCCAAACAGACAGACAGGTATGTTGTCAATGTGCTTGTGTGTGTGTGTGTGTGTGTGTGTGTGTGTGTGTGTGTGTGTGTGTGTGTGTGTGAGAGAGAGCGAGAGCAAGCGGGCCATGGAGGGGTTGAGTGAATTAATGCGCTGTGCACAGCTCTTACAGTGAAATCAGGTTTTATCCAGTTGAAATAGTAAAATGTTTTGGTTCCATGGTGAAACTGTGTTGGGACTAATCAGACAGACACACACATACACACATATACAGGTATACACACCCTGGGAGGTGAGGTAATGTAGAGGATCGTTGCCCAGCCAGAATTCTCCGTCAGGGGAGTGCAGGTCTCCAAATCCATGCTTGTACTCTACCCATGCTCTGTACAGACACACACACACACACACACACACACACCCACACACACACACACACACACACACACCCACACACACACACACACACACACACACACACTGATTTCATATGTGTTTGTAAAATCAGATGGTTTATGTGTGTAAAGCTGACACACACACACAGTCACACACAGACACAGACAGACAGACAGACACACACACACACACATACACATACACGCACACACACTCACACACACACACACCTGTCAAAGCTCTCCTTGCCGTCTCTCCTCCTCTGGAAGACGGTCCATCCTCCTCCATTGTTCATGTCACAGTAAACAGTCAGTGCAGTGGGAGAACCGTCTGGCCGAATCACATAGAGCCCACTAGCCACGTTACCATCTGCAAACACCTGGGAACAGTCTACACACACACACACACACACACACACACACACACACACACACACACACACACACACATAGGTGAAATATTCAGACAGTTGTTGATGATGTGATACGATGCAGGTGTTGACTTATTTACCAATGCTAACTGCTAATCGGCCGCTTGATAAAAGCCTGTCTGTGTAGATGTGCTCCATCTTTATTTTTCCATCCAGTTAGTGTGAAACACATGAAGAGCTCCACACCAAACCTTACACAGTTGTTTTAGCTGGTGAAAGGTTTATACACAGCATCGTGATTCAGGCCTCCAGATGAACGTCTGTCATCCTTCAGGATAATATCTGTGCCTTCAGCTGATAAACACAGTGTTCACCAGCTGCTCTCTGGCCAGGTCTGACTGCTGCTCAGCAGGTTTATCAGAGCTTTGTGTTAAAAGACCTCCTGCAGTCAAAACAAGGTTCATATGAGCACAGCTGGAAGAACAACACAATGAGCCAAAACAGGCTGAAAGGCTCTGCAGAGCTGTGATAATCCTCTGAGGCTCATTATGTCACAAATGATCCTTTAATCCAATGTTAATAAAAGAAAATATTAATGAGCTTTAACACTGAGGACAGATGGTGAAGTGGGTGGTACAGAGCAGCAGCTGACAGCCAACAGCTCGACTGACACCCTGTAAACACACAGACACACACTCACAAACATCTGTGTGTCTCATAGACATCTAGCCCCACCTCTGTGCAGGTTCTCGGGTCCCAGGTGTGAGTTGGGTATGTGCTCCAGCTGCTGGGCCTGGCTGTTGTGGAGCTCCTGGATGTAGCGCTGCTGGTCGCTGATCACGTTCATCAGGTCCTGGACCTCTGCTTCCAGACGGACCACCCTCACCTCACATGGCACGGGGACCTGGACGGAGACAGACCAGATGAGTAAATCCAGGTTACTGTGGACGCAGCCTGTCAGGACCAGTAAACAGCTTACAGCTTAGTTAAAGATGCACAACATTTTACAACTGGACTTTACAGCCTGCAGCCCTGGTGCAAAGAAGAAACATAATGTGACTTTGCTTTGTTGTAAAACTTAATGAACTTTATGCAACAGTTAACCCTCTGAAATTCTCCTTCAGATGAGCAGGAACATGAAGTGTGTCATAACAATTGAAGAATTTCTTTTCTAAGAGAAAAGAATATATAACAAAAATACAAAGAAATCTACAAACCTGGTAGTTTTAGGTTTAACCAAAACCAAAAGATATGATGGTAAAGGTTTTCTCCCACTGTCTCAGAGGCATGTTTTAATATTGAATTTGAACCAAACCAAACCATCAGGACAGGATCAAAACAAGCAGAATAAGTATCTAGAGCAGACAGAGGAGACAAACAACCATCACAGGCCGAGTCTCACAAACAAACACACATGCAACAGTCCTCACCGACATAAAGATAAAATAACAGCAGAACTACTTTTTAGCAAACAAGTCCCTGACCTGTTCACAGAGAGGTCTGTGTAGTGTAACATTTCTGTTTTGTAAATTAAATAATCCAAAATGTGTTAATAAATCACAGAATGTATGGTGATGTGCTGAGAGTTAGGAGTTTCTTACAGCAACACATGCAGCCAGGTGAAGAAGGAAGACCACAGATGTCCTCAGCTCATCCATAACAAATGATCCCATCAGTCAGTGTATCAAACTGCTCTGTCTGAGCTGTGTCACTGAGCTTGTCTCTTATGTCCCATGTCTCATCACTGCACTCTCTCACCATGACTCTTTATGCAGATTATTAGACTGTAAACCAGCCTCCATCTAGTGGTTGGAGTGAACAGTCCTTGTCTCCAGTTTGTACCTAACTCCTCCGTCTGAACCTTCCTACGACACACTAACAAAAGTCACTTCACTTATTTCAGACGTTCTGTCTGTAATCCTCACCAACAACTCTATTAACACCTGGATAAACATCTGTTTGTAGAGCATGAAGTTGTCTTTTTTGGCTGCAGTATGGAGGACTAAAGATTGATTAATCTATAAAACAATGTATACATAAATAAATAATAGACATAATCAAATCCTTAAATACATACCTGAGTAGTTTAATGCATAATTAAATGAATAACTAAATAAATGTTGGTCAAACAATAAATGTCTACAACAACATGCCTATAAATACACTGCTTTATTTCTGTCTGTATGCGAGTAGGTGACTGAATCAGTCCTGCCTCACAGTGAGATCAGTAACATCACTGACAAACAGACAGAAATACAGAAATTAATAATGTAAAAATACAGAAATTAATAAATGTCTAATAAATAAATGAATGTCTTTAAGTTATCTATTTTACTAATAGGCAGCATCTATTCATTTAATTTGTCATTTCCTGTATTTATGTTAGTGTTTAATGGTTGTTTTATTTATCAATTAAAATATTTATGAACTGACTATTAATTCAGTTCAGAACTTATTTCAGCATTATATTTGTATTTATTGAAACATTGAATGATAGTGTGTCATGTGTGTGAAGCATAGATGGCGTGAAGTCACATAGCACCCTATAAAGCAAAACAGAGGGAGAGCGAAAGTGACGTCTGCTACTTAAACCATGATATAAAACAAAGCACTGTGATACACGAGTTAACTGGTTTAATGTTAGAGGATCACACACCATACATGACCATGTACTCACACTGGCAAACTGTACAAAAATGCGACTCCGGTGGGACTCGAACCCACAACCTTTGAATCACTCCTCAGGAGTCAGACTAGAAGTCCAATGCGCTATCCATTGCGCCACGGAGCCACCTGTTGAACAGCCGTGGGTAACAGACCAAGAGCTTAGGTTCTGTGAGATTGTTTGACGTGATGGGGAAGCTTGTGTCGTTTCGTTCATGTCACAGTTATGTACAGACAAATCTGTGAACGACTATTGAAGCAATAACAACCACGTAACTGACTAAGGAGCCACATCCTTCTGCAGTCTCTTTCTGTTCGGGACTGGTCACGTTGTTTGTCTTGGATGCTTTCTGTTGTACTGAAAGGTTTAGGGTAATGCTAACATCGCTGCGGTCTGTATTGCAGAAGGCGCTCTCCTCCTGGGTGGACTACTCTCTTCCACTTGTTCTTGTTTACCCTTACGTAGGATATCGGCCTTATAGACGGTGTCGAGTTGCTGTTAGTTTTACATTTCTGTATCTAGAAGCTGCCGTGAGTGTATTATAAGACCGGGAGCTACAGATCCTCAGTCGCCATCTTATTTGCCCAGCAGTCTTAAAGCAGTTCACAAAAACCCGATAATACTTCCGGTTTGGTTGTGCGAGCCTTCAAAATAAAAGCCGAGCGTGAGCGCAGTAACTGTCGCGCTTATACTGCCAGAATAACAGACAGTTCCTTCAATTGACTAAAAGGACTCAAGGACTACAGGACTCAAGTGAATGTACTTAGTTACTGTCCACCCCAGCTCTTTTATGGTTATCTCTATTGTGATGGAAATCTAAAAATGAAAAGTTGACAAAATGATCGAGTTGTCTTTGTATATTAATAAGAGCTTTGCAAAAGATCAGTATACAGTCACAATAGAGTGCAATTGCAGACTGATAACGAACAAAGAGTGTATATGAACCTTACAGAGAAAAGAAATAAGGAGGCAGGGTCAGGATTTGTGTGTGTGAACAATTCTGGGTGCCATCCTAACTGCCAAGAAGAAGCAGCTGCATGTTCTGGGACTAACTACTCCCTAGTTGGTACCGGACAGTACCTAGATAAGGAGCATACATGTGAGAATAGATTCACATCCAGGGTTATACAATGCCAGGTCATACAAAGTTCAAACCAGGTTATACAAAGAGCCAAATGTGATTTTTCTATTACACTATCTAAGGGAAAGCAATTTATTTGATGTCCTCCTTCTGACAGCTCTTGTTTTTTTTTACATATGGACACCAACGCTATAGTTTTCATTTCCAGGTGGCGATATTCACCTTTTAGAAGCTAGAGAATGTGCTTGGTGAAGCCCACGAGGCTGCAGCACATCTAGCCTCTAGGGGCCCTCCCCTCAGGGCTGCCCATGATGTGGAGACGCTCCTGGTAGAGTGACACTTGACTCCAGATGACATATGGCGATTATTCACCTTATATACATGAAAAATCACATCTACAACCCAATGGGACAGGCGCTGCTTGGAAAGAGCACGACCTCGTCTGGGGTTTAACATTTAATGGCTAAATTTGACTATTTGACTACAAACGTAGCTGTCACAGAACCCAGGTATTTTCATTAAGTACATCACTGTCCCAGATATTTGATTTGAAAAAGATAAAATTAACCAAAAGGATTTGTTTTTAAAGATTTAATTTAAACGATAATGAATGCCATTGAACATTTAGCACACTGTATACTGAACACACAATGACGAGCCCAAGGTCTGCAACAGGCCCCCCATTTGACTTGCTAACTTCCTTAAAGCCAGCTGATGAGGTTGACCATAGAGAGCTTTCATTGTGTCAGTATAAGGGGTTGGTGAATTCAGGTAGGCATCACCTAGACTGCAGTCATTTGATACTCCGCCAATGAAGTCACCTGATTTGATAGTCAAAATAAATGTCAGGCGCAGTCAGCCAAAATTAAACTCGAACGCACCTTTGTCACATTCAGCCATTCAGTAACCACAGAACCCTCAGTCCAGAGAAAAGCAAATTTTCCAGTCTGGAAAATATGGAAGAAAGTCAGCAGACCAGGTAACTAGTTTCAATTCTCCATTTACATTCGATATGAGAGACACGTCCTCGTTCAGAGGAAGTAAAGACAGGCGATGAGACGGACACGAACAACTCCTCTGTATCGCATGCTGCTGGATTTCTCCAGCGTTTGATAAGTTGCCTCATTAATTTTCCGTTCAGTGATTCAATAATTCATATTTAAAACACCAGACTGAGTGAATCTGCTCCATCTCATCCTGTCACCATGTCTGCTAAATTTAATCGTTAATTCATGAAAACACGTGTACCTGGTTCTACATAAAGCTCGCTTGTTGAATGACAGGTGTGGGTTGTTTTTGTGTTGTTTTGCAGAGACAGCGCTACTGCTCTGTCTCTGCTTACCTTTGCCACGCCCGGCCCCCCGAGCGCTCTGGGAGGCGTGTGTGGAGAGTTGAGAAAGGCAAGCAGAGACAGAGCAGTAGCGCTGTCCTCAGTGCTGAATCTTCTTAAAAGACATTTAACGTGATGAGTTGCAACAGTGAATGAGACAGTCAGGGGTCGACAGTAGCGAAATACATTTACTTGAGTACTGTACTTATATATAGTATATTTTCCAGTATCTGTTCTATACTGGAGTATTTTTTTTTTTTTTTAGAAACTTCTGACTTTTACTCCACTAAAAAGACCAATATTGTACTTTTGACTCCACTACATTTCTATGAAGTACTCTTGCTTTGAAGCAGAGCTTTTAGTCAGTGAATTTATTTTACAACATGTCATAGGCCAACTTAGTCGTTTAAATTTATTAAGACTTAAATTTCCTCACAATTGAGGGCGAGGCCACCAAGGCAGTTCTGGGGCTGGTGCGGAACAGGTGCCAAAATTGGAACCAGNAAAACACGTGTACCTGGTTCTACATAAAGCTCGCTTGTTGAATGACAGGTGTGGGTTGTTTTTGTGTTGTTTTGCAGAGACAGCGCTACTGCTCTGTCTCTGCTTACCTTTGCCACGCCCGGCCCCCCGAGCGCTCTGGGAGGCTTGATACACGACACTACACTTTTTGATTGGGTAGTTTAGGACTGTCTCCCGCCCACAAATGATCCAGAATGACTTTCGCAACTCTGCAAAGACTCGCTCAGGACCAGGATGATGCAGATCACTAAAATACTTCTGAATCAGCAGGAGGGCAAACTTTACCAAACTGAGACAATTTAAGCCATAAACTAAGTGAATGTAGTTGTTGTGAGTGGAAGACAGGCTGGTGGACTTCAGTCAGGATGACACACTGTGGGCACACAGATCACAGAATCAATCACTTATCAGGTGAATGACTTATCAAATGAAAATTCACTAAAGAAAAGTATTGCAAATATATAGATTAAAAAACAATTACATTCAAGAACAAAGCCTGACAAGTGACCAATAACTGCCAATCAAAATCACAAAATCAAAATGTCTTGATGTATGAAAACAAAGACTCACCTTTGTGTCGTTAATTCAGCTTTCAAACTGACACAACTACATCCTTACGGCGTTTGCATCATCCTAGCAATCATCCTCGTTCCCGTGACACAGCTAGAAAGAAAATTTTTACAAAGATTAAAAGTCCATGGCTTAAGAATATACAATACAAAGATTAATAACTGACTGTGTTTAGAGCCGGAGGTGTTCTGTCAACAGTTTTACAGGAGTCTCTTTCACTACTGTGGTCTATGGGAAAAACGCTTTTTGGGCCGATTTTTTTGCTGCAATACCACGAGTGGCCACTGGGAAAATTGGCTGCAAGGCCCTATCCTACTCTTATCATACATCCATGAGGCACACTAATTCAACGTCGCTAGCGTCTTTACACTACTGCTACGGGGGGCATACGTAACTTTCTGCAGCTAAATAACATGCCCCCTAAATGATACACAGACAGGAGGTCAGAGCTTTTTAGACATGGACGACTGATTTTTCTTTTAGATCACAAAACTTTACATCCTCTATCTTTCTGTGTGTTTCTCTCTATGGGTGTAACCAGAGCAAGAGAAGACTACCTGCAATGTGAGGACTACTTTATGGCTGTTGCCGGTCTGTCAGCCCAAAGAAGCAAAGACCCAAGCACACAGGTGTGTGTGTGTGTGTGTGTGTGTGTGTTTGCGTGTTTGCATGGTCATTAGGGCTGTAACAGATACTTCACAGTGATGTAAAGTATGTAATTGATTTTGAAAAAAAAAAAAATGTTTGTTAAAAAAGTAAAAAAAGTATAGACAGTATAAAATGTGTTTTCCTCAGAAGTATCTTAGGTTCTCCGAGACACTTAACCTATTTAGGTTCTCTAAGAAGTTTGTGTTTTCATGTCAGAAGTTTTCCCAGACCTCATTCTTGTAAAGGAAACCATATACACTGAACAAATATAAACACAACACTTTAGTTGTTGCTCCCATTTTCACTAGTTGAAATAAAAGATCTAAGACATTTTCTAAGCACATTAAAAGGCTTATTTCTCTCAGATGTTGTTCACATACGTGTTTAAATCCGCATTAGTGAGAACTTTTCCTTTGCCAGGATAATCCCTCCACCGACAGGTGTGTCATATCAAGATGCTGAGTACACAGCATTATTATTGCATAATATAATATTATCTTGGGCTACAGATGTGTGTTTTTATCTGGTGTTACCACCATCCGCCTCATACAGTTGATCAGGTTGTTGATTGTGGCCTGTGGATTGCTGGTCCACATAAGCTTCCAGCCAGAGATGGTTTCTGATGATTGGTGCATGGCTGGTGTATGGCTGCTCTCAGACGATCTTACAGGTGACAGGTGAGGTCTTGATATGACACACCTGTCAGGGGGAAGGATGATCTTGGCAAAGGAGAAGTGGTCACTTATGTGGATTTATTATGTGGAGTATTACGGCCACATTGAGGGAAAAAAAGAAACTTTCCTCATTTTAAAGCTTCTGATATTTCCTCTAAAACAACACAGAGCCTAAAATGACAACTTTACTCTCATAATATTATCACTTTATTCTTGTTAAATTATCACTTTATTCTTGTAATATTATGATTTTATCATATATGACTTATTCTAAATATCTCAACATTTTTTTCCCTCAATATGCTCCTAATACTCTGTCATAGATTTAAACAGATGTGAACATTTAAGAAACTAAGCTCCCTGTGTGTGTATAGAAAAAAATCGAAGATCTTTTATTTCAATTCATGAAAAATTAGCGTAAAAACCAAAAGCCATTTTTTTTTAAAACAGTCATTGCAAGTAAACAAAATAAGAAGATGCTGTTAGAGCAACCTTAGAAACAAGCACAGACCAGCAGTTTGAATATGTAACATACGGGCCACGTATAGAAGACCACACAGCAAGCAGAATGCCCACACCCTTACTGTGTGAGATACTACTGAAGGTAGTGGCCTGTTCAATCTGTGTCCCTCTCTGCAGGTCGGGGCGTGCATCGTGAACCAGGAGAATAAGATAGTTGGCATTGGTTACAATGGTATGCCCAATGGATGTGATGGCAAGCTGCCATGGGCACGTGTTGCTGATGACCGACTTGAAACTAAATACCCATATGGTGAGAATGCATCTGCACACGCACTCTTTTCATTTTGGACAGTAATCATTCTGGTTTTATCTTTTGAAGAAAAAGTGAATACACAACAAAATAACAAAGTGCTCTTAGTTTCCTCTACCACGCCACAGAAGTCCGTAGTAATCATGTGACATTGTGTGGGAGGTTTTCTGGACTTTAAGGGCATTTGTGTGTGGAGCAAAGACTAATTCATTAGTGGTCCATACTATGCTGCTGAGTTCTCTTCATGTCTCGACGTTGGCCTGTAGAGGGTGGTACAGGATAAATAATGAGGAAATCTTAACCTCTTTCTCCATTGATCAGATACTTTCATATTGTACTTTGTATTTCTCACAATTTCTCCTTTTTCTTTCTTTCCTTATCTCTTAGTGCTTCATTAAGGGTGTGACAGAGGGTAAATAAGTCATCTACAGCTTTCTCCACTCACAAACAGCTCTATGTCTCCATTTCTCTCTGTCTCCTTGTTTTACTTTTTTACCGTCAACAAATGGACTGAAAATTCCAGAGAAAATCAGTCTATTCACACAATATTTCTGCATAATAACTAACACTTAAACAAGACAAACATTAAAGGCCATAACAGCGACCCCTTGATGCTGCAGGTTTTTACACCCCCCCCTTTATCAACGTGAACTAAACAAGCAATTTACTGATGATTTTCTTCTTCTTTTTCTGTTAAAATGTAACGATTCCTGAGTGTGGTGTCAGAACTGGAGATGAAACGGTACAAAAATGTAATATCACTATTATAGTGACCGATATTATCATGGTACTGTTAAAATGTGCTGAAAATGTTAAAATCATCATTTCACCAAGTGAATGTTTGCATTTTAACATTGAAATAATAACATGTCAGGGTTCCACGGTCATGAAATTCCTGGAAAAGTTATGGAATTAGAAAAAGAGTTTTCCAGGCCTGGAAATGGTTTGGAATTAAGTAAATGTTTTGGAAAAGTTTTGAATACACACTGTTTTCGCCTATTGTTTAAAATATGTTAATCAGTCCCTCCAGAAAGTCACAATGTTGCGATGGCAATTATTAACACAAAAATCATCATGCAAATTGAACCAATCATGCCAGTCCCTCTGCAAAACCTTGATGTACGTCACCAAACTCCTTCCTTGTTTCTGGTTTTGAAGCATGTGAAGCTGCAGACATGTGACATGAAGGTCTCACATTTACCAAACATTACTGTTAAAGACTGTAAAGCTGATGTTTTGCCCCGAAAGTGGGTTAAATTGTGCAACATCGTGGTGGAACCACAGGTGTAGAGCTGCTGAAGCCACCAGAACGACAATTTCCAAACATCTATCACACATCAAGCAACACCCAAGAAAACATTCCACCTTAAAAGATGCTAGTTGAGGGGCGAAATAATATCTTACACAGCAGCACGCAACAAAGCCAGAAAATTAGAGCAGGAACAACTCATAGATTCAATGCTTGACTTAGATCGTAGACACTCCACATCACCCTCCCCTGAACTATATAAAGAAAGACTGGCCTTACAAATGCAATATAACCTAATATCAACACAGGAAACGGAACGACATCTGCTCAGGTCTCGAGGTTTTATATACGAGCATGGTGAAAAGGCAGGCCGTCTTTTGGCCCACCAGCTTAAATGTAGATTGGCGGCCCGGCTCATACCACAGATTCAGAAGTCTCCAAAGTGGCAAGGCTCCCGGACCAGACAGCTACCCAGTCGAATTTTACAAAAGATTTTCATCCAAATTAGCCCCTCTGTTACTTGAAATGTTTAATCATTCACTGGATCAGGGAGCCTTGCCACAGACCCTCACAGAAGCTAATATTACACTTCTGTTAAAACCTGGGAAGAATGCAGTTGATTGTGGCTCTTATAGGCCCATATCACTTCTAAATGGCGATGTTAAGATACTAGCCAAGCTTCTTGCTATTAGGTTGGATAATGTTATGATGGACATAATTTCGCCAGATCAGACAGGCTTTATCAGGGGTCGCCACTCCTTTTCTAATATACGAAGGCTCCTCAGTGTCGTTCACTCTCCCGCATCCTTGGAGATTCCCGAGGTGGTGGTCTCCCTGGATGCGGAAAAAGCGTTTGATCGGGTCGAGTGGCCCTATTTATTTGCGGTACTGGGAAAATTTGGATTTGGGCCCAAACTTATAGCTTGGATACGGCTGTTGTATGCATCACCTAAAGCAAGTGTAATCACTAATAAATTGCGTTCTAAGTCCTTCTCACTGTCCAGGGGTACCCGGCAGGGCTGTCCTCTTAGTCCACTTCTCTTCGCTTTAGCTATCGAGCCTCTCTCCACTATGCTGAACACCCCACAACGCTTTAAGGGAATCTACAGAAAACAGTTAGAACAGAGAGTATCCTTATATGCAGATGACTTATGCTTTACATCTCAGACCCAGTGTCATCTGCCCCTGACATTGTGAACATGTTACTCATTTTTGGCAGGTTTTCAGGATATAATTTGAACTTTTTAAAGAGTGAGTGTTTTCCAATCAATAACTTAGCCCTCCAAATTGCAGAAACAGAGTTGCCCTTCCCTCTCTCTAGAATATTTGGAATTCAATGTTACCCGTTTCGTTCTCTGTTTGTATACAAAAATTTTACTCCCCTGATTAATAATCTGACTGAATCTGAAAAAATGTGACCTTCAGAAGTGGAGTGTTCTAAACCTAACCCTAGCAGGAAAAATAGCATGTATTAAAATGAACATATTGCCAAGGCTTTTATACCTCTTTCAGAGTATTCCAGTCTTCCTTCCAAAGTCATTTTTCAGACTGGTTGATAAACTGTTGTCTTCATTTTTATGGGGTAACAAGCATCCCAGGATTCGTAAGGAATTCCTTCAAAGACATAAGTCAGAGGGGGGTGTGGCTCTGCCCAATCTGATGTATTATTATTGGGCAGCAAACCTACAAAAAATAGTTTATTGGATTCACAGACCAGATGCTGATTGGTGCCAAACAGAAATTAATGCCTGTATATCATCATCACTCCCTGCATTAGTTACGTCAAAGCTCCCCCTCTCTCCCAAACAATACTCCTCATGTCCGATTGTAATCTCCACCTTAAAAATTTGGGCACAATTCCGACAAAACTTCAATCTGACAGACTTCTCTCTTTATAGTCCCATCTGCAATAATCATGTCTTTACCCCAGCCAAATTAGATCATGTCTTTGTCCAGTGGCAGAGGGCAGGCCTAAGTAAATTCAGTGATCTCTATATAGATGGTACTTTTGCCACATTTGATGCTCTCTCCACCAAGTTTAATTTACAGCGCTCTAGTCTTTTCCGCTATCTCCAAATTCGCCGGTTTGTTCGTACCATCAGCCCATGTTTTCCTAATTTACCTCCAAAAAAAGGAATAGATATCATTCTGCAAATTCCCATGCGCCGCAGAGGTCTCATCTCACAAATATATAATAGTATCAAATCAT
Source organism: Seriola dumerili (assembly GCF_002260705.1). Taxonomy (NCBI): domain Eukaryota; kingdom Metazoa; phylum Chordata; class Actinopteri; order Carangiformes; family Carangidae; genus Seriola; species Seriola dumerili. The sequence continues at coordinate 4,987,382 of NW_019174305.1, read as the reverse complement.
TCAATAAAGTGATGATAGATAGGATCAGAGCAGACTGGGTAGAAGAACTGGGAATAAATATCTCTGATGCAACCTGGGATGATGCTTTATATACAGTAAATGGGTCAACCTCATGTGCTCGCCTTGGCTTGATTCAATTCAAGGTGCTCCATCGAATCCATTATAGCAAAGCCAGACTCTCTAGGATCTATTCTAATGTCAGCGAAACATGTGAACGTTGTCATGTAGCTAAAGCTGATTTGGCCCATGTGTTCTGGTCCTGTAATAAACTGTATAATTTCTGGACCACGAAATTTCAAACTTTATCTGAAGCTTTTGGCAGAGATATCCAACCTAGTGCTGAAATGGCTATATTTGGAGTCCCAGGGGAGGGTTCATCTATGACAAATAAAATTAAAAACGTGCTTGCTTTTTCAACTCTCCTGGCTCGGAGGAGAATCCTGTTGGAGTTGAAATCAGCACATCCACCCAAATCCTCCTCCTGGATGAAAGACCTGATTTTATTCCTAAAGTGCTGATTACACACATCAAAAGCTCTTAACAGGTTTTTGGGGTGTACTACTACATATGTGAAAAGTTGTATAAAGTCTTTTGTGACTCCAGAGGGAGAAGTCTAATGATTGTCTCATGTGACATCACTTGAGGTCATGTCAGTTGGAGCAGTTTAGCTCACCAGACCTCTAACTCGCTCTTCATTCCTCTTAGAGGCTACATTAGCTGCTACTAGCATAGCACACTGAATCGCAAAAGTTTAATGAAAAGCAAATAAGAAAACTTTTAGCCGGTAATGTAGGCAGTAGGCTTTGACAAGGAAAGAGAATGGATCTGGATTTTGATGTAAAAGAACAGACATATTTATGTTAGATCCAGATGATAAACTCTGTGAAATTGTTTGGAATTGGCAGAAGTGCCATTCTAGTTGAACTTAAAACAAAAAAACATGCAGTGTCTTGTATTGACTGGGGAACATTTCAATGCTCTGTCTCACAGTGTGCCATGCAGAGCTGAATGCCATTATGAACAAGAACAGTGCTGATGTGAAAGGCTGCACCATGTATGTGGCTTTGTTCCCCTGCAACGAGTGCGCCAAGCTCATCATCCAGGCAGGTGGGTGTTGAACACACACACACACACACACACACACACACACACACACACACACACACACACACACACACACACACACACACACACACACTCATGATGAAGCCTTAAAACATAATGTAAATATTAATTAATATAATAATTTATAGAAGTGAGTGCATGTCACTTATAAATTTATATATAAATGTAATAAAAACACACACACACACTAAATATTGGTAAACCAATACTGATTTTTGAAGGTTGACAAAGATGTTTTATATGAATATAAACTGTATTAAATTTTAACTGCTTAATGAAAATATTTTTTGCACTGCACTGGCACTCTGACTGCTGTTATTCAGTACCAGCCTCCACGTACACAAGATGGCAGATGCTGGCGCATTTTGGCTGCCGCACCGTCCCTGATCCTAATTTCTGCCTTTGACGCTCTAACCTGGCCGGTAAAGTTGCTGTGAGTCTGTGGCTACATGCTATCTACCTGCCGTCTTTATATACTTCCCGTCCCCAAACTCTATCCCATCTCTCTGGTCCACCCCATCTTCCTCATTATGTCATCACATCAAACCACACGTGAATCTGTCCAATCTCTGTCCCCTCCCTCGGTCTTCACAATTTAACACAAAGCAATGTCACCTGAAACTGACTTTGCTTAACGATCGCTCACTCAACAATAAAAGCCTCATCGTGAATGAATTTATAACAGACAGTAACCTGGATGTCCTCTGCTTCAGTGAAACCTGGCACAAACCACTGGTCTGCTCCACTGGTCTTACACAACATACATCAACTCTCCAGCCTCAACCTCAACATCTTTGACCACCTGGCAATCACTATGGACATTGACATTCCTATCTCCATCCCAAAAGATAAATGCAAGATCTCCTTCAGAAATCTCAAATCTATCTCCCCCTCAGCTCTTTCTGCTTCTCTTGAAAGTAAAATGATAACCCCTCTGGTCTTGTGAACTACTACAACACTCTCTTCCTGTCTTGATCAGCTGGCTCCCATCAAAACCAATTGGGTCTCATTCACACACTCAGCTCCTGAACTCTGCCAAATAAAATCCTGTAAGCACCAGCTTGAAAGACTTTACAGGAAAACTGGTTTAACAGTGCATCTCCAAGCCTACACAGACTACCTCCTACAATACAAAGACACTCACACTCCTGCCCAGTTGGCCTACTACTCACACCTCATACCCTCTGGTTCCACCATCCACAAGGTTCTCTTTTCTACAATAAACAAACTTCTGAAACCCAGTGACAACACCTTCAACTCCCTCACTGTCAACAAGTTCAATTCTTTCCTTTCCAAACCAAAATTGAAGCCAAATTTACGGCCATTTTCCAATCTCCCCTTTCTGTAAAAAATACTGGAATGAGTTGTTGCGTCTGAGCTCAAAGCCCACCTCACCTCCAATGATATGTTCGAACCACTTCAGTCCAGCTTTTGATCACAACATAGCACAGAAACAGCCCTCCTCAAAGTCATCAACGACCTCCTCGCCTCAGATTCTGGTCACCTCAACATTCTCATCCTCTTGAACCCCACTGCAGCTTTTGACACTGGCAACCACACCATTCTTTTCTTTCGCCTTGAATCCTCCCTCACCATCACTGGTTCAGCCCTCTCCTGGCTAAGGTCATATCTCACAAACGGACAACAGTTCATCAACATCAACAGCTGCACTTCCTCTGTCACTCTTCTGTCCCAAGGCGTCCCCCAGGGTTCAGTGCATGGTCCTCTCCTGTTCATCGTCTACATGCTCCCCCTTGGTAACATCCTACGCCATCATGGTCTCCACTTCCACTGCTACGCCGATGACGTCCAGCTCTACATCTCCACAAAATCCATCACGACTGCAATTCATTCCACTCTGACCAACTGGCTCACTGAAATAAAGTCATGGATGGAAACCAACTTCCTCAAACTAAAATAAATCAGACATGGTCATAACCACCCATAACTTCTGCCTCACTATCGACAACTCTACTCTCTCTTCCTCCCCACACAGCCCAACCTTGGAGCTATCTTGGCCAGCAACCTCTCCTTTGAACACCATGTCAATCAAATCACCAGAACTGCCTCTTTGCACCTAAAAAACATAGCTCGTCTATGCCCATCACTTTCCTTCTCTGCTGTTCAAACTTTGATCTATGCCTTCATCACATGCTGAATAGACAACTGCAACAGCATTCTCCATGGCTCATCATCCAAAGTCCTAAATAAACTTCAGTATATCCAGAACTCTGCTGCTCGCCTGCTCACCTGCTCACCTACTCCTCACCTGCTCCCATGACCACATCACCCCTGTCCTCCAGAAACTTCACTGGCTCCCTGTCCCACAATGAATCCAATTCAAAGTTGTTCTTACTCACAAAACCCTCCATAACCAGGCCCCCTCCTACCTCACTGACCTGCTCCGCCACCAGACCCCCTCCTGCACCCTCTGCTCATTTAATGCCAACCTCCAGTCTCCACCATTCAGGACCAAGCACCGGACCTGGGGCGTCAGAGCCTTTTCCATAGATGCCCCCTCCCTCTGGAACTCTCTCCCCAAACACATCAGAGACTGTACCTTGAAAAGCATTACATAAGTGAAATATATTGTTATTATTATTAATATTATTGTTGTTTTTTTTTTTTTTAGAATTTGGCTGCAACATAACAAAATGTGACAAAGTGAAGGTGTTCATACTTTCTGAATGCACCGCATGTATTTATTATGCATCAATGTTATCATGTAGATTATTGTCCCAGCTGTTCTCTTGTTGAGGCAGGACTGCACTCAGTACAGCGCACGCACACACACACACACACACACACACACACACACTGAACAGCAGAGCAGAGAGGCTGCGCTGGACACAGGTGAAGTAAAGATAACTGAAGATTACTGGAGTTGATAACTATTACTGAACTTTACTGTAAGTTCAACAAGCATTAAACAGAAAAGAGATATTTTCATGTATTTTTTCAGCTGTCTATTGCACAACAACATCACGCCGGTTAAGAAAATAGGACCGACAACCAGTCCATGAGAAATCTGTCTTTCCAAAACCGGTCCATGGTGCAAAAAAGGTTGGGGACCACTCTCATAGTTGCTGTGTAAACAATTAATAAAGAAAAAGAATCATTTTATTGTCCAAGTATGATTTACACACAAAAGTTGACCTCTCTATTTCATACACACACACACACACACACACACACACACACACACACACACACACACACACACACACACATATATACACTGCTCAAAAACATAAAGGGAACACTTAATGATCACAGTAGAACACCAGGTCAGTTAAACTTCAGGGATATCAATCTGTCCATTTAGGAAGAACAAGTGATTGTGAATCAGTTTCACCTGCTTTGGTGCAAGTGAAAGTGACAACAAGTGAAAAAAGCAAGACAACCCTCTAAAAGGGAATGGTTCTACATGTGGTGTCCACAGACAGTGGCTCTCTCCTGGTCCTTCCTGACTGATTCTTCTCTAGTTCTAGTTCTCTAGTCCTTGTCACTACTGGTAGCATGAGGCGGTACCTGCAGCCCAGTCAGGTTGCACAATTAGTCCAGTTCCTCCATGATGGCACATCCATACATGAGGTCGCAAGGTTTGCTGTGTCTCCCAGCACAGTCTCAAGAGCATGGAGGAGATACCAGGAGACCGGCTGTTACAGGAGGAGAGCTGGACAGGGCCGAAGAAGGGCATCGGGATGAAATCCTCAGAGTGATTGTCAGACCTGACGCTGGTGCAGTGGGCCCTGGGTTCCTCCTGCTGCAGGACAATGCCCGGCCTCCTGTGGCCAGAGTCTGTAGGCAGTTCCTAAATCCAGTTGAGCACCTATGGGAAGTTATGTATGGGTGCATCTGATGCCGCCAAGTACCGCCACAGACTGTCCGGGAGCTCACTGATGCCCTGATCCAGGTCTGGGATGAGATCCTCCAGGACACCATCCACTGACTCATCAGCAGCATGTCCAGATGTTGTCAGGAGTGTATACAGGCATGCAGGGGCCACTACTGAGTCACTTTATGAGTTGCCTTAATGAAACTGACGCAAGTTGGATCAACCTGTGATTTCCATTTTTTCACTTTGATTTTGGGTGTGATTGTGAATCCAGCCCTCAGTGGGTTGATGATTTTGGTTTCCATTGACCGTTGTTACGTCATTTTGTTCTCAACAAATTATACAATGTCCATCAGAAAAGATTTTCAACTTGAATAATTTCTTCATCAAGATCCAATGTGTGATATATTTTTTTGAGCAGTGTATTTAAATTTGGAGGTTTTGGTTGGCCTTAAGTGAAATATCTTCCTCTGAATAAAACATGGGGATGGATTAAGGGGCAGATGTAGCCATACAGGATACTCTTCATACTGTCCTCTCCCATCCCACTGATCGTGTGCTTCTCCAGGTAAGAAGCAGGTCTCTGCTAAGAAGACTAATAACTGTCTTTATTTTTCACTCTTGCCTTCTGTGTCCCTTTGTTATCCCTCTGTCTATCCAGGTTTTAAGGAAGTGGTCTATCTTTCTGACAAGTACCATGACAAACCGGAGATGAAGGCCTCCAGAAAGCTGCTCAGCCTGGCAGGCGTAAAAGAGAGGTGAGTAGCAGCTTTTCTCTGGTACACAAAAGGACGATTTCACATGGATTTTCAGGCACTGTTGTTTTTTGATGGTGTCGTAATTAACCTCTTTTGTTGCAGCTGGGAGCTGAGCTGTCTCAGCTTACTCAGCTTTTTCCCCTGACATCAAAGGTCAGGTTTTTTTTTTTATGTAATTTTTTCGGCTTTTTAGGCCTTTATTAGAGTAGCAGTGAGAGAGAGAGACAGGAAGGTTGGGGGTGAGAGACAGGGGAGGACATGCAGCAAAGGGCCTGGATTTGAACGCAGGCAACTGCAGTAAGGACTGAGTCCTAATGGTACGCGCTCTACCAGGTGAGCCACCAGGCGCCCCAGGTCTGGCCTCTTGGGTCGAAGCTCAAGCTTATGCTTAAGGTGTTCCACTTCCACTTGCAGGGCGTTTGCCATTGTCAGCCACCGTAATTTCTGCTGGGAGATGGGTCAAGCGTGAAAAATAGGTGAGACGTCAAATCTCTAGATCATGTGACGGAGCCATGAGGTGTGAGACGCTTGCAGCTTGAAGAGTAGCTACACCATGGCTAATAATTGTGCTTGTGCTGCTCTCTGCTCTCACTTCACAGTACACCATTGCTGATGCACAGTTGGGCGTGGTCAGCTGTGATGATGGGCGTGGTCAGACATACAGAGGTCGTTGCCACAATGCTTTTCAGGCTCTGCCCTGGCTGTGTGAATAGATCAGCTGAAGAAAACATTTAGACAATATCAATATATTATTGTCTTTTTTTCTTATCATCTAATTCTTCAACACTCAGTAATCAGTTTACACATGGACCCATTGGCGCTATGGTTAATCCATGGGTCGAAGGGTCGGGTCATAAAAATGAACACTGATTAATAGTTGATGGGTCATGAAAAAAAAAAAAATTACATCCTCTATCCTGGGGACCCAAATGTAGTGCAGTGGGCTCATAATTTTGTGCTATTTGGACACATGACACATTCAGTATTAATAAACTAACAACTACAGATGATAATGGCAAAGTAAAGAAACATGGGATTCTGGGACAGTTCCTGGAAGGAGTCACAGAGAGAGAAGCGACTACATGTTGGGCTAAGTGATGGTTTATGGTTTTCACACACACACACACACACACACACACACACACACACACACACACACACACACAGTTTTTTCTGTTGACAACTATCAGGGGACAGATGAAAGTATCACTTGAAAAGACAATGAAAAGGTGACTTTGGTGCCTCATGTTTTTATTTGGTGTTTCCTGTGTGTCCTCATACCTGTGCGTTCCCGACTTATGTGTGTGTTGTTTTTTCCTCTGTGTCTTTGCAGGCAGTTCAAGCCCAGGAAGATTGAGATTGTCATTCCATTAAATGAATGAATGCTGAACAGCGCAGAACGAAGCGGGGAGGCAGAGGAAGACTGACGAGATTGAATGCCTCATTTTCTGTATGTCTTCTTGCCCCCTGCTTTGTCCAAAGGGAAACTCAAGGATACCTCGACTATGGGGTCTTTTGATATTTTGATTTAACGGGATATTCAAGATAGTTTAATCTGAGGCTTCACCCTTTTTGGCTGACTGCAGTGGAAGGTCTTTCCATGCTGCTTTCAAAGTTTTTATTTTTTTCTGTCTTTTAAAATTTCCTTTGGGTTTAGGAATACACAAGAACCTTGAACACTCTGTGTTGAGCGTTTGATTTTAAACTCTTTTGTGTTGTCAATCAGATCTTCTCATGGCTGTCTGCACAGGGGAAAACCTGAAATCAGTTTTTTCTCCTTCAAACCAGGTTCCACATTAATACAGAAGTGTCTTGATATTCAGTTCATTTGACCTTCCACATTCACAGTGGATGCTGCCCAATAAATCAGTCTTGTTCTGTTGACACCTGAGAGCTGCTGTGTTACTGTCGGCCTCGTAGCATCTGGGTGAACAGTTGGGCTTTCAGGGGCACAGACTGTGTGTACGCTAATATGTTACAAGTAGTTTATAAAGAATGTTGAGACCTGATAATCCAATCTTGGTACAAATTTCACTTTTAGAGTGAATTTCTTTATAATGCTGATTGGTTATTGAAACAATTGTGTTCTGAAAGTGTTGCTGCTTCAGTTGGTGAGACAAAGTTTCTGTGATTGGAATGGGTTATTGTGTAAAATGTCTTAATATTATCAATTGTAGTTACAACTATTGGTGACACGATGCACTGCAGGGTTTCAGAAAAGGTGTTAGGCCAAGGGGGTCGCCCCGAATTCCCCAACCTAGGCTCAGAGGGCTGCCAGGCTCAGAATACACTGGTTTGATTGTAATGTATTCAGGGATGCCTGACTGCAATATGTGATGGGTCGAAAGCAAGAATGTTTAAATCCAGAGCCAGCAGATTCTCTTTTAATTATCACTGGTAACACTTCTTATTTTAGATTTCTTTCATGGTGCCAAAAGGCTCTTAAAAACATCTTTCTTTATTGTATCTGTGGATGATTAGACCACATGCTGTTTCTTTTTGCTGTCATACTGTCTAATACGTTGTTGAAGACAAGCATATAAAACCTAATCATTTGTTCCTAACATATTCAGAGTTTTCCCATCAATATATACTCAATAAACCACAATGACAAAGTGAAAATGTGTTTTTTTGAAATTTTTCATAGTAAGATAAAAATCAAAAAATGAAATGTCTCATTCACAAAAGAATTCGGAGTTAATTCAGTACTTTGTAGAAGCAGCAGCAGTTACAGCATCCAGTCTTCTTGGGTCTGTCTCTGTAACCTTTGTACACCTGGATTTGGGCAGTTTATCTCATTCTCCCTGATCCTCTCAAAGTCAGTCAGATTACACCTGTGAACAGCCATCATCTGTCTCTCCACAGATGCTCTAAGAGGTTTAAGTCGGGCCTTGGCTGGCCCACTCGTACTTGTGTCGTTTCTTATCAGTTTTTTAATGTGTTCCCCTGACTGCAATTCAAGTTTCCCACTTGGGATAATAAAATGAATCTGAATCTGAAATCTGAAAATCTGAGACATAAAGTGTGATCCATGAGGTCGAGCTGGAGTGACACATTAATGAACACAGCGAACACAGCGTTACACTTCCAATTTCTTCAATCAGGAACAAGTTATAAATCACCTTATTCATTCTATACTCAATTTAGTCTTTATTCCACGTGTGAGGAAGTAGCTCCCTGTGACTATTTTAGAGGGAAAAACTCATCTTGAGATAAAGTTGTTTGTAAAGTTTTTTTTTTTACTTAATTTATATTTGTAATAGAACCTGCTTTGTAGTTAAACTCTTCGAACTTATGTCATGTTTATTGTGTTTCTCATGTTAGTTGTCAGTACTAATGTTTTAGCTGTTAGCTGTAAATTAAGCTACTTCATGGCTACAAGAGTCTGGGTTAGTTGTAACAACAATACACACACACGCACGCACACACACACACACACACAGAGGAGGGGCCGTCAGGGACATTATCTAGAATTACCATGCATATACACATGTGAAACCATACTCATTCGCATACTATACTGAAAACCTCACACACAACAAGTGAAAAGTTTTTACACACACAACTGAAAATGCTTGCACACATACTAGTAAAATGCTCTCATATACACAGCTGATACTCCCTTATAATATTGTGATCAAGCGTTTTTTGAAGTACAATGAGAGAAGTGACCTGGTCAGTTTACTTTGCGGACAACCAATTTGTAATTTGAAATGAGAATATAAAAATAGGGAAAGAAAAACGGTAAACCACCCGTTTACTGTTTTTCATTTTGATAATAAATAACGGAGCATATATTGCAGTGTCTTGCAGTGAATGCACTTCGGCTTCATCCATACACTGTCGCAGCTTTTGCTGTTTTCTACCAGGCAATACCCTAAAAACTTTACCCTAGCAACTGCTTCCCAACGTCTTCACAGGATTTTTCTTCTTCTGACTGTGCTGCACAAGAAGTCTGTCACATCAAACAAGAGGGGCAATAACTAAGATAAGTATTCAGCACAGTTCTCTCTCATGTCGGTTCTTGTTCATTATTATAAAAAAAAAAGATTGACGGCAATGTTAGATAAATGAAACAATATACAATAAGCTTTTGTACTAGGCCTACATAAACTACATTACATGCTACATTTATGATAATCAGTTGCATGCTAATAGTCAGTGGAAACGCGTTTGCTTACAGCATGCCAAATGTCAGAAAGAGGAAGACAGACAGGGGAGACCCACTTCCTTTGCTGGAGAGGGCTTCAGATGAAAGACAGGCCAAATCAGTCAGGGGAGTGGCCAAATCATATGACATTTGCCATGTGATCCTGTACCGTTTTCACAAGAAGAGGCAGAGGCTGGAGTGCCAGGATCCAATTTGATCCCCAGAGTAGGGTACTGGACCCTCAAGACTTTTTGGTCTTCCTCAAGCACTTCCAGACTAACACCAAGTCCTCACTGGAGTCAAAAGTGCTGCTAATTCTGGACAGTCATTCCTCCCACCTTTCTGTGGAGGGGACTGATTTTTGCAGGAGCCATGGGATCATCCTCCTCTCATTCCCCCCACACTGTTCCCATAAGCTGCAGCCCTTAGATCGCAGCGTATATGGGCCACTGAAGAGGCTCGTCAACAACTGCTGTGACAGCTGGATGAAAACTCATACAGGAGTCACAATGACCATTTATGATTTGCTGAGCATTGTGAAAAGTGCCCTTCCCCTGGCTGCAACGCTATCAAATATCCAGGCAGGGTGCATGCACTGGAATTTGGCCTTTTTAAAAAGAGATATTTTCAGTGACAGTGCTTTTGCACCATCCCTAGACACAGACTGCCCACTGCCAGTGACACCAGAGTTTCCATCTTCCACTGCAGCTGCAATGAATGCAGTTGCATGGACTACAGGTCCAACACCCACTGTGGCAACTGTGGCATCCTACATGCCACTTTCCTCTGCCGTGGTCTGACCGATCACACGGCGGCAGTATGTCAGGTACACGTTAATCAGCAGTCATTAATGACCCACACCTTACTAATTCAAAAACTCTTCACAGACAGACATTATAGACAGAACAAATTAATATTGACTTGTTGAATTACATGAAGATGTAGAGTAGTATTTCTGCATGTGAACAACTAAAGACGCTACACATGATACAACTTTCTATTCACGTTCTGTGGCCTTATATCAAAGCCTAAAGAACCTAAGACTCTGATGCCATCTACATTCAACAGTGTTTCTGGTCAATATAGATTTTATTGATTTTTGGATGGACCACGACCGCAGGACCAGACCTTTAATCTAATGTCCCTGACTGACAGATGGAGGCTGTGCTCTGTGAGCGGTCAGTGTACAGTAAATACAGTTGAAATCACAGCTCAGTCTTTGATTTAGGTGTTTGGTGATTTTGTCAGATACGGTGCAGGTTTACACCTGGTCTTGTTGTTTAAATAAATGAAGGAGGAATTAAATGACTTCTTATTAATCTCTGCAGATTTCACTTTATGGTAAACCCTATGATTTATAATTTTACATGTACCAATTAATGCTGCTCAGTATGCATGCTTATTTATTAAAGCAGTAATTGGTCATTTTTTGATCCAGTTTAAAGTGGCTGCATGTGACCAAATCAAAATGTTTTTGGAATTAATGTTTTTCATATTAATTGTTTTAAAAGGGGGAACGCCACTGATTTCACATCATTTGACTACAGGTTTTACACTGAGAAAAAGCTGAGTCGCCAGAGGAAGCAGTACAAAATCTCTCTGCCTGGAGTGATGTCACTTGTATCAGTAACAGAAGTGAGCTCACCAGACCTCAGCAGTCTGCTCCTCATCTTTGCTTGAGGCTACAGTATAACACACCCAACCCCCCATTTTCCACCATCTGTCAGAGGTCAAGTTGCATTGTGGGTAATGTAAGTGCCTGGTTTCGACAAGGAAGAACTAAAAGACGATATTCTCTGGTTCTGGAGTCAAACAATCACTGGAGAATTAACAACACAAGAAAAGAGTCCATGTTTTATATAAGAGAAATACTTTTAATTTGAAGGTTTGTCACAGGCATAATCGTAAACAAGATATTTAAAAATGCAGATTTCATATTTATCCTCATTCAGACTGTGCACCTCTCATGCGTTCTGTGTTGCTGTCATTCACATACGTGCGTGCGCACACACACACACCAGAGACTACACACACAAAACAAACAAGTGACTAGAGATTCTGCTGGATTAAAATGACCCACCATAGATTCTTCATAGATTCTCTCTCTCTCTCTCTCTCTCACACACACACACACACACACACACACACACACACACACACACACACACACACACACACACACACACACACACACACAAAGACAAAGGTCTGCATCAAGTGGGGAGAGGGCTGTGTTCATGTCTGTAGTATCTTCTACCTGGACAAAGCAGTGATCCTGAGAAACACAAAGAATAAACCGTTTATTTTCACAGTTGGTGCAGCGAGCGTAAGTGAACAATGAGAGACCTCATTGATCACATGACCTCTGTTTAAACACATCACAGGTAGATACCGTTTAAAAAACCAAGACGTTTTACTTTGTGTGCGTGTATGTAACTCACTGCAGCTTGTTCTGTAGCAGCTCCAGCCTCTGTCGGTCGACGTAGCGTGAGAAGAGGGAGAGCAGGTTGGAGGGGGTGAAGAGAGGAGGAGAGAGGGAGGAGGGGGGGATGCTGAGCAACTCCCTTGTCACTGAAAACACCAACTCAGTCCTGGACAGGGAGAGAGGTTGCGTGTGTGTTAATGGGGATGATGGGAACCATTGTGTCATGATGACATCACCAACATATGCACCGCTCACCATCGATTGTCGTCCATGAGTTGACAGTTGGAGTCTGAGCTTTGCATCCTCTCTCCTTCACTCAGGATCAGATACAGCAGAGTAACACCACACTGCACAGGAGCAGAACCATGAATCAAACAATGAATCAATTGTTAAAATGGGTGTGAATTGTTTTTCTGTCAATCAACTAATCGATTTATTTACTATCATTTGAGCTCTTATGGAGTTGGTTGAAAGTGTAGAAGAGCGACAGCCTCGTCATCAGACACCATGAAGAACAAGTACAGATTTTATAAGTCTGACCAGAGGGTCGCCTTTCTGCTCTCAGGTGAATGAGTTACTGTGTGTGTACCTTGTTGTGCAGCACTGTGGCCAGTTGGCCCTCACTGCCCTGAAGCTCCTGTAGCAGATCTGTGAGGGCAGAGCTCGACAATGATTGGATCACAGCAGAAACCGGCTCCACTAACCAGCACAGCACCTGGACATGTTTATATTCACAGTCAGTCTTTTGTATTACATGTTAGATGACACAACACATCCACCCAGAACTGTTTACTGAGCAACACTGTCCCTAAAACCTACTGTCGCTCCCTGTTTGTAACAAAAAAAATAATGTTGGATCAGATCTGATCCAATTTTGGAATTTGGAATTCATCATCATGTCATCATAGGACAAATAACTACACAGCTCCGGCTGTGAATCATCAGTGAGTTTATTCTGTCACATACTGTCTTTTTTCTTGTCATGCAAACATTAGGGTTTGTTCCTTTCATGCTTGTTCGTTCACCGATCTTCTTCCATCTTATTATTCCTCGCGTTTTATGGCCATTGTTTGCTATTTTTTACGCTTCCGGGTGTCCCCTGATAACCATGGCAACCCCGTGTTTAATGTCACAACGCTATGAACTTTGGGTAATTCCCTCAGGCAAAGTCTGCAGAAATGGGGACTTATGGAAAGTGTGCATTAAGGGCTCAAAATGTCTGGTGGAGAGCCCTCATGCCCTCGATGGTTTGACATTGGGACAGAACTAAGCCCTCGCAGACTCACAGGGAACTCGCCTCCAAGTCTGTGAGGGCTGGACATTGGGATTGGGCCTGTCTGTGTGTCTGTGTGGTATTACCAGTCTGTACACAAGTGTCTACTGCTATCCAGTATGATCTCATCATGCAGCTAAACACAATGGACTGTAAGTCAATATTGGGATTAGCATGTAAAAGGATGAATATGTCAGGTTTTGACAATTAGCATTATAAACATTGTTTATCGTCTCAGATGAGATAATCAGTCGTATTCTTTCTCTTCATTCAAATAGGCTACCTGTACAATTTCTGTGGTTGCCATGGTTAAACAGTGACAAGTTGAAAAAACTGAACGCAGACCCCCCCGTCCTTGCCACTGCTCTTGTCCGTTAACACCATGTTAACAAGGCGACGGCATTGACCACAAAGCTGAAAACACCTTTATGATGCAGACACACACTACTCCTACATGTCTGATATTTTCATTATGAAAATGTTGTAACATCTTGAAACGGTTACCTGATCCTGCTTGTCCTTCTTGGCCAGGGCAGGAAGGTTGCGTGCAATCGCCATGACAACGGCGGTGGCCTGGGCCGAGGGCAGGAGGGGAAGGAGCCTAGATATGAGCCGCTTGCCCTTCCTCACTGACATGATCATCACACACTGCTCATCACTTACTCTTAAGAAGAGAAGAGAAAGGATTAGTGTGCAGATGGGCATATCTGCACTGACTGGATAAGAAGGTCTGCCGAGTGCAGCTCTTGTAGTTCAGGTATTCCTCCGTCTCTCCCTCCCTCCTACCTGTCATCCCACTCCTTCTCCCGCAGAGAGTTGCACAGCTGCACTGTGTTGGTTTTATGCTGCTCCAGCAGAGACTCTCGGTCTTCTTCTGGAGCCTGGACAAAACGTTTCTCAAAGTCTTGCACCTCCAGCAGTAAGCTGTACATCTGGAGGACAGGGTTGGATGGAGGGACAGAGAACAGGGTCACAGAGGTGTATTTAGGATCCGGTAGTGTATTCTGCAGTTTGACTGAACAATGCACAGCCATGCTCGTCCTACCTTCTCCACGGTGTAGAGGATCTGTCGCCTCTTATTCCAGACCTGCTTCTCTCTTTTCTCCTAGAGGCAGAGGACAGGCAGAGTGACCAAACAAAATACTTCAAGCAGCACTGATTAAAAGCAGGGGTGAAAAAGGCGACAAAGATGTGACTACTACTAACACACCGCCCCTCCCCCTCCTGCCTCTTCAAATCGCCACAGAGACAGTTCCACCACAGAAAAGGTCTGTCCGTTTGGTGCATTTAGCTGCATCTTTTGCCAACAATTCTCTTTTTTTTTTAATTCAGATTTTTTCTGCATCATCCATTTCTTTTTCACCTCTTCTTTTTTTTTGCCATTGTTTTCTGCCAAAAATACTCTGATCTTCTCTTACTACACATACTTGATGTAAAGTAAACTCCTCTGCTCAGTGCCGTTGAGGCGATCAGATTTCAACAAAATGAGGATCAGTTCAAATCGGGAGGGGCCACTCGTATCCTCCCTCAATACTGAAAGTGTTAGATTGGCCCAGTCTGATACAGACAGCCTTCCGCTGCTGCTGCTGCGCGGCACAGCCAGGCCAGTCCATTCCCCGGCTGCAGAACATACAGTAACTGTTATCAGAAGTTGAAAAATTAAAACTCTGACCACCGGCTGGTTTGGGCTGGAATGGACCGGCTGTTTGGGATTCTTCCCAAACTTTGCCAGGGAGCAAATCCAGACACCCTATGCAGCAGCAGCAGAGTTGCTTAGATGTAAACCTGCATATCAATGTGATGATACAGGGTGACCTGATGTTCTGATGTATAACGTTAGTTATGTGGATACAACTATGTGGATATAGACATTGGCTCGATTAGGGTAAGAACATCAGGCTAGCCAATCAGATCAGACAAATGGTAGGGCGAGCCATGCGTTGCTTAGACACCAACCAACCCGACCTGGCTTCCCTGTCCATGTGACCAAAGCCAACAGCTGTGGAGGGTCTCAGTGCCTCCTGCAGTGAAAACAGCCTTGTAGTGAAGAGAACGGCTTGAGGCTGGTGCTGTGAGGCAGATGTGGTAAACAATGAATCCCTCTATTGCTGGTCAAGTTTAGCCTTAGCCCCTTTGTCTAATACCAATATATATATATATATATATACACACACACACGTATATACACACACACCTTCATTCAGAAAATACTGTTGTTGAAACAGGTGTTTACAAAGACACCACTGAGCCGTCAGAAGAAACAATGAAACATGTTAACAGACCTCATCATCTGTGCGAGTCGTCACCACAGCATCAATCATCTTGCGAGGGTTGTTGACACTAGAGACCGTCAGCTTCCCTAAAGAGCCTGCAAACTGAACTGTGGGTAAAAACACAAGTAAACATTCAGCACAGGTCCCCAGTGTCATGTGTGTGATCTCATACTATGGAGAGCGGGAAACATTCAGGTGTCATTTACCTGGTCTGTAGGTGTGTTCAACCTTGGCGACCTGAGGAGTGATGAGTTTGGTGGTGTGTTCCTTCTTACTGCTGTCTGTCTCTCTCTCCTGACGTTTCTCCATCTTTTCATAGTAATTCTACACACACACAGATTATTTCCATTATTGCTTAAAATCACAATTATAATAATATATAATAATAATTCCACAGCCCCATGTGATGTCTTCATGTTAGTCCGATCAAACCGTCCTCACCCTGTGAATTTTTATGAGCGACTGTAGACTGAGAGGATACCGTGGCCTCAGATACCTCAACTTAACTTTGCTGCCACATTCAGCCAGTCATTCTTCGGGATGGGAATCACGCTTTCGCAAGAGGCAGTCAGCACAAACGTCAACGAAGGAGCCGAGCAAGTGTGGCTTAATTTCACACAAAACGACGCTTACAGTGCAACGTGCCATGTCTGTGGCACTAAGATTTCAAGCAATGGTGGAAACACCAGCAACATGCTGAAACCTTTGTCGACGCAGCAAAGGCATTAAACATCAGGAGTGCCATGTGTTTGACGCTCTACGCCGCTGGTCAACAAGTGCTTCCCGGTCTCAGCAGAGCAGTGAAGGTGGGTATTAGTGATGTGTCAGTTGTGAACGATTCGGCTCTTTCAAGTAAACGACAGTAGCTAGCTCCTGTTGAGAGCCGTGGTTTTTTTTTTGTAAATTAACACCAGGCAAAATGATAGAATGATCTTCTCTGCGCCACAGGCAGGCACTGCATGCTGACTGTGACTGGATGATTTGTTTTTTGGATATTCTATTATTTATTTTATATGGACATCACAGTAGCATTAGAATTGTGACGTACATTTAAGTACAAAAACCAGATGAACTGTGTGTGTTTAGTGTTTGTAGCGAAACACTACAACGTTCAGTATAAATAAAACCTTTAATACGCATGTAATAGTGTTTGATGTTTTTACATTTAATCTTTTCTTTTTAATCATCATGTAAAATTATGGTATTAGGGAAATTATTGACACTGTTGACCACCAGTAGACAAGCTGTCCGCTATGCTGAGGACTGAGGTAGGCCTGGCCTGTTTATTTTATATTGAGGCCTGAAAAATGCAACAGCAAGTTTATATTTTGTTCACCTGTTGGCTGTTTTTGATCATTAACTAGTCGAGAGTGGAGGAGGAGGAGGTTTTTCTTACAGCGCTCTTGGTGATGGAGGATTCAATATACATTTTCGTTATGTTTAACTGTTTATACATTAAAGAGTCTGGATAATATTTGCTATTTATTTTAAGTTATAAAATATTTTCCTGCATTGGAGATCTAGACTATTATGCCGGTTTTGCACATGTAAAAATAAACCCCTTCTTATGAAAAAGAAAATGGGTCACAGACACGCATCCACTCTAAATAGTACATTTTAATCTTGTCAGTTAACGGTTCATGGTAGGTTAACAAGCAACAGCTATCAGTCAGAAAAAAAAAAAATCAAAATGAGCAACCCAGTCAAGGTCGATGGAAACTGCTCTGTTCAGTATTCAGATTCATTTAAACCGAACAATCAGAAAGTTTGAGATCACTAAATGTTGTCTTTTTATACTTAACTGCACAACAGCTTCAAACCTCACTGGGCTGAGACCTGCCTATGGTATCAGTAAAATCTTATCAATTTCCAACCCCAATCAAAAGTGATTAAGGTCAATGACAACCAACCGGGTAACCACAACAAATACCAACCTGATAGTAGTAGTCATCCAGGTAAGGGTCAGTACTTTGCAGCTGCATCATCTGGATCTTGGTGACCCACTCCTTCTCTTTCTGAGTCATCAGATTACTATATGGGTCTCTGCTGCGCCGGTCCCCTCCAGTCCGGCCTCGGTCCCTACAGGGAGGAAAAGAGATGAGGATGTAATGGTCTCTGTGGTCTTCTGGTGGAGAGACGGTCTTCTACCTTACAGTCTTCTGTTGTATGTGATGTTTATAAATATGGACGACCTTAAAGCTCCATATTTTCCTCTTATCAAGTGTTTTATCTGAAGTGATCTGAAGTGTTGATCCATAAGAAGATATAATTCTCTCTCAGGTTTCTCTCATTCACATTCCTGCGTGACACCTGCAGCTCTATTACTGTTCATATGTGCGCACACACACACACATACTTACCCTCCTCGGCTCTGCATGCGCTGGGTGAGCATGCGACGGTGCTGAGGGTGGAGGTGGGTGGTGTTGTGCCGGATGGGTGGCGTGTGGTTGGGGGGGCCATGAGGAGGCAGTGGCCCCATACGGTGACCGTGTGGAGGAGGCGGGCCCCCAAAGAATGGCCTGAAACCTCCACCACCTGGTAACAATGGAGGTGCTGGTCCACCGCGGGCAAACCCTGCCACCTGGAGAGAGACAGATGAGGACTGAGTGAAGTGTCCAGGTACTGAGGCTGCTGTGTCAGGAAGACAACTGTCAGCCATCTCATCATCACACTGACGCTTCGCCTCTCCACTAGTATCAAATAATGTCACTAGGTTCTGTGTGCAGGCTTTCATCCAATGATCATCTTAGTTGAAGAACATTCAAACCCATGAAATGTCTCTCTGTAACTGCCACTACCTCTCCTGCACACCACCACCACCAATAGTATCAAGGCCCCCTCATCTCAGATCTCAGACTCCCAGTTTAAAAAGACTGTGTGTAGGTGTGTGTGGTAACAACCTGAGAGTTGAGCAGCTGGGCTCGTTGAATCTGGGACAGAACTGGACCAACTGCAGGAGGGAAGGGACCACGACACAGCGGAGAGTTCTGAACATGAAGCACAAAATAACTTTACTTGTAGCTCAGAATAACCTTGATTAAAGAACATGGAACTTGGTTCACAGCTTTATCTGACCAAAGTACTTTAGGTAAACGCCTACGTAAATATATAAAATGCTATATGTTTGCATTTTATATTATGACTATATCATATACAAAAATAAATAAGTAAAACAAATGTATAAAATAAGAGAAAAAAAAACAAAACAAGAAAACATACTGTATACAGTAACATAGCATACTAAATACTGTATACAGAAACATAATAAATATACTAAACATACAGTAAACAGAAACATAGCATACTAAATACTGTATACAGAAAAAAAAACAAAACAAAAAAAACAAGAAACAACCAGGAGCTAACTAATAATTATGACAACAGATTTGAAGGTTAGTGAGAGAAACAGAATAAAATGTCTTTAGCAGAGATTTAAAAACAGAGATGGAGGGAGCTCATCTGATATGAAACTGGTTCCATAATGTTTGAGAAGGAACTGCAGAGGATCTGTCACCTTTTAGTTTCAGTCGGGACATAACGAGAGATAAGCTTTCAGATGTAAGAGATTGAGGAGCTGAGAGACATCTGTGATGCGAGGTGAGCCTGACCATTAACATTCTTAAAAGTAATCAGGTCTCAGGCTAAGACCAGTCAACATCCTTACAGCTGCAGGTGAGATAATGAAGACTGGAGAAGTCTGAACACAAAGAACTCGAAAGGTCCAGTGGAGTTGAGACGTTCTCCATCTCATGAAAGAAAGAATCAGCTTAGGTCTAGCAACTATTTTTAACAACAGAGGTGAAAAACTCACAGCTATATTGAGGAGGGTGTTGGGTGACAGACGCTCGGGGAAAGGAGGTGGGTATCTGTGCTGGACTGGGGCTCTCACATGAACTGCTGTGGGATGATGGGCCTACACACACACACACACACACACAGAGAAGAGGATGAGGTTAACACAGACAATGCTAACTATGTGCTCAGCAATATCACAACACGATGCAGAAAAGTAACTGCTACAACTAATGAGACTGCTACACACAGTGTAATGGGGCAGACTGACAACACCAACCAGATATGTTACTGTTCCACTTTAAATGTGGACATTACTGCTGTCAATGTTTGCAATGTTTAAGTCCTGTGTGTATCTGACTTTAGGTGTTTTAGTGGTAGGAGCACTATGATGTCTGAAAATCTTTGGCTTCTACAAAGACAAATATTGTAAACGTGAGATTCAGTTTCCATTCGGTCCTTAGAAATAATAACATTAAATAGAATAATAATAAAAAAAAGGAAGAATTGACAGAGGAAGAATATCAGCAGGGAAACACTGCAGAGTGACGACCACAGTGTTCTGCTACTCACCTGATGATTTAGAGCGTGGCTCATTGGCTGTTTGGGTGGGGTCCCAATGGGCACTGCCCTCACCGGAGGGGAGCCAATCACAGGGGAAGAAGAGCGTGGGGGTGGGACCCTCTCTGACAAATCCCGTCCTTCATCAATCCTACTCTGAGAGGGTAACTTAGGAAGGCCCACCTCTTTGATTATAGACATTAGTGGACTGTCCTGAAGAGGAAGAAATTGTTTTAAAAAAATCAGAAAAACATTAGTCCAGAATCAACAGCACATCGAGTCTACTGTATAAACTCTGCAGATATGTGTGTGTGATAACAGTAATGACACAATATTTCACACTGACAAAGGCTGTAATAATACACTGGCAAGAAAAAGTAAAACCTTCAGAAAATGTGAATTTATGAATCAATTTGTCCTAAAATATGATCAGATCGCAAGTAACACAACAACACTGTTGTTCTTGTTCAAACATTCACAGTGTATCAACAGTTTTAATACGTCTGTGTCACCGAGTTAAAAACCTCTCTAGGTCCAACTTCTGTTTGCATGTAGGAGGATGAGCTGCAAACATGCTGCTGGTCTTCCTGACCTTCATGTACAGATTGGGTCACCATGCAGCACAGTCTCATTAACTTGCCTCAGACTAGAGGACTCCCAGTTATCAGTCACTCCTGGTAAATTGGAACCTGGTTCTGGGAAAACTTAGATTTCATCCACGTGTTCCAGTTGTAGCACAAAAGGTTTGAGATGTTCTGAAAACATTACATTAAGAATTGTTTTGTATCAAAGTAAACCTGCTGCACCCAAGATCCACCTTTTATAATCAAATCGAACATTTTGTGCAGTGCCTTCATGTTTGAAAGTTGAAGACACAAGCCAGTTAAGTATGAGGCTCTTTCCTTTGTTGATAAACCTGCTGTGTCCCTGAGTAACTCCTAACTATTATCAGTCTCTTTAAGTTATTACTCTTTTGTTGTATATTCAATTATTTCATTTAGACAGACGATCATTCTGTTCATTTGTTATTTATTTTGCATTTATCTTTGTTAGCTTGGTGCTTGGGAGCAGGTGAACAGGAAAAATGATGATGCTGCTCCAAACATGAAAACTAGAGGCACATGGTGATGCCATGATATAAAGGAGAGCGGCTGTCGCACAGTCGTGACACAGTGAAGCTGTGAATGTCACTGTGAAGGTTAAGAAACACATCTACTAGCCAAATGTCCCACTAGGATCATTCCTGAAATGTGTTTGTAGTTATGCCCCTTGATTCTATCAGCTGATGTGCTGGTATGGCTCTGCATGTTGTTGAAGGTGAGTCCCTCACCTCCATGTGTGTGATGAGTCCGGGGGTGACGCTGACGGGCCCAAAGCCCATACTGTTCTCCCAGATACTGTGAGAGTTCATCTAAGACACAATGACAGACATTCAACTTTTTGATTTTACACAGATGAAGTTGAAATAATTATGACTGCAGTGATGTGGTTTCAGCACAGCATTTATAAAATAAAATAAAAGAAAAAGTGAGAAGTGAAAATCATGTATGAAGAAAGTAAGAAGATTAATATTTTGTCCAGGTGAAGAAGATGAAAAAAACCAGACCATTACAAGCTGTAGCTTGTAGAGCCCAGTGAAAACAGGCTCAATGTGTCAGACACAGAAAACAAATCAAACAAATATCTGAAATAAAACCACTGAATGTCAATTTACAGCCACCTGAAGTACAGGAAAAAATGATCAAATGATGAATAAATATAACTTGTTTTATGTATCTGCCCTCTCCCATAAAGAATTAAAATCACCCTTCTTGTGAGATTTTCAGATCTGCAGCCAAGTTTCAACCCAATAACTTCTAGATGTGATGAAACTATATCAATACTACACAAAATAAAAACTGGTGGAGAAATTCATTTTTGAAAATGAATGATGAAAACAAATATATTGATACTGATTTTTATAAATTTGATTAAAGTAAAACATACAGCAAGTTGTCCTTGGTGTTTCTTGGATGTTCACTACAAATTTCAACCCAATCCAACATCAACTGATGAAGTATAAACGATCAAATTTAGCTCAGAGGGCCAAACTTCAAAAATTCATGACTAAAGTCTTTGAAGCACAGCTGCAGGGAGGTCCCATGAATTTAGTAGAAGTTTTCACATGAACTGGGATGTTGTTGGTATGGAATGACCCACTGGCAGACAGAGATAATTTCAACTAACCTGGCTCATAGGCGCAGCCCCTCTGTGCAGCATGTGCTGCTGCTGCTGGTAGCTGAGCACCGATGGTGGAGGGCCAGGAGGAAGGCCTGGAGCGGAGCATCAGAACAGATTTCAGTAAAACAGGCCAATACAAAAAACTATACAGCACAGTGAACCACTGTCACAGAGGAGATGAAAACAGGCTGTGGCTAAAGCTGAGAAACTACTGTGTTTCAAACCAAAAGCCAAACAGGGTGACTAAACAGAAGATATGATTTCAGCTACAAAATGTTCAGACTGAACAAAATACCCTGTGAATTATAGGATTCACTACGTGCAGTGTTTCCCCTATATTCATTCAGCAGGGACACACCACCGCTGCTAGATTATGGGCGCTGATTAATATCAACAGGCTACTAATGATTTTCACTGGCACACTGTGTGACCACGACAACACCCAACATCCACTAGTGCATCAAATCCTCCCGGACCCTCTGTTAATTCTTCAAAGGACATCTACATAAAAGGTAACGTTAGTTTAGTGTAGCTCCTTCAGGGAATACGGCAGTGCGTAACAAGTGAGCGGCAGAAAAGTGACGGTGAAGTGGTGAATGCGAGCGGAGCAGAAGAAAAGGTTACCATTAAGTTCAAATGTACAGTATGGGCTGAAATGTGTCAGTTAATAAATGCTGCAGCTTCTCAAGAGCAGAAACCTGCTGGAGAAGTGAAGGGGGTTAGCCCTAGCAAACATCTCCCCAAGAAAGGCTAACGTTAACAGTACATTTTTTGGCTTCTATGTAACATTAGCTACATTCACAGGAAGTCACGTTAATTAGCTGCTTGTCCTTACTACATGCGTTACAGATCCTCTGTTAGTAATTACAGCAGAGCTAGTGGCTCCACAGGGTAAGGCAAGCTACTTGACTTAGCTGCAATGATATTACTACCTTACTTACTTGTCCAGTAAGTCGACATCAGGTACAAGCTTAGACTAAACTCAAATTTGTCCTGTACACATACATCTTGAAAGTTAAATTATATATTTCTATATAATCTTATATTTTCAGATGACTATTAATTACTATTAAACTGGTTGGTTAGGAGGAGAGAGGAGGATGGTGACCATGGAGGAGCTGGAGTTAGTAAAGCTAATTAGAGATGCAAAGTAGTCACTTTTTAAGCTAATGAGAAGTTTCTTTTGGATTTTAATAGCAATGTGTTTAATGTGGAGTAAATAAATGATGGTTACATGTTGCCTTTCTAAGATCTAAATTTACCAATATGGGGGCCAATGTTGTTTTTATTATTAATTTATTTTATGCTATTGTTATTTTAGCTTGGAAAAATGTATATATCAATGCAGAAGCCACAGTTAACTTTAAATTTTCAATAAATAGCACAACTAATTTTTTGTGTTGTGGTATTTCATTTTTTGATATTCATTTCTACAGATAAATGTTAAAAATGAAAATTAGGATGCAAAAGACAAACACGAATAATCCTATCTGTAATGAGTCTAAGGTTCATTCAATTACTACTTAAACAGCCCTTATCTTTAAATATTTGAGCAAAGACTGACATCATGTTGCACAAATAGAATTATAATGATTATGTCTGAGGGATAAAAAGCTTCCTACTTGAAGACAAGACTACGTCCAAACTAGTGCTGACCGATTAATCTTATTTTCATCGTCATCTCGACATGGACGTGCAAAAAACACATCGCAAAAGAAGATGAATCATAAAAAAACAATTTTATTTACATGTCATGCACGCAGGGTTTTCATGGCGCAGCGCCTGAGCCAAATGAACCTGGAAAAAACTCTAGCGCCTTTTGGTGTCCAGCTGCAGCCTCTCAACACACACAGCAGACAGCACAAGCGGCAGTGGAGACAAGTAAGGAGTGAATTTTTTTTTTTTTTTTTACCGGAGCTGACAACAACTATGGTCTAGCACTGCGAGCGTAATCACAAGCTTTGTGAGTAAAAATGCAATTAGCATCCAGCATTACACCACCTGTTCAACAACATACTAGCTACATGTAGCTACATTTTCAACTTCTCCCATCCACTGCAGTTTGTTTCACACAAACGCAGTGCGCTAACCTTAAGCTAAGAGCGAACTGTTATGAACAAGCTAAATGGAAAACTCCCTGTGTGTAGACTTCAGCTTCATTTGACACAAACTTTTGTAAACTTTTAACAGAGGAGATGACCAACAGTGACCCTTGTCTGTGTTCGTCATTCAGTTTCGCTCAGCAAAACTGTATGCACACTTCAGTATTTGTTCATTTATCACAAGTCATATCGTCATGGCAATATTAAACAGTGTCACTGCACATCGCAAATTTTCCTCGTGTGGAAAACTGTTGTGGAAACACTGGAACTACTACTTTCAATGGAAAGTTGCTGAAGCTGCTGGAAAAGTCACTGAATGTTGCCAAATGATGCAATACACAAATTAGCATATTCATGACATCATATCATCATTCCTCCTAGTGTCAGCTGGTCTCTGTCTAGTGTGAGCTGGAGTTTCAGTCTAGTGTCAGCTGGTCTCAGTCTGGTATCAGCTTGTTTCTAGTTCTGTTGTCATGACAACGGAACAAGTTTGAAACTGTGACTGAAATGTGGCCAGAGAGAGAGAGAGCAAGAGAGAGAAAGAGAGAAAGGCTAGTAATGGACGCTGGTTAATTTGGTAACTGATGTCACCAATACAAACACAAAAAGTATCGCATTCATTCTCACCTGAAGTGGAAGGTCCAGGAGGCAGCTGGTTCTGGGGATGATGGGGATGCTGGTGCGGTTGTGTGGGTTGTGGGATGGAGCAGTGCTGGGGCAGGACTCTGGGCCGGTCCAGTCCCTGAAGAGCGGACAGGCCGGATCCTGAAGAGCCCATGGATGGACAGGGCCTCTGTGTTGCTCCGACCCCTGCGATGGCCGGGTCTGCCTCCAGGATGAGTCTGGCCAGGGACTCAGCCAAGTCACCTTCCCCTCTTCGGTCCTCCACATCTGAAATTATAGTTTTACTTTTTGGATTTTTGCTCTCGCAAAAAAACAGTCTGGGAAAACTGTTTGGCCACTGATTACCCTAAGAGGTGAAAATGACCAGAACAGTAAAGAATACTGCAATCTCACAGAAAAATGAAGAGAGTAGAGGCAGACTCCTCTGATGACATCACTGACCTGGTGGACGCAGTCCAGAGGAAGACGAGGAGAAGTTGAGTAAAGGGAGGGAGGATGGAAGGGAGAGATGGCCCGCTGAGGTAGGGAGATGGGTGGAGGATGAGTCCTCAAGTCCTCCTAACTCTGATTCTCTTCCCATCCCTCCTCCTCCTCCTCCTCCTCCTCCTCCCCCTCCCCCTCCTGCTCCTAGCCCATCCCGCTCATCAAGCTCAGCGAGGCGTTTGTGCTCCTCCTGCCAGTCGTCATCTGGAAGAGTAGCCAGAAAGAGTGGATGGTTGTATTATGACAGGGACTCATCTGTACTGCTTCTTACACTCCAGAGACACATTAAGTTCAGACTGTCTTTAAACTCATTCACCACCACAGGGGAACACCTGGAGAACACCCGGAGAAGCCTACACAACTCCTGGAAACACAATTTAACCTGAATTCTAGCAGAGAAACAACCTTGGTCACCTTATTCATAGCTAATGTTAGCTATTGTATGCACTCATTTTGTGATCTAGTATTAGTTACTTTTTTCCAGCAAAATACCACGACAACCTCCTAAACACATCTGGCATTCAGAAGTGACTTATGATTGCTGGTATGGGAGCAACAGTCACCCTACAAGGTTTTCTAGCTGATGTACAGCTAACCAGAATCTGGTACTACTGATATTGACCAAAAGTTTTGAGATTGAAAAGAATGAAAAAGAAATTATATTTAGGTGCATCTTTAATAGATCACGCTCTTGAAATGTGCATTAATGAAACAGCATTGGAGCATTAATTGTACACCAACACATTTCAAATTCATTTGTGTATGACTCACCGATGGCCCCAGCTCCAAAGGTGTCGTCATTGAACTGATCAATTTCATCTTCCTCTTCTATCAATCCATCATCTTCCTCCTCCAGCGTACAGTCTTCATCCAGCGACTGCAATGATGGCAGGGAATAGAGTGAGAGGCAGGACATGGAGATGCAGTCAAATAGTGGGCACAAGAAAGTAATGGAAGTTAGAGAGAAGATGGAGGGAGGAGAGAAAAGATAAAGAATCCATGGGGACAGAGGAATAATGACATGAAGCAATTGAAAAAAAACTGTAGCACTACAACTGAAGCAGATGTGTTTTCCATGAACAGGTGCTCTGAATGCAGCTTCCCCTCCACTTTGATTTAGTTGTGCATTACACGAGAATCCATACATGGACACTGTATAAAATACATCAGGAGGTAGTTCTCATTAGTGTGACTAATTTTTACAAAAGAAAGAAATTGTGCTAAGTAAAATATAGGTTTGTCTTAAAATCATATTTTCAATTCTTTTTCATGTGAATAAAACTTTCTCAGTTGGAAAGATTTTTTCTCATCTACTTACAGGCAATAACATATGTTGTAACAGACCTGGTGGAAAACAAATTTCTTCACAGTAATGTGACTGTGTCCAAAAGTAAAATAAAAAGGAGTGAAGCTCGATGAGTGAAACATCTGCTATCAAAAGGTTTATTGGCTTCCAAGAATGGATATATCCTGTGCTGATGATCCAGCTTCATACACTGATGTGGTAGTCGATCATGTATCTACTGTGACAGTTACCAATACTAGCTTCAGCATCATGTATCAAAGAAAATGATAAGTAACTGACACAGTAAATTTCCTCTGTCAGGCCTGCAATTAACTCCTGATACCAAATACTGCGTGTGTCATCAGTTGCTCCAAAGGTATTATAGTTTAATAACTTGCTACAAAAGTAAAGCTGCAGATTTAAGGCCAGTTATACAGAAGATCCCCATACCCATAGATAATTAACACATCTAAACTCTAAATGAACATGGGCTCCCAGTGCACCACTACTCTATAAAACCTGTATGGACAGTTCGACAACACTCGCATTTAACTAATCATCAATCTGCTGCTATGTCCACATGAATCATAGGATTAAGGTTCACGTTGATTTCTATTTAGAACCAATTTTGAATCACTCAATAATTAGGTGCCAAATATATCGAAATTAGCAGCAGGACAAAATTTGCAGTAGCATTGGGCTAATGCACTGAAGTAGTCAAAGTGTGCTAAATGTGTTTTAGACAGTTCACACCTAGCTGAATCCAATTTAACGTTAACTCTACTTTAGTTAACTTCAGCGGTGACTCTGAAAATACACCATTATCACAACAACCAGTTCAGCCAACACATTATTTCTCTCTATGAAGAAGGATACATATACAGATTAACTCGAGACACACGTTTTGAAGCATCACGTGTAGCAGCTAGTAGCTTCTTTTAGAACGTCCACCTTTAAATAATATGAGTAAATATAACCAGCACCTCTCCACGACCCTCCGACACCCTGGAGGTAGCGAGCGAGCCCGTTAGCCAAGATGCTAATGCTGACGTTACATCACTCAGGACACACGTCGATGAAAGACTGCTGTCCTAAAACTACCGACATCGTCTGGACACAGCTGGAAGACCACACACCGGACATTTATAACTTTAATTATTTCACGATGAAACAATACGTTCCTTATCGTCAGCAGGGTGAGAAAGGGCTCACCTTCCCTCTGGCTCACGTCACCAGGCGAGCAGGCTGCTTCACAGGCCGCCAACCGCATTGATTTTACCAGTCGCATAAACAATAGAAAACATTCACCGTGTAAAGCACACGCAGAATGGGCCAACCAACAGCTCTCTGTAGAGAACCTGGCATGAAACTCGTTGGAAGGGACATGAGTTTTAGGACACAACACTCACCTGAAATCGAAACATCTATCTTTAGGCTTTTGGGAAAAGAAGTGCATCAGGAGCGTGGCGGCGCGTAAATGACGCAGCAGCGACGTCCCTTTACGTGTGTTAAGGAACGACGTGACCTAGCACGCAGATAGGCACAGACTGAGGGGTGCTACTGATTGGTGACTGCCTGATTCTTTCCATTGTTTAAAATGAGGAATAGAAGGAATGTAGGAAGATCAGCTGTAAGATACTAGTACCAAAGACCACAGCTCGAAGGACGGGACGATGATTAGGCTTTACTTAAATATGAATGACATTAGCAGTTGTTGTTCTTTTATTTATCACACGTTTTTAGTTGCGGTCTAATGCAATGTCATTCTTTTTAAAGATGAGTCAGTAATTGACACATGTTGACACAATATGTTTAATTATTATTGTTCCAATTTAAGGAAACGCTCGAATCACAAAGTATCATGTTTTAGATAATGTTGTCACGTGACCTCCTTTACCATTATGAATGTAACCTCTGTACCAGTTATACGTGTGTGTGCGCGCGCGCATTTGTTCTGTCTGAATATGTTTTTGTGTCACTGGGTGTGAGGTGATAACATACCTGCTAGTATTAACAAGGTACTTTGTACATAAGTGTGGATGTGTGTGCGTGTGTCAGCCTTAGCCCCACCATGGTTCGATGGCAGCTCTGCTCTCTGGATCACCTGATGAACTCATGGTTTGTTCGTCCTTTCCCGGGACAAGGCCTTCAGTGTGACCTGTGAACTTTTTAACTTTGTGGTCATCATGAAGGTAAGATCAGACCAGATCACAGTCGTTTGCTATGTTAATACATGTCGTTGTTTTTTGTCCATTTGTTCTCATTATTAGTAATAACGATACTGTTTTGAGGAACATTGTTGCAGGACATGAACACATTCATAACCACTTCAGAAACCCATAATATTAATGGAGGGTAGTGTCACTTTTCCCTGAAAACATGTAGGGTAGGCTTGGAAAAGGCTGTTTAGACTTAGTCAGCCCATTTGTGGCCAATTAGGGTGATGTTTCTGTGTTTTATTCAATATATGGTACACATTTATGTATCACTCTTGACATAATTTGGTTAAGTAAAATAAAAGAAAATACATGGTTTTATTTTTTGGGAGTTTTACCAAACCAATACACGGTTAATGTACAAATATGAACATCAAAGGCTCCTTGAGGCACCAGGCAGTGGCTGTAAGAAATCCCCATGGTGAATAGCTCAGCTCTTTGATATGGGCAGTGATTAATGACATCTAAGTTTCAACCACACCAGGAGGAGGGAATCAACAGGGTATATAAGAAGAAGAGAGTTTCACTCTAAGCCAGTGTCTGTGTTCATGAACCCAGCCTCGGTTTTGCTGTATTTGCATATTACAGTAAAATCTCAAGGATTGCTCTTGAATCTGAATCTATCTGTTGTGTCAAAAATCATCAGAAAAAAGCATAAAACCTAAACTATAATAATTTAAAAACTGTACAAGATATCAAAATTTGAATATGACTTTAATATCTGAAAGTCTTTTGAACAGTTTAAAGTTCAAAGGAAATCTCTAGATGAAAGTATGCTGAAGTAGTTGAAGTTCAATGAAGCTAAAGTTTTCTAGGATTTGAACAGTCTCCCTCTTCATTTGAATGGGACAAAAATTGCAAGAAATCTTAATTTTTCCCCAAAATTTTAAACAATATCAAAAAGTTGAATGAAGGAGTAGTTAAAGACCGAAAAAGGGATGTAAGAAAAAGAATAAAGGATAAAGATTTGAAGAACAATAGTGTCAATGCCTCAGCATTTCTTTTATTTTCACTTGCTTGTGCTTTCCATATTACCCATATTCTGGTGTAACTTGTGTGGCTGACCTTGAATACATGACATGTTCATCAAGCTAAAGTAAAAGCATAATGTTGATGAAAGGCAGTTGTTACTATATGTTTATAATAAAAGATGCAGAAACACTGGAGTTACCACTGACTCACTCACAGACTGTGACTTTGCAAACAAAGGCTTTGAAATACATGAGCAAAGATGTATAAGTGTACTGTACTCTAAAGATTAGTTCAAAAAGGTAACACCACTAGATTTATTCCAGACCTCTGAATAACCACCCACATCTCTGTTCACTGGATCAAATAGGTCTGGTGCTGCACTTTGTGGATGGAGAAGTATTCAATACATCCATAAACCCTTATTGGACTTTAACCACCCTATATCATCTATGCTGGACTGGACCACAGGACCAGACCAAACTCACTTACTGTCTTCAAGTCACACGCAGGTTTACTCTGAACTTGAAAATCTGCCTTTAGTTTTTGTGCAGCAAACACACATCACACATCAAATTACATTATCACATTTACAAATCATGTCCAATCAGCTGAGTTTACCACAGGGGGACTCCAGTCAAGGTGCAGAAGCATCTCAGAGATTATCCAGAAAAAATGGAGAAATCTGACTTATAGTAAAGTGTCTGAATACTTATGTCAATGTGATATTTAAGTTTGACTTTTTAATACATTTGAAAAAGTGTCTAGAAAAATCTAAATTTCTGTTTTCACTTCGTTATTATTGGGTATTGAATATAGATTTATGAGGAAAAAAATATTATTATTTTTCATTTTAGCAGAAGGCTGCAACATAACCAAATGTGAAAAATTGAAGGGGTCTGAAGATTTTCTGATCAGTATGCGTGTGCAAAGTTTTCCAGTCAGTTTACCCAGCCTTCAGTTTGATCAGACAGGACTGAAGGCATTCATGTATCCTTCTAGATGATTTTTAATTTCTCCATGCACTCATATGATGTGTGTTAATAAGTTATGTAACATAACTGTTTTAGAAAATGTATATTCATTGGTGAAGGCTTTCTTTCAGAAACGCTTTAGCAAGTCAGATGAGATGATATAAAGAGCGTCCAAACAGGGGACAAAAATGTTTTTTGGTGCACCAAGTGAAACTTAATTCACCTCCATGTGGTGGGGGCAGAAATCTTAAAGGTGGTTTTAGAGACTATGTGTGTTTTCTTCTAATTTTGGTAAATTTACTCTTGAAGCAAGAGCTCTGTGTAAACAGGAGTATTTGTGTGTTAACGCTTCTGTGAATGATTCCAGTCTGTACAAACTCCAGCAGTGAACACAGTGAGTGTGACAGCAGCAGCAAAGCTGGACAAATCTGAAGAGATGAAGATATGTTGTGTCATCTCTCTGTTACTCTCAGCAACCATTACTTTGGTAAATGTGAAAACTTTCTCCACTGACTTCACTCGTGTACCAGAGCCAAAATAATGCCTCAGTGTTAACCAACAAGCCATAGCAACTGTGAGGTTGTGACACATCACCAACCTGAAATACAGGAAAGAGGGCGAAGACAGGGAGACACAGTACTGAATTGTCCACAGGTATGAGTAGAAGAAGGTGGAGCATGCATGCACTTCTACCTATGATTCCTGGGATAAATCACGATCTTGCTCTGCCATCTAAGAAAAGGGACACCAGACTGTGGCTCCCCACTGTATCATTGTCGACCCGAGTGTGCCGACATGAAATAGCAGCCTCATATATGTAGAGGAAGCACGACCCTCATCTAAGAGGGACTGCAGAAACTCCAAAATGATAGAACCGGTGCAATGCACTGGGTCCTCGCCCTGACTTACGCAAAAGAGTTTCAGCAGTCACAGTGCCCCTCGGGCTGCCAGGAAGGGGCACAGCTCTGTGGAGACCCAAGAGCTGTTGTCTGGTCCTTCCGGCCTGGACGTCAAAGTTAGGCGTCCAAGCTCCTTGGATATAAAGGCGAAAGCCTGCAATGAGGCATCACTGAGGCCAGTAATAGAAGTATCTTCCCCCACTTCCTGCGGGGAAGCTGAAAGGGCGAGCATGAGGTGTGAAAGGGAGTTGCCGATCCGCCCCATGTTAGCCGCTGCATCATAACCCCTGCACAACAGATCATCAGTGACCTGACACTGGGGTCAAGGACACCTAGCATCCGATCTCAGAGCCTCATCAGGAGGCACTATGAAGGACGCAATGGCAGGCTCAATAGCCTGCATGCGATCCAGGCCAAACTTGGCTGCATCTTGCATAGCAGCCAAGGATCAGCTGTCTGAAGTAAGATGGGAGCGCCTTCCAGTGTCCTCCCAGCAGTGGCTGGCCTGTGTCTAAAAAAGGCGGTCGGTTCAGATGGCATGTCCAGTTGCAGACAAGCTAGGGCCATGTGGGCGATAGCCCTCAAAGAGCTGACCCCAGTGCCATCCATGGAGCTCTGGTCCAAGGAGTGAGAGCCTGGCTCCAAAACATGGGACACACCCTCCTCATCATCATCTTGAAAGAGGGGGGCCGAGGCTGCTACCGAGACAACGTCTTCCTCAGGGATCAACTCAGGCAAGGGCGGAGCAGGTGTCTCCGCATCCTCTGTCTGATCACCAGGACGGAGGGTCAGGAGAAGAGACTTCATCTGGGCCTGTGTCGCTGATAGCTGCTCCACCTGAGAAGAGAACTTACCCTTCTCAGTTTTTAGCCCTCTTCCTGGAGGGGGCAGATGTCAGAACATTCTGGTATCAAAATTACATTTTTCAGATCAACATCTGGAGAAAATGAACTTTATTGGAGACCTGCCTCTGTCCCACTGCCATACTCTCATGAGATCTGTCAACCGCGGACATCGTTTGCCGACCGATAACGAGATGTTTAGATGGACCAGAGTTATTTTTGGATTGATTTACTTATACATTAAACCATGGATTAAACCTTAAAACTTAAATAAAACTTGTTTCATTGCTCAACAATTGCTAAAACAGATTATTAGCCTATTAAACTGACATGACTTTGTACTGGGCTGATCAGATGTCGTTAGTAGATCATAAACAGCGGTATCGTTGTATTGTCTATTGTTGTATTCTTTTGGCAGGGACAACTCATCCATCAGTTAGTGTTAAAAATGCCCGAGCTTTGTGCAGCAACAGGCTGTAATAACAAGAAAAACTGATCTGTCTTTTCTTTCCCAAAGGATGCAGAGAGGTAAGTCTAGACAGGGAGAGATTTTAA
Organism: Seriola dumerili; assembly: GCF_002260705.1. NCBI lineage: Eukaryota > Metazoa > Chordata > Actinopteri > Carangiformes > Carangidae > Seriola > Seriola dumerili. The sequence goes on along the minus strand of NW_019174305.1, from coordinate 4,954,018 downwards.
TATTAGCTACTGTCACATTTCATGCCAGTTGCCTTGGCTTGAGGGAGGGGTTGAGGGACAACACCCACTTAGGAGACCGGAGCTGTGTCCCATTTTCATACCACTGGCGCTGCCTGTAATGCGGTATCTTCTGTATGGAGGATCTTTGTTGATATTAAATACTTGACCTGCGCATACGCGAGACGGAAGATCCAGTGGTTAAAGCACCGCCTCTGGCGCTCAGGAAGGATGAAATAGAACTGGTTTACTATTAATAAAAGTAAAGACAGTGTTTATAAAAGGTGAAAGAAAATACACATATAATGAAAGACAATAAAAAAAACCCCTAAATTATTCATATTCACACAAATGCTGTCACACTTAAGTGGGCATCACATGTACACAAGTCACCCTCAGCTTGGCTTTGGTTGTGACACATCACATAATACACATACTGTATGTGTTTTATATAAAAAGTCAAATGTTTAGAATATTAATCTCTCTGTATATCCTGTCTCATCAGGTGCCAGCTTCACAGTGTAATGCCAGAGTGAGGAAGCGGTTTGGTGTAGTCCCAAATACAGAGTGGAGGCGTGGGATGAATCATGTTCCAGGAGACGCAGAGTGAAGTTAAACTGATAAAATGTTCTTTTTTAACACCAACCTTTCTTCTCTTTGAACTTCAGCTAAGTTCATTTGACCTTCTCATTCCTTTTTGTCTTGTGGTGCTGAAGGTGTAAAAATTGTTCCTGATGTAAGGTGCAGTTTATAAGGTACAGACAGGAGATCAAGAGGTTCTCTCAGTCATTTCTCTCTTAGGCCTGTCTCAGCTTAAAAGCTCAGCTTGTGAACAGGCAAGGCAGGTAACTGCTAGGGGTGCCAGGCTTTTACAGACCCCCCCAAGGGCTGATAAACTTAACTTAAGCCTAAAGGGGCCCCATGTCATTCCGGGGACAATTTGCAATGATGTCTCAGGAGCAGTGTTGCCAACTATTTTCAGTAAAGCCTGTACATTCCTACGAGATTATTATCATTTTCAAAGTAAATATAATTAAATTAAACTAAACTGACTGTAACTACCTATAGAATTAACATTTTTTTCAAATCAGATCTGCAAAGTGCATGTAAATCTAAACAAATCTGTTTCATGCAGGCTGTTGCATGGACTGTGTAACTGAATTATCATGAATAAAGCACTGGAATAAATTCACTATTATTAACTGTCTATTTTCGACAAAACAAATAAAACTTTGATAGTAAAGTGAAGTCATTTAGAATAAAAACAATGGGGATCAGTGATTGGTGATTAGTCCTACATCCTTGATTTGCAGTTAGAAAACATGCTTCCAAACTCATTTATTAAGGCTATTTAGGAGATGATTGCTTTTGGTGCAGACATCTGTAATAAGAGATTTTATATTAACTGTTTTAAGCATTTTGTTTGAATGGTTGTCAATGGGAAATGAACAAAACATGATGAAAAATGATGGTCCAAAAACTGCAACACTGAAATTTGGTGAACAGCTTCCTCATATAACTGTGCCTCACCTACATAACAATGGTAGTGATAGTGCCACCATGTAGTGAGAAATGAACTAATGGTACATATCATGCTTTAAATGTTATTGTTCCATTTATTTCATTTTTTTGGTGTGAAGTCTTTATAAGCCCATTTGCTTTTTGTTTTCATCTCACCAGCATAATCCTTTAAAATCATGTTGTGTACTTTATTTTCTGTGTTTTGATAATAAACTATATAATAATAAATAAATGATAAATAAACTAAACAGTGGAGAGCTGACAGGAAATGAGGAGATGTAGAGGAGACAAAGGAAATTTAATAAAGCTCCCCAAGCTGGCCTCAGATCGGGGACATTGAGAATACATGGTTAGTGCTTTAAACTCCATTCCCACCGTACATTTACAGAGAACCAGAGGAGACAGAAAGTGTTCTCCTCCCTAACTCTGAACACACCTAAATTTGGATCGTGCCATTGGTATGTAATGGCCATTCATCTGATGGTACAGCACCTTCCCCTGGAGATAATGTTTGTGTTAATGTTTTAAATAATTAGGGCCTTGAGAAAAAAATGATCCTGGCCTATAAACCACAGGTTTTCAGCTTATAAAATCTGTTTGAACAAGTTCTAACAAGTACTTAAACATTTACATGTGAAACCATAGAGTCACAAACAGTAACTAATCTCAAACAATAGGCTAGTTTGAGGTGAGTTTACAGTTTCATTGTTGACCAATTATGTTTCAGTGCAATATTTATTAATGCTTATTAATTTAGGTGTTAATGGAATGTTCCAACAGTATAGGTGTGGTGTTCCTGAAGGGGGTGTGCTATGAACTTCAGGTCATGAAATTTCAGGTGTAACTAGTGTATTTCACCCTGTTTAAGACAATTTTTTTAATTCTGTGCATATGGTTTCCACATTGGTTGTGTGTTCAACATACACTCAGGAGAGTGAAAGTAGAGCTGCCTGTAGAGGAAATGTTATTAGAAACCTACAGAGGTCTTACGATTCCAGTATGTTTTGAATGGGGAAGGCTGGTGCTATTTTTCTGAAGAACTACAAGTTTCAAATTTAAACGTTAATGTTGGTATGTCAGCAAACTGATCTGGCGCGGGTCTCAGTTTTCTGGTTGAGGTCATAATTTCTATATTATTAGAACATTATACTGAAGTAATGAGTAGTAGATTTGGAAACAATTAAGTCTGCAGGTAAAAAAAAAAACCCACAACACTTTATTGAGATGATCAAAAGTGGAAGATCGATAATAATAATCTGCACTGGATTGGCTTTGTTTACAACCTGTCTGATGGTCTAGCCTCTTTAGCGTCATACATCCATTGTGTTCTTTCTTTTGTTCTTCGGTGTTTTTTGTTTTGTGACTTTTTTTTGTAAACTTAGAGCAGTTTACTGTTTCTGCCAGAAACAAGGTTGATGAGAACAGGATTTGTGGGTTAGAAAACAAAAACAGTGACCTAAAGGAGGCTAAAAGGCTCATACTGAGGGAAACTGTGTTCACATCAGCAGCACGTCTTCTGCATTGCTTCTACTACTAGTTCTATCTTTCTACTTTGAGTTTGCCTTGATTGAAACACACACAGAGCAAGAAAGAGAGAGAGAGAGAGAGAGAGCGCACTGGAAAATATACCTACTACCTTTTACTTGTTAAATTATTGACATAATATAGTTATAGCCCAATATACTGTGGGTTTCTGTTTTGACCTTATGGTAGCCAACATGTTGCCTCCACTGTCTCCACATTGAACTGCTAAAACGGTTAAAAAAATATACTATTTCTATTTTGTCCTGTCTGTGTCATATTCACTTTCAGCCTAGACTCTGAAACTATAATGGAAGGTGTCAGTCTTATGTAATGTTGTTGGTATGATGTCAAAATGACATCAACAGGTCTTTTCTATTTTTGCTGGGAATTAATACACCGAATCTCTAGATCATAAGGCTCGGCAGCTAGGCGCAATACGTGCGTCTCACACGCATGTCATACAGGCAGTTTATCTGTTCTGACTTGTTAAACATGGGCGCCAAAATGAAAACCATGGCGCAGCTGCCACACAGACCTCACGCAGGCGGTGTGCTCCCAGCCTATAGGGTTGTGGTTTGTTGATTATTGATAAAGTAACCACATCCCATCTTATGCTTCAAGTCAGTGTTAACTTTTTCAATACTTAACCTGGATCAGAATATTGTCACAACATTAACATTGTGCTTTTAACGTGCTTTAATCATAAAAACAATAATCGAGCTTCAGTTGCCACACGTCAGAAAAACAAATGAAATATGAACATTTGACAAATTTGCTGGTTTAACACTTCCTCTTTAGGGTAATAAAATGGCACTGAGGGACAGTGAACCAAGCTGTAAAAACACACCACTGGACATACTGTCTTATACAACTGATCTGCCAAATGTGTGTGCAAAGAAGCTTATTTACGCCCTCAGTGTTCAGTTGGAGTCATTTTTCTGTCCATCTAATGCAGGTAAGTCAAAACCATCACTATACTTTTATATCTGTTTTCGCTCCACCAACTTCTAAAACAAATGTGCCTGCTTGCTGTTTGGAAGGCTGATAAGAGCAGGGCTCACAGACAGGAAAATATGAACAATGCTTTAAAAATGTGAAATGTGAAAATTTAAATATGGTATCTTATTTCTTACTTACTTATACTGATGAAAAACTTCTGGATGCTTGCAGGGTGAAAGGTCCAACATAATCTGCAACAATGACAAACTGGGTATTGTATTTCATTTATCAGAATAATCAATATAATTTATATGCTGTGCTGATCCTACATAATATACATGTTTGTCTGTTTGTTTATTTAGATCCAAATTAGCATTGTAGCAGGTATTCTTCCTAATGGAATACCTAGTGACTAAATGATCAGCAGAGTCATCTTACACTGTGCTTATGTTCCAATTAAAAATCACTGATTGCTGTCATGCTTGTTGGTGAGTTCATTTCATGAGAAAAAGTGATTGTGAAAGTTCTTTAATCAAGAGTCTGTCCCACATGCACATAATTAGTTTACAATCTGATAAATTGTTGTTCACCAGAATGCTACCAGGAAGCCACAAACCAACAAAACATCCACCGGCTTGCCAGCCGACAAAACAACCCTGTTAAAACAAAACAAAAAACCTGTTCTGAGCCTGTACATCCACAGAACAACAAACAGCCAACCTACTCTCAAAACAACCAGTATCCTGCTAATCCAGGTAGAAACAACAAGCCTGCCAACAAATAAAAGAAGCATCTTAGAATCCCTCAAAGAAACAAGCAACCTGCTGGGCCACTTAAGAAAAAAGAAGCGTGCAAACCCAGAAACCAGCCAGGAAGCTGCCCCAACATGTAACAACCAACAGCCAAGTGAATCAGGACACAACCGGGAACTTCCCAACCCACAAAATGACCAGAGGCCCAACAACCCAGCTAACAACATGGAGCCTGTCAAAACCCCCAAATAACATGCAAACTGCCAGCCCTCAAAACAACAAACAGCCTGCCAATCCAGGTAACAACGAGGAGCCTGCCAACCCACAAAACCACACGTAGTCCGCCAACCCAAACAACAATGTGAGCCAGGATGTTATCAGCAGTCTGACAATGATGCTACTCACACTCGTAAGTAGTGTACAAGACCTTACTCAGATTTATCAAATCTTGCTAATCTTATTTTGTGGCTATATTTGTTTTATTTTACTTTGAACTGAAACATATGTCTGTTTCCTTCCTTGATGACTGGTCTACAAAGCTGGACAGAGTGGTTTGATAGAGATGACCCCTCTGGAAAAGGAGACTTTGAGGTACTTTACGCTCTGCGCAATGAATACCATTTTCTCGGAGGTTGCAAATAGATAAAAGTTATTATCCAAACAATTAAATAAATAAGTAAGTGAATAAGTGTTTTTGATCAGAGTATAATGCAGAACTTAAAAAAGAAGTAATTTGACCTTTGCCTCAACCAATGAGAGGGGAGAGGGTGAACTTAGCTTGAACCAATGAGAGAGGTTGAAATTTACCTTGATTAATAAGTGTGAAAGTCTTATTCTGAAACATCAAAATAAAAAAAAACAAAACTGACCAAGAAAGCCAGTTATCCATGGCTGGTCTGCAAACCTGTGTTGAGCTAAAATGTTACAACAAAGTGGCTAATGGGGATTTAACTAAATAATTTAAAATAAACGCTCACACTATCCAGTATTAAATTTGGTGGCTTCCAATGATCTCAGAGTAATCATTGTACAACAAACAACTGAGCAGCAATAAACAACCACACAGGCGTTCTTGGGAAGGGGCATGTGACAAAAGAAAAACAGACACAAACCACCGTACACGTGAAAGAGGAGTTTCCACCCCCACCCATTTGTAACCTGAAAAAATTGCAACCAGCAGCCTTTGTGAGATGGAAAGTGCAGCCTCGGTCAGATGGTACTACCCTTCAAGCCTTCAAGTGCCTCACCACCCAGCTGTCCCCACAGATTAGAGACCAATAAAGGGATGGGTCGCTGGGCATGAAACCGGGAGACTGGTTCACGTTTGAGGAAAGGATGGTTCTCTGTCCAGCGGATATAAATTTGCGGATTCATGTTTTTCTGTGAAACCCTGAGTGGTGCCAACATGACTGTCAGCTAACCATGGCAACCCCATGTTTAATGTGACAATGCAATGAACTATCTCTCAGGCAAAGTATGCAGAAGTCCAGACTTACGGAAAGTGTGCATAAAGGGCTGAAAATGTCTGCTAGAGAGACCTCATGCCCTTGATGGTTTTACAGTGGGACATTCCAAGCCCTCATGGACTTACCGGGAACATGCCTCAAAGTCTGTGTAAAGCTGTGAAGGTGGACATTGGGATTGGGCCAGAAAGTCCTGCATTAGACTCGCTTCACTCTTCACACTGGGAGAAAGAGCACTCTTGTGACACAGTGCTAGTGGTGCAGCTGTGCAACTGCAGCACAGTGTCACCATGATCATTCAGAAAAATGAGAAAAGTGAAGAAAAAACTTACTTTTCGCATTACAGGTGTAATTTATTGTTTGTTTTAAAGATTACTCTGAATTACTAACGTCATCAATTATTTTTTTTTAAGCTTCAGTCCAACTGAAGGTTTTGCCTGTCGCAACCGAGACCAGAAAGGAAGCAGGTGTCGAGATTACAAAGTACGCTTTGGATGCCCATACCGGTGGTAATGTTGTCATGCCACTAACTCCATGACTACATTGAGAAAGAAATGATAAATTTAGGTTGTCAGTTTTTTAGTAACTAGCTTATTTTAACACTCTTGTGTCTTTAAATCGGACCTTTGCCAAGTTCTCTCACAAGTGCACAGATTTAAAGAGATTTAAGTTTGTGGTATGTGTAATACAATTGGGGGGGTGATATTAAAATAAAAGAAATTAACATTCGGACTGAGACTGTAGAGTTCAAGATATTTCACTTCTCATCCAAGTGGTACTGAGTGGTGTGAATTCCAAAACCTTAACTCTTACCTTACTCTTAACCCTGACAGGGAAACCAAGGAAATTCCTATTCAACCCACACGGGGGAGTAGGTGCCCCTACTGCATAGCATGCCAGTCCTGTGGTATTTCTTGTGGAAGAAACAGGAACAAGTATATTAATTAACCTTAAACAGCACCTCTACAACAGCGGGGAGGGTAGACTGACCACACACTGGTTCAGCACTTTAAGATTCAGCCTGAAATGAATACATGAGATGCCTGGTGAGAGAGAAAATTCAAGTTTAATGCAATCTTAGTGTTTACTTTGTTTTACCTGAGATGTATTTTCACCTTTTCTCCCACAAAGAAAAAGCAAACAAAACAAAACAATTAAAACCTACCTGGTAATACTTCGCTGATGCTGCAGTCCAATTGGAAGAATTGAAGTCCACCATGCTCAATGTCTATTAAAGATTCCACCAAATCCTTGTGTGAAGATCTACCACTTAGGTTGTGTCTTCAGGCCCATTAGGACCCAGCTGCAGAATACAAAATACTAAAACTGTGGGAGTAAATAGCTGCAAATAAAATATCCTTGCTTTTGTTCCTGTTGTTTTCTTATGGAATACTTCATCAACATCACTTATCACATCAAGACCGAAAGCCCATTTGATCCGCCTCAGCCCTTTTCTTTATTTTATTTTCCAGTTTTGATATTTAATTCCTCCCTATGTGCATGTATATGGGAGATTGACTAATGCTTTTGAATATTTAAGTTAAACACTCAAACACTCACAGGCCGAGCACTTTTTGTATGTTTGTAGATGTTTTTGTGAATGTGTATACAGAGGATTATGTTTATATACATAACCATTTTGTGTGAATGTTTCATTCCTTTGTTCATAGGCATGCTTGTATATATATTCATTGATTACATACATATGTGCATGTAATCAATGAAATTAATTGCAAAAATGATAGTAAAAAATAACATGGGGTGTCTGTTTTTCTCTCTTGCTGCAATAATGCATGTTTTACTTTATTTTTCTGCTCTTAACTTACTTTTGACATTACCTATTTTCTACTGTCTACATAAAATAGAACCGATCCACTCTGTCTGTGTCTCACTATAAACTATAACCAGTCTACTCAGTCTGTGTCACAGAAGACCTTGTGCTTACTTGTCTAGCAGAATACTGCATCCATTGGTAAAACATATTCTCCCATTTTGACATTTTCAGTTTTACAAACATTCCAAGTAACCCTCGCCATATACTTTTATGCATTCACCGTTTCTTATGGAGTGTCACTGATTTAGTAGTTAGTGTTTTGGACTGGTGTTTTGAGCCATTGACCATTACCATCATCACCCCTTTGTTTTGTTCATCTGCAAGATTGTCTATTTTGCTGCTGTCTGGGCTTTGGGTCAGTGGCGGACCGGTTTAGTTTGTGGTTCTGTGATTCTTCCTGCTAAGACACAATTATTCAACTGTCCATGTTTTGTGGTTGGCTCTAACTTTTTATAGTTTTGTATTGAAACATCATATGCCAGCAAGATTAGAATCATAATTATGGCCCCTAATCTCCATAATCTCTGTCCTTTTGTTACTCTATCTTAATGTTCCTGATGATCCTGCTGTGTTGATTCCTGCCCTCTTTGACTTTCTGCTGGGTTTGTGAGTTCATCTTCTGTGTCTGATTCACTTCCCTGTCTTGCTGCTAATGATCCACTACTTGGTGTGCTGCCGCTAGCCCATCTGGCAGCCAGTTTCTGGGATCGCCTCTCTCCCTGCGGGCTCTGAGGCTGTCTAGCTGTTTGTATGGAGATTTCACCCTCCCCTTCCTGGGACCATCTAACTTCATGCGGGGGAGGTGTCACTGTCCCCTTCTGGTCCAGAATCTGCCCTTCTTCTGTAGGCATCAAGTATTTAGTGTGGGTCATCTGCTCTGCAGCAGTGGTTGAGGTGGAACCATACTTTCTTATCTTCAACCTTTAGAGCTGTTGGGGTTGCTAAGACGACTTTGTTGGTCCGACTTTCTTTTGAACACCTTAACGTATGCCCACTCTCCTGGGCATATTCTCTGCAATTGGTCTGGGATGGCAGCTTACCTCTCCTCTGTGGCACCTTTCACCTGTTGGAAGATCACTTTATGGATTCATTAGATGCTGTACATAACTGGTTAACTCTTTTTCCAATTGCTCAAGCGGAGGTCCCTTATACGGGCCTCTAAGATATGGCAGAGGCATTGGTCGCCCTCGTGAGGTGTTAGGTGTGTTAGTCTGTTTGTGTGTTATCTCATAGACATTAGTGCCAGTGGTAAAGGCTCCATCAAATTAAACTTACCATTGCTGTCAGACATTCTTTTACTGACTTTATGTCCTCCTTTTGCTAGTGCTGTTAGCGCTGCGATGGAGTCTTTCTTCACTCTGTTGTTTTGAGGGCCTACAAATTAACAAATCATCCACATACTGAATTACAGTACTTGGCACATCTAAGCGTTGCAGGTCTTGGGCTAGCATCCTGTTAAAAATTGATGGGCTTTCTACATCCCTGTGCTAGACTTGTATATGTGTACTGCTGTCTTTGATAAGTGAATGCGCCACTTTAATCTTACCTGCGTCAGTCTTATGTTTTAACCACACTTCCTGTAAAACCTGTTCTAGTAAAGCTTCATGTTCTGGTGTCATCACATGCTCTTAATGATATTCTGATATATTGTTTTCCTGGTGAGATGTGGATGTACTTGTTCTCTGTGGGTTTCCATTCTTGTACTTGTAATGCTGCTTTTACCATTGGAGTTGCAAACTTGGTACCAGTCTTGCAATTCAACTGGGAGTGTAACAGCCAGAGCTGCTCCTTGTGGTCCAATGTACACATCTTGGCTGCCCATATAATATGGTTTTTTATTCATCAGTTCTTCCCAGCAGTCCTCATAGTCTTTATGCTGTTTTTATTCATCATATAGAAGGGTACAATGGATGATAGTTGTGGTTTATCCACAGTTTCCACCTGAGTTCGTACCCATGGTTTCTGTGCTTCCCACTATTGGAGCAGTTGTGATTGTTGCATCAGTCTGAGCCAGTACACTGCAGGCTGGACTAGGTTGATGGCTTCCTGTTCTATTAGTAATGGCATTATTTCTGCTGGCGTTATTCCTTCCTTTGGGTCTTCAGGGAAATCTACATAGAGACCATCTTCTGTGCACATGATGTTGGCTTTGGAGGACACAAAATGTCTCTCCCTAGGAGGTTAATGGATGTAATGTCTGAATACAGCAGAGGTGCAACAAAAATGTTTCCTCCAATCAGCATTGGGACGGCTGTGTTAGTGGTATTGCTTGAATTTTCCCAGAGAAGCCTACAGTCTTGACTAATGAACTGGAGAGGGGGAGTTTTAAGCCGGTCTTTCCAATACATGAATAAGTGGCCCCTGTGTCAATCATAAAAGGACGTTCTTTATTTTGTATTTTCACAGTTATGGTGGGCTCATCCTGTGGTTGTGATGAGACAGCTGGTGACATCAGTTCCCCCTCAGGCTCCTCTGGGCCCCCCTATTGCCATTCTGCTGCCGGCCCCATCCATGGGTTTGTTGTACAGTCTCTCCGGCGATGACATGGTTGGTTACATCCCCAACATACATCATCATCATCCTGAGCTTGCTTTAGCTGTTGGTTGGACTGAGAGCGTCTGTATTGTTGTGGAGGGCGACCTCTCCTTCTGCCCTGGCAGAATGGACCACCTCTTTGTCCCCTCCATCCTCAGGGGCTATAATTAGTCCAGCTAAACAGTAAAGCATGTGACCAAATAAAGTGAATATGTCTGCAGATTTAGTTCCGAGAATGATTGAAATCAAATCCTTTAGATGAGATGAGACAGTGCAATGTGGAGCTGTGGAGAGAAATGGAGCTGGATCCAGCTGCACCAGCTGTTCATATGTTCAAACAAACACTATGTTCACATTGAGCTGGTTACATTTGTACATTTGTTTCAGCCATTCCCCAAAACAGAGCTTCTCTGGACCAGCCCCCAGAGTGTGTCAGTGTTAAAGCTCCAGTTTTGGTGTTTCAGTGTGTACGAGGAAGAGAAAACAACTTTTATTCTCCTCTAACTTCCTCTGTGCTTGTTCATTTTAAATATATCTGAATAAACATCAGAGCTGTTGTCATGACCCTGAGGTGTGTTGATTTTATCAGATGGCATCCCAACCACAAAATACTGCAGATTCCTCTGAACACTCCTCAGCAGATGAGGGAGTGGTGCAGTTTTGTTGTTGAACTGAGAAAGAAGAGATTCAACTGTTTCACTGTGGAGTTTTCTACTAAAACTATGTGGATGCAAATCATTTTCACATGAGAATAGTGTTTTAAATCATATTAAATGATCACTTCAATAATGAATGAATTTGGGTTGCACCAGCTGAAATATTTACAACCAGTAACTACAAGATGTAACATCCGTGCTGCTGATAACCAACCCAACGACGTGCCTGCTACAAAACAAAACAAAAAAACACACAACGAATGGCCTGTTCAGAGCGACTAGATGATCGGGTTGGTCCATTGCCAAAGGCTGACAGTCATCACCATGCTGAGCCTAGACTGTAATCCTTCCTCTGAAAGTTTCTTTTTTTATCTGGAGCATCAGAAACTTTTCTTGGACACTTTCTTGGTTTTTGCTTCACAGGCTCCACCATACTCCTGCTGCTGTAGCTGCTCCCTCTATCACTTTCGTCTGCATTGAATTAGAAGCTATAAACATATTCAGTGAAACAGTAACAGCTAACTATAGTTATCAGAGAGATGGTGATAAAATATAAATATAATGTTGTTTCCTGGTTGAGATTCAGATTTATGATTATAGTGATGTCTCTGCGTTGTTATCAGTTCCACACATGGTTTTATTTCAGTAAATGTTTCAGTGATCCTCTCATGGTTTGCCATAGCGGACATTTTATGTTTGAGATTATGTTTATGTGTTTTATTTTGTAGTCGGTTTCCTTGTGTCTCTTGATGTTTGTACTTCCTGTCTTTGTCCTGTTTCCCTCCTTGTTGATTGTCTGCCCCGCTTCAATGTGTTTCACCTGTGTTCAATCACCCTTGCCTCCCTTGTGTCTATTTAGTCTCTGTGCTCCTGTTTGTCTGGGTCGGTTCGTCTGCTGTTGTGATCCCCTGTGTTTCCCCGTGCTTCACCCGTGTTTTGTAAATTCTTTTGTTAATAAACAATTTTGCACTCACCCCCATGTGTTGTCTGCATTTGGGTCCAGCCTTACCCCTACTGTGACCGATCCAAGCCACACACTTCATCTCAAACAGGGTTTTTGGATGTGTGTAGAGTAGGGTGTTCCTGCGGGACCTGAGGCTGCAGTTTCACAACATCTGTAAGACTCTAGTTTTTCACCACACTGTAAGAAGATGGATGACAATCAGAGTGTGAGTATGACAGCTCTTATAAATATAATAAGAGTAGCCAACTAATTCTTTACTATTTATAGCCATCTACCATATTCTAATAAAATTATATATAATTTACATATAATATACATTCTGCAGCCTCCAGTACTGCAGCAACATAATATTGCCTGTGGTTATAATCTATTAGTGGCTGTGCTATAGGGCCTATATTTGCAATATTAAGATATTAAATTAGAGATGTGGGGAAATTCATATTGAAATAGTATCAGTGTTACTTTGGTCATTTTTATACTTTACATAACTGCATTATTTTATACTGTATGGACTGTACTGACTGAGGAAAAGGAGCTGAGGGAAACAGCCTGTCACTCATACACTGTACCTCACTTTCTTTAGTGGTGTTACCTACTTTACAATCTGGGGTTCGAGTATGAGGCTATAGCATATGATGCCATCTTTATTTTACTTGATAATTGCCTAATTATGATAATTACACAGCACACTGCCCAACATGCAACTCTTAGTATCCACAACACAAAGAGTAGTATTTGGGTGGAATAAACCTTTATGGACGTTTTGTGGTCATCCAAAGGCACTGTCGTGAAAAATCCACATAAATGCGGTTCTGTGATATGAAAACATGCTTGTTGTTACCAGAAGTCACCACAGGGTGTCAGCAAATCAAACACATTGTAAGCATGAATTCTAACTTAAAAAGGAAATACAATGTTTTCTATTTGCTATTCATGACAAGAACCTGAGGAGAAAACTGAAACTATCACCAATAATTTTGTGTTCATGTGCACTGAACCACAGTGGAGGAGCTGTTTATCAGAGAAAAAGCCACGACCACAAAGGAATCATTCTTTATTACTTTGTCTAATATTTCACTGAGTCTCTGGAGTGTTTGCTGTTTTGCTCATTTGTGTTACGGGGAGTCAAAATGTTTCCATATCCTCCTGATGTCTTACAATCATTGTTCACTGCTTCCTTCTGCCCAGACTTCTAGCTTCACCAAACAGAACATGTCTCCTCAATGTGATACAGACTCAGCTATTGAGAGTGTACATGAAGGATTAAAGGTGTAAAGACAGAAAATCTAATGCTTCTCATTCTGAGAAAGAGTTTCTACAAGCAGAGGAAAAAATGTGGGACAGAAAAAAAACTTTGAAACCCTGGTATGATTTTCAAGTGACACTGGAGGCGGAAGTAGTAACAGTACAGGTATGTTCGGTTTTATTTCACAGTATTAGTCTTGTTCAGACTCGACAAAACTCTATCAGAGAGGCTTTGTTTAGGAGGTCTGGCCTGTAGATTGTTGTGCTGTTGAATCAAATTGCATCACGGCAATGTATCACTGTGTTTCTTGTTCTAACAATAAACCTTTCTCATTTTAATGAGAAATTTAAACAAGATATTTTCATGTTATGATGACATATTTGCTGGTTATTACCAGATACCAGATTATTTCTAAGTTCCTCTCCAGACACATTTTAAATTCTGTTATGATTCTTATTTTGTTTAACATGGTTTTCACACATAAAAACTCTGAAAAGGGTCTGTAAACACATCTCCTCTTACTTCCTGATTGAGAAATCTGGATCAGGCCTTGAGCCCCGCCCACCACCTGCTTGCTCCAGGTGGACAGGTGAAAGAGCAGAGAGTATCAAGATGGTTAGAGGAGGAAACATCAGAGAGACTCAGCCACATGTTTGAGCCTCAGTCAGACCCAGACTCAGATGAGGAGTCTGTTGAGACCAGAACCAGAGACTTGTAACTGGCAGTGGCTGACACAATGTTAGTGGTTGTGCTAATGCAAACTCTCTCTCTCTGTACTGACAAGGTTTCAGGTTTATTTAGCCCCGCCCCCTGTGTGAAGCCTTCTTACAAAACGCTGGGAATGCACACTGTGTTATTCACTCTATAAGTGACAACAGAGATGTGTGATGGTGTGTGTGTTGTCTGTGCTGTCTCTGTGCTGAGAAGGAAACTTGGTAACACTGTAATGCAGCCTGTATGAATCAGGTACCAATGAAATTCTTGCTGTTATCTACTTAAACTGAAATGAAGCTGGAATTAAGAATGTCAGCTGCGAAATCATGTGTGGCCGTTCTCCCCTTTTTACTCTTTAATGACACAACAAGAAAAAGCTTGTTAAGGCTTCATTTGACTCTTTTCCTGTGCTCTATTTGAAGTGTTGATCCATAAGAAGATATATTTGTGGTTTTAAGAACCAAAAACCATCACAATGTAGTTTTACATCTCTCTCAGGCTTCTCTCTGGAGCTCTAGTATACTTAGCTTGCCCCCTCGTCCAGAATATGTACATACAGTATGCTACAGACTTTGGCTCCTCGCTAGCAGATGCCACAAACAAGCAGAAGTTGCTGTAGCATATCATTGCCATCTCCTCTGCAGCGATGGCAGTGGCTGTGGTAACTCAGTGGCAGTTAAGTTTGCCCCTGGGTGCCACAGCTAGTTGCTGCTGCCCCTGTTTGAGCAAGCCCCTGCTAATGTATTGTGCTTAAATTGTTAAGTTGCAAAAAGTGAGATCGCGCTTAAGATACTCCCAGCTCTGCTTCCTGCTCACATTTACAAGAGAGGAGGAAAAGTCTTCAGACCCACCGTGGAAGAATCCCAAAGGTCATTTATTGACACCAGACCTGTAAGTTTTGTTTTAGTTTTTCAAGTTCTGATAAGGTGGGACATTTGCTCTGCTCTATATGCTTGGTAAATATGAAAGTAATTTAGGGCCAGAATGTTAAAAATATCAAACCATGAATCATTATTTTATTTATTTTTTGCTTTCAAATATTCTTGCCATTGATAGATAAACCTCTAGTCATTAGTGAAGTTCGGGAGTCGACTACTTGATTTGGCGCTGATTGGTGACAGCCCTGCCAAATACTCTTAAACAGAGTGGGGTGTGACTGAAGTTAATGATGGCTGAATTGGTCTGGTGTTTTATGTACAATGTTCTAATTATTCAAGTGAAGTCGGTATTAATTATATAGCGCCAAATCAGAACAGAAGTTATCTTGGGACACTTTTCATATACGTTCAGTTTAGTTTGTACTCTTAATAAGATTATTTACAGAGACCCAACATTACCCAATGAGCAAGCACTTAGCAACAGTAACAAGAAAAACTTCTTTTTAACAGGAAGAAACCTGGACTGGGCTCTGGGTGGGTGACCATCTGCCTCAACTGTTTGGGAGAGGGAGAGATTGTGAATATGCAATATTTTAATGTTAACGAAAATGTCAACATTAAAGTAATAATGATATAATCAGTCCAAACTACTTCTACTACTTCAAAATAACATTTAGTTTACAAAGTCTCAGTTTGAATACAAAGTTAATTTGCTACACATATTTGCATGTTTAAACAATGTTTGCAAAAAATGTTTTTTGGTTATCCTACCTTTTTTTGTTTGCATTGTGATGCAAAATAAGCTTGATAACTTAAATGTTAATTATATTGCAATGCTAAGTGACTGATGTTTAATTGACAGGTGGGGACCAACATGGTGGAATACCTGCAGCATGCAGAAGCACATAAACCCATGCCTTTCATTTTGTGCCTTGGAGATGATTCCAAAACATGCCAGGCCTTCAAGGTCATCGCAGGAAACGCTTTGGAACGTGACCCTTTGCTGGGAGCCGTTGATGTCTGCTTCAAGGCATTCTTCCTCTTTGATATAAATTACACAAAGCAGTGTGATGGACATGAGTCATAGTCTGTAAAGTTTCTGAGAACTGTTTGCTTCCATACATAATTTGTTAAACCTTAACCCCACCGCTTGGTAAATATAGGACAGAACATGCACTGGGTTGATTTGACCCAACTGTTTTAACAACGGAAAACAACGGTTTTACCATTTAACCCATTTGTTGGGTTGTTCATTTGACCAAACCTAGAGAGTTAAATTAACTATATTGCTGGGTTAAACATCAGGAGTCAGCTGGGCCGCTGACAGGACACGAGGAGCAGGTGAGACGTCGTCCAGAACCATCAACTGGGGAACAAGGGACATGAATGTGCACCCGTCTGCAGCAGCCTGCAATACTCACAGTTACACCCACTTCATGTTCTGTCATGCTGCTGTGCCAGTGCATTGAACCCTTCTTGGGTTTGGTGTTAATTGATTTGTATGAACTACAGTACCTCGCTATAGCTTTTAGCAATTGTTTGGCAGCACATTTTATTCACAACGCTTCACTTTTTTACACATTTTATTATGTTGCAACCATATGCTATTTTTCTCCCCTCATCAAGCTGCATTCAGTACCCCACAATGACAACACAAAAACAGAATTTTTGATTTTATTGTTTTTGTATTAAAAGGAAAACTGAAATACTACTAGTATGTTAACTTCAACCAACAGCATAAATTATAGAAATGTTTATTACTTACATACCTTGTTTGCAATCAATTCATGATGTACCACGTTTTATACTGTATGACTGTACTTTTACAGTGTCATTACAGAAACAATCTGCAGTGTGACAACAAACATATCTCGGCACATAATTCACACAGTGGTAAGCTGTTTGTTCCTAGCCCCGCATTAAATATGTACGAGCTCTGTTTCCAGTGTTAATGAAGGAAGGGTGGTGGAGGAAAGGAGGAAGAGTGTCTGTGTCAGACCTGCAAACAAAGGGGGAAACAGGAATCTTCTGTTCAAATAAAAAGAGGAAAGAAAAAAGGCAACTTGCTTCTTTGGAGACTCAAAGAGTTCAACATTAAATAAATAAGTGCATGTCTGGGACTGTCATCAAACGTGAAATTTGGGGCAGATTTGACAATGTATATTTCAGTTACAACAACGTCCTCTTGTGAAATTTGCTGCCCTGCCACAGAGTCACAATCATCAAGGATAGGATAAGATTAAGTATTTTCTGACTAAGAAGTAAATCAAGTTTTAAAACATGATATTTCCTGTTGCCATAGGGTGGCGCTATGAGTATAACTGAACAGTGGCATGTAGGTGTCTTCAGGCCGGGACATTTGTCAAACATATAAAGTTTGGGGGCAGTTTGGACAACATGTGCTCAAGTTATAACAACATACTTTTTCATGGCAAAACAAATTTGCCACGGCGCCATGAACAGGCTGTTCAACGAAAACTCAAAAGATGAGTTGACTGACCAAATATGATGCTGATCTGATTAATTCTCTAATAGGAGTTTGTTAAAGTACAACACCTGTAAATGGCAAAAACTGCACCAAAATTGCAGAGTAAATTCAAAATGGCTGACTTCCTGTAGGATTCAGGTTATGGGTGTAGGCCTTGGCAAATAAAGTATCTATCTATCTATCTATCTATCTATCTATCTATTACAACTGCATACTGACTTTCCTACATGTAGGTGAAACATTGGGCAAGCAGTGCCTTGTTGAAATATTCTAGGGGTCGCTATAGAGCCTTTTTGTCACACCCATGTGCAAGACCAATAAAACATACATTTTCACCTGCTGTGACACGTGCAGCATGATCGTTAGAGAATAATAATAAGGAAGTAATACCAGTTAGTGCTTGTTAGTATGAAATCTTATTTGATTCTGTTTCACTTCCCAACACAATAGTTTTTCTCATTGTTAGCAGCTGTGACAGCGGGCTGGTATTGTTTTCAGCTTGTGAGTCTGTCCACATTCGGAGGTGGTCTGGGCCACATGTGGCCACATTCTTCATGAAACTCAAAATGAAGGCAGAGTTCGAAGATGGTTGTGATCTGACCCGCGAGTACTGAGAATAACTACTGAGCACCTGTGTCGGACCGTCAACATGTTGACAGCCATCACAGCTTGTGTGATCCCATCGCAAGACGATGTCTAGTTTCTATTAAATTTCCAAACATATAATAATCTACAACCGAGCTTGCAGCTCTGTGATGGTGCTTTTTAGCTAAATGCTAAAGTCAGCATACTGAAACTCTCACCATGACAATGCTAACATGATGTTTAGCAGGTAATATTTACCAGACTCATAAACTTATTTTAGACTGTTAGGATGATAGCATTTGCTAATTAGTGCTCGACACCAAGTACAACTGAGGCTGGTGGGAATGTCATTAGTTTTGCAGGTATTCTGCAGGCACCGTTGGACCAATTCATATTTTGACTTATGATGGTGCCAGATGGAAAGTCAATAAAATAAAACAATTGGATTCGCGTCAAGTGTGGAGCCAAGTTTTGGACCAACTGACCACTAACAGACCGACACTGCCATACCTAGGATGCTGCTGGTGTAGCCATGAGTTTATTGGATTATTTCACTATTTCATTGTTCTATTACATATTCTATCTGCATTTGCTGATAAGATTATTTATTAATTCCACCAAGGAGGTTATGTTTCACCCATGTCTATTTATTTGTCAGAAGGATTATGCAAAAAGTACTGAACTGATTTGGTGGAGGGATGGAAGAACCCATTACATTTTGGTGCAGGTCCAGTTTAAAGGCCAGATCCAGAATTTATAAATTACAAGATTTTTCAACATTTTCCATCAATTTCTCAGGAAATAATGTTTGGGTCTTGATGTAAAGTCAGACATATTTACAGTATTGAGTTCTATGTGTTTTTACAATTTGGTGCACATCGAGTTAATAATCTGCGTTACACACGGATCTAATTTTTAATCTCAACAGTGCACATGGCACCAGCAGCATTTAGGAACGCTTACATCAGTATTTCATTCATCATATAACTGATAAAATTACACAGTAACAATAGCAGTTGGGACATAGCAATGAGACAATACAGCTGTAGAGTTGTATAAATAGTATAATGCTGATGTCATCATTCACAACAGGTAATAAAACCATACAGCTGTGTATATATGATAAATAAAGCTACACCTGAGAACAGAAGATGTGTAGGTTTGTTTGGCCATTATACTTTCATTATGTATTATTATATACAATTAGGTTTGATTCAGTTTATCTCAATCTGCAAAAAGTTTCTTTAAAAAAAAAAAAAAAAAAAAAAAAAAATCACTGAAAGAATTTTGGCATCAAACGAACCTCATAACCTTTCTGTGATCCATCCGAGGTCTGACTGAAGCTTTGACTTAGTGGGTATGTCAGGCAATGACAAGCAAGCACTTCAGAATATCTATGATTTTACGAAATACTATTTGACCTAAATTTCATGTGTAAAAATAGGTTCATTCAGTAACCCAAAATACTCTTTTTATACAAGATTATAATTCGTTTTCTGAGCACCACTTTTAACAGCCTGCTATGACTGCACATTGTACTGATTATATGGATGTTTTATTATTGATCCAAACACATAAATACAGTATTTCCCTCTTGTTAAGTGCTCTCTGGTCTGTTTGTGAATGGTCCGTTTGTACAATATGAGGATAGCATGTGTGCGAAACTTTGGCAGTCGACATGAAGAAACATGAAATTACAAACACTGAAGAAAGTTGCCATATTTTCAGACAGAAATGTTCACTACAGATCAAACCTGGCATTCATGAATATAATTACCTTATGTGTGATGCAGTAATCATTCAGTAGATTTCTATATGATACAGTCCCACCCCAACACATGACGTAATCTTCCTACATGGAGGAGGGTCGTGCAGCCTAGTTGAAAACTTGACCGCCTGAAGGTCAGTTTCACATTTAAACCTTAATGGGGGAAAAGAAAAAAAATCAGGACTCCAATCAAATGATCTTTCATCAGTTTTCTAATTAAAACGTCAACCTGTGATAGCCGACGTCTTTGCACACACTCTGATGAACTAATTAAAAGCTGATTAACTCATTAAACCCCAAAAAAAACTTAATATCACAGCTTCCCTTCACTGTAATCATATTAGCATGCACAGTACATACAAAAACCTGACCTTGGCAGCTCATGATGCATTTAGGGAAGTCAGTGAAGAAAAAAAGTCAGTTAGTCCGTTTCCCTCTTTCTGTGTTATTTGTTGTACACAAGCCATTATTTTCCATATATTAATGCCACAGTGTGACAGAACTACAAGTGCAGATATACAGAAGCTGTACACAGTAACATAACCATCTGAGAACAATGATGAAACTGAGCTTCTTCAATCTAGTTGGAGTAAAAGCATGAAAGTTCCACATTGATCCAGTGAAATGTGGGTAAAGTGATGTACCTGTAGACAGTCATCATGACAAACAGGAAGAGCTGGACAGTAAGCCCCAAGTAGTGCTGTATCTGTATTTACTTTCTAAGATGAATATGACAGGAAAAAAAGCAAACTGATAGCTTTTGGCTTTTCAGAGACCACTGTTAAACCACTTCAAAAAAAAAAGCATGATACCAGAAAAAACAAAACACTTCAACTCTGTGCCTTAACACTTCCTGTATACCATCGAAAATATTCATCTGACCACAGTTTTGCAGCATAGGCTAGCTCTTTGAATATTTCCTCCTCATCTCCGATGGCCCTTCTGCTTCTTGTTCCTTGCAGGGGTCCTGATCGGCTGACTGGCAGCTCCGTTTTCCAGTGCCACGGGAACTGGAGCTGCCGGCGGAGAGGTGGGAGAGAAAGGGTCCGGCTCTCTGTCCATGCTGGATTTGAAGGGTCCGGCGGGAGAAAATTTCAGGGGACTGAAGAAAAAATGAAATTATTTATCATTTTTATGCATCTTCTTATAATGTTTTGGCTACCGGGAAAGTAAAGATGTCTCTGTTGTCCTGAGGGATGTTACAGAAACAAATAGTTATAATTAATTTAATTATTTTGTTGTGGAAAAAGAATCTGATGGGTTCAATCCCTTGAATATAAATTAATTCAGAAATACATTCATCCTCAAAAAGGGGTCTCACTCCTAACATGGTTAAGAACCAGTGGTTTATTAAGACACACTTGCTTCTAATGTATTGATTATTAATTATATGATTATTAATTATTTGTAAATGACAACAAAGTAAAAATAAAACTATGACCTTGTTTTGTTTGTAAATATGTATTTATTATCTATGTTGTTAGTCCCAGTGGTAATTGGTAAATGTCTGTTGTAATGTGGCTTAACAGATTGGACTGGATGTTTTTAGTGTTACCTGATGGGTGTTCGCGGGCTGCTGTTGTGTCGGCGCACAGGTCGTGTTCGGGGCTCGAATGAGAAGCCTTCTTTTAGACTCTCTAGGACCGATGGAGCCACGTAGGTGAAACCCTGATGCAAAATTATCACTCTTCAGTCAATCGTGGACAGAATCAGTCATTCTGGCTTCCTCACTAAAACTAAACTAATTTACCACACTGTTAACAAGGAAAGTGAAGTGAAAGAGGCACTGACTCATTATCTGAAACAAAAGTATGGTATCAATTCCAGTTGAGTGCGGTTTCTAGAGCATACATATAAACTTCAAAAAGTTGGATAAGGAAGAGTATCTCACAGCAAAGGCTAGCTCTGCACTGTGGCTGAGTGTGGTGTCATCTGGACTGTCCACTGGTGTCTGTCTGGTAAACCTGGTGTCAAACTGGCTCACATCCTCATCTGACTGCTACAGAGAGACAGACAGGGAAAGCCAAGAGTTAGACACAAAAGATGGTAATTGAAGAAAAAGATAAGACTTATTAAGGTGTGTGTAGATATGAAGGAGCAGTGAGTGGTTTGGGGGAAATAAAAGTACAGTAAGTGGTGGTCAGTCTACTAGCCCAGAATAACAAGCATAATCTGAATTTAACAGGCTACTTGATAACATAATGGACTCAAAATGACAACTGATGACTTACCAGCTGTGGCTTGTATGGTGGCTCCACTCTCTTGTTCAGAAGCTCATCCCAGTTAATGTGCCTGAAGAACGGATGTTTCTACAGAGGAGCAAAAGGAGTTTTTTTGTTGTTCTTTTTTTATATGTTTGAATATGTTTAAACACATTAATAAGGAAGTATTCTGTATGTATACTGTCGTCAGAACCGACAAACCACAGTGTGTCTGTCTGTTAAAAGACTTCCTCAAAAGGATAATTCCATGTATCCTCATTTATGGCTTCAAGATGAAGAAGTGAAATGATTCCCAGGTCAAGTGAGGACCATGGAGTGTGAAGCGATGAAAAAAAAAAAAAAACCCTGCCTCTTATTTTAAAAGCTCTGGTTTTGCTCACAATTGGGCAGCATTTCTATCTTACCCTTAAAAAGTGAACTCTTCCATTCAATTCGCACCTTTTCCTCACCTTAAAGCAGACCATACCTATCCTTGTCCTATCCTGTCCTGTCTCATGGTCTGAAGTGCATGACGCAGGTGCATTTAGGGCGTGTCCATGTCACTGTCGCTAGTTTAACGGTGGAAAAAACAGTTGCTGCACCAGACGCATCATTCAAAAGTGTTGTACTTAATCTCCTAATTAATCATGGGAGTGTTTTGGGCAGAACATCCAATAAACTAATCACAGTGCCATCTTCCATTCCCTTTAAAAGCTGTGTGCACTTGCATCTTGGCGTATTGCTATTATAACAGAGCAGTGACTCACACAGAGTTAGATTCTATTTCTGGTCAGTTGATTACATATTGTGACTGATCAATGAGTCGGGTGTCTGTGCGCATTGAGGGGCAAGGAAAGTCTGATGGAATCCAATCGCTGCTCACAGCTCTACAGTGAAGACATTGTGGTGAACAAATTTAGGTGATGAATGTGGAACACTGTTGCAGATTTACCAGGTAGTTAAGAAAGAAGCTTCTCTGCAGAGCCTCGTGCAAGACACATCCACGATGCATGACAACGTTATACAACACACATGTCACAAAGAAGCTCCGACCTCCTGAAGCTGTATTGTAATGTTCTACCTGACTTATCCCAACATAGAATTACATTGTCAGCACACTCTGCTTGTGTAACAGACACAGAGTGTATGCACTCTGTGTATATTGGCACGGTACTCTCTTGACAACGCTCCTTAAACTAACAGTTAAACACTGTGCACAGTCACTTTCCACTGTCTCAAGATGACGCCTGACCACATCTCACTTGAAGATAGGGCCCATAGTGTCTATCTCCACATCCCTTTATACTGGGACAGTGTATCTGTGACATGTGTGTTACTGCTTGGTCTGTCTGCTACCTGTTTGATTTGCTTGTCGTTGCTCCTATTGTGTCTGTGAATTTTTTACATTGCATTTCTACTTGATGATATACAGCACTCCACCTGGGGAGATTGTTTTGAATTGTCACATTTTCAGTATGTGCACAATTATAGGGAAACCATGTGAAAGCCAGGTAGAAAGTGAAGTTGGTTGTTAGTGGTCACTACAGCTGTCGGAGAATGTGAGTGAGTGAAGAAGTTACCGCAGTTACCTGGATATCTGCACAGTCTGTTTTACTGGAGCCAAGTCTTTGGGCTGGATTCTTCTTCAACAGCTGAAAATAGATAGAATGACACATGTCAGTAAAAGAATTATGATTGTCTTTTGAAATAATTATTTATTTGATTTAGAGAATTAAACCGTTTTCATGATATTGTCTCTAATTTATTTAACTGTAACTTTAAATGATTTTAATTTATATTATTTGTAAGAGCTACTATTTTCATTTTAATATGAGTAGTATTTGTTATAATATTGGAGATATACAAAACCATATAGACTAAATATAAACATACACATACAATCTGTTCTGCTGCAAAAGAACATAAAAAAAAAAACTTCACTCACACTTTGCATTATGACAAATACAACAGAAATAAATAGCAAACTTTCGAGTGACGTTTCTGATCATTGCTTTTTGTTGATTTTAAACTTTAAGTATCTTTTAATGTTAAGGCTGGTTGTTTAATGCTGTGGTCACATATGACTAAATCATAGCAAAATGAGAACAAACACACTTAAGCGCCACAAAACAGAAACTGGTGGTTATGAAGAAGAGACCAACTTGTGAAACACTGCTAGTTTGGTGTATTTGAGGGCTGAAGCCTCACAGACAGGATCAATGATAGATGAATGCAAATGCTTTTATTCACTCAAGAATGTGACCACTGTGATTCGGCTCCAATTTTAAATTCACTTTAACATTTCCTACTTTTGGATTGTTAGAAAATACACTGCTCAAAAAATTTAAGGGAACACTTAAATCACACATTGGATCTTGATGAACAAAGTTGGAAATCTCTCTGATGGACATTTGTTGAGAACAAAATGACGTAACAACGGTCAATGGAAACCAAAATCATCAACCCACTGAGGGCTGGATTCACAATCACACCCTAAATAAAAGTAAAAAATTGAGATCACAGGCCGATCCAAGTCAATTTCATCACAACAACTCATCATGTGACTCAGTAGTGTGTATGGCCCCTGCATGCCTGTATACACTCCTGACAACATCTGGACATGCTGCTGATGAGTTGGTGGATGGTGTCCTGGAGGATCTCCTCCCAGACCTGGATCAGAACTTCAGTGAGCTCCCGGACAGTCTGTGGCGGTACTTGGCGCCGTCGGATGGACGGATACATAACGTCCCATAGGTGCTCAGCTTGGCCAGTCAATGGCATCAATGCCTTCATCACCCAGGAACTGCCTACACACTCTGGCCACATGAGGCCAGGCGTTGTCCTGCAGCAGGAGGACCCCTGGGCCACTGCAAGTATGGATGTGCCATCCTGGAGGAGCTGGACTACCTGTGCAACCTGACTGGGCTGCAGGTACCGCCTCATGCTACCAGTAGTGACACGGACACTAGCAAAACACAGAACTAGAGAAGATGGAGGGAAGCATCAGGAGAGAGCCACTGTCTGTGGACACCACATGTAGAACCATTCCCTTTCTGGGGTTGTCTTGCTTTTGCCTCTCCATTGCACCTGTTGTCACTTTCACTTGCACCAAAGCAGGTGAAACTGATTCACAATCACTTGTGCTTCCTAAATGGACAGATTGATATCCCTGAAGTTTAACTGACTCTGTGTTCTACTGTGATGATTAAGTGTTCCCTTCATTTTTTTGAGCAGTGTACAGGAGTACAGTCACTAATCATCTACTCTGAATACTGCCAGTGGGTGATAACACAATGTACAGTATTTTTCTGTGTGTTACAGACCTTCTTGATGAGGTCCCTGGCATCAATGGTGAGGTATGGGGGCAGATTGAGTTTACACTTCAGGATCTTATCAATGGTCTTCTTCCGGTTTTCAGCTGTGAATGGAGGCTGGTGGAAAATCAGAGGAGGGAGTTAGCAGTTAATAAAGGAGATCAAAACTACTGGTTTCTCTATTCTGTAGATAGAAATGTAAATCCATCACAGAATGGATAAACAGTCACTAATAAGCAGTAACAAGCCTTTTGCCTGGCAAAATATACCCAAGACACATGATGTTGTTGATATCAGTTAAAATGAAGTATCACACTAGAACTAAACACTTGAATCAGGGATGAGAGCAGCTGTCCAAGTCTTCTGGATTGAATATGAAATTGGTCTGAATCAATCACTTGTGGAACTTCACTGACTTTTCAAAAAGTTATCGTTGCTTTAGTCAAAGATGTGCAGATAGTCAAACAAGCGTTTACCAGCTTTCACCTTGTGAATCTGTGTGTGTGTGTGTGCGTGTTTCTGTGTGTGCATAGATTTTGTCACTGCTATACTGACTTGTATTAGCTAAAGTTAGCAATGGCTCCAGCGGTCAAAAAGAGCATAATGTCCGTTAAAGGCTAACTTTAACCCAGACTGGTCCCATGTAAAGACACAGGGGCAGAGAGAAGCAGACTTGCATGCAGTTCTAGAGTTGCAGTTGAACTTGTGTACGCCATTGCCTAGGAATGTGGTCCTGTCAGGCTTCTGGATGTAAATAAATCAAGCGCTCCTTGCTCTCAATGGAGAAAATGGTGAGTTTATTTAGCCAATGAGACAGATTCTTTATAAGTATGGTATGTAACTTGATATTCCTCTTTAAGTGAGGTAAATTTGCCTTAAATCAGTGACCACCCCATGATCTCATGTATGTTTGTTTTCTGTTACTATATGTTTGTTCCCTGCTTATTTCATAAAATGAAAATATTCATAAATAAAAAGAAAAAAGAAAAAAAAAGAAACTGAAAACCAGTGACACTGAAAGAACAGTGACAGCGTTAAAATAACTGTCACTGAAAAAAAGACAGACATGAAAATGAAATCTGAAGACTGACATTGAAAAACACATCATCATACAGAAAATATAAAAATTCAATAAGATAAAATTGAAAGATTGTAGTTTCTTTTAATGCCAGTGTTTCATTTTTCAGTGGAAATTTATTTCAGTGCCAGTTCAACATTTTTTAAATACAAATTTTTCAGTGCCATTGTTTCCTTTTTCAGTTCAGGTTTTTGTTTTCAATGCCAAATAATGTAAGTGTCAAAATGTTACTAATGCCGGTGTGATCCCTATCCCTGTGATCTCCAGTTAGGGTTCTAACCCCGAAAGGATAGAAAGGATATTTTTGTTACAAATGAGCAAGATCAAAAAACGTGCCCGCCATCAACCAAAATATCTTCACAGAGGGCAGGGCTTAACTAATATTGGCCATAACTCATTAAACATTTCTCTGATT